>NC_052146.1:160730413-161052990 GCF_902713615.1 Scyliorhinus canicula
TATCAGTGGGTATGTGTGAGTAAATTGGGTTTATATTGGGTATTTTGAAGGATTAGATGTGGAGTGCGATTTAACGGGAAAGAAGGAGTCCCTTTTGGGGTGTGTTTAGCAGGTGTTTTTCGGCGCTGACCGTGCTATCAAATGGGACTCTTTTTTTTTGGTCTCGGTGAGGAACTCCCCACTGAGGGCGCACTTACCTTCATTCTGAGCATATCAGAGCAGGAAGAGATTGGAGTGGCATTTTTAAATGATGCCCAGATCTCTCGACCCCCACTGAGGCCTCTGGACACCCCCAATGTTCCAACTTACCTGTTAGGGAGTTCTCAAGCCCTCTGTCACTCCACCTCATAAAGGGAGGGCATCTTTGGGCCTGATCCCCAGCACGGGCAACCTGGAACCCAGGCACCTTTGCACTGCCAGCCTGGCACCATGGCAGTGCTCCCTGCCAGCCTGGTAGTGCCACCCAGGTACCTTGGAAGTGCAGGGAGGCCTTGCCAGGGGGCCCGGTAGAACGGCCGTGGTGCCCAATTGGCAGCAGGAGTGCCAGGCTGACCCCTGCACAGAGCCCAACCACCGGGGACTTCCGATGGCCTAGGAGACCCTTCCGGGTGCCGTTACGCCTGGCCCACATTTGTGTGAACCAGTGCTAAATCGAACCATAGCAATGTCTCCCAGGCATCGGCATACGTTCCCGAGCCTTGGGAGAATCCGGCACCGACATATTTAAGTGAACCTAACTGCTCAGGGAGGGCGAGATCCAGATTGAGACATCTTGCAAACCATTATGAATGTCGCAAATCTCACGAGAGGCCTCTTGCACAAATTAATTGCCTCATCATGTTACCGAGTTGGGCAGGACAAGGCCGTTCGATCGAGCCCATCATCTCAATGCAACATGCTAGATTCTGATGGGGCTTGACAGGGTAGACACTGAAAAGTTGTTTCCCCTGGCTGTCAAATCTCGAACACAGGACAGTCTCAATATAATGAGCAGACCATTGATCACTGAGATAAAGAGAAATTTATTTAGTCAGTATGTTGTGAATCTTTGGGATACTCTACCTCAAAGGATTGTGAATGCTCCATCATTGAGTATATTCAAGGCTGGGAGAGATAGCACGAACAGTGTGCCGCCGAGAAACATGAGGCTGAGGGACCGGAGACTCCATCTTTAATTTAGTAGCTTATCCTGGTACTTCTGAACTGGCATATTAACATTTCATTGAAGACTCATGTTAGTATACAACACTTCTATAGCTGCATAATATGTTTTGGAACTACTATTTTATTATTTTCAATGATAGCCAGTATACCTTATTGCTGAATAACTTTTAACATATGACCTGAATGTTTGGATGTTATTTTGAGGTGTAAAGCACACAGTCACACTGGGAACTGATAAACCCATTGGGCTGATTTTAATATAGCACATTGTCTGTGAGGCGATATTGAAGAGAGCTGGTAAGAAAGCAATATAAATGCTAATATATCTAATGTTATGCATTATATCTTTATGTGCTTTTGCAATACCATTAGCCATTTTCTATGTTTCATTAATTTTTAAATAAAAGTTTTTAATTCGAGAAGAAAGTTATCAGCGCAATTTTCTTTTTTAAATTAATCAGTACAGATAACAAGGAAAATATTTTTTAAATTGGTTGAATAATAATAGACATGTGTATTTCTGCATTAATTCAATAATAAACATTTCATATTCCCTAATGGCATGTCAGCTGCTTCTCACTTCTCAGGAGGGTCTTGGTGTTATTACTGGAGCCAAGTTACAAATTCATTGTAAGTATGTATAAAGGGTAACTCACTCTCTAAATAATACTGCACACTTAATCATGTATCAGTGACTGGAATCTACAGTTCTGGCGCGCAATTCTCCGCACTCACGACGGTGCGGAGAATAGCGGGGGTCGTAAATTTTTACGGCCACGCTAGTCCGACGCCCTCCCGCTACTCTCCCCCCCCCCCCCCCCCACGCCCAACGCCCGACACGAATCGCTGCCGCCGTTTTTTTACGGCCAGCAGCGATTCTCAGCTGGCCGATGGGCCGAATTCCAAGCCCTTTACGGCCGTTTTTACGAACGGCAAACACACCTGGTCTGGCCGTTCGTAAAAACGGCCGTAAAGTCCCGATCTTGGCAACCATGGCACCGATTGGCACGGCAGTACCACGGCCGTGCCAAGGGTGCCATGGGCCCGCGATCGGTGGGCACCGATCGCGGGCAGCGGGTCCGATTCCCGCGCACTCAGTGTCCTTCCGCTGCCCCGCTGTATCACTTTGCGGGGCGGCTGAGGGGCATCCCGGTATGAGAGTAAACTTGCTCAGAATATAAAAACAGACAGTAAAAGTTTTTACAAATATATAAGACAAAAAAAAGTGGCTAAGGTAAATATTGGTCCTTTAGAGGATGAGAAGGGAGTTTTAATAATGGAAATGAGGAAATGGCTGAGGAACTGAACAGGTTTTTTGGGTCGGTCTTCACAGTGGAAGACACAAATAACATGCCAGCGACTGATAGAAATGAGGCTATGACAGGTGAGGACCTTGAGAGGATTGTTATCACTAAGGAGGGAGTGATGGGCAAGCTAATGGGGCTAAAGGTAGACAAGTCTCCTGGCCCTGATGGAATGCATCCCAGAGTGCTAAAAGAGATGGCTAGGGAAATTGCAGATGCACTAGTGATAATTTACCGAAATTCACTAGACTCTGGGGTGGTCCCAGTGGATTGGAAATTAGCAAACGTGACGCCACTGTTTAAAAAAGGAGGTAGGCAGAAAGCAGGAAATTATAGGCCAGTGAGTTTAACTTCGGTAATAGGGAAGATGCTGGAATCTATCATCAAGGAAGAAATTGCGAGGCATCTGGATAGAAATTGTCCCATTGGGCAGACGCAGCATGGGTTCGTTAAAGGCAGGTCATGCCTAACTAATTTAGTGGAATTTTGTGAGGACATTACCAGTGCAGTAGATAACGGGGAGCCGATGGATGTGGTATATCTGGATTTCCAGAAAGCCTTTGACAAGGTGCCACACAAAAGGTTGCTGCATAAGATAAAGATGCATGGCATTAAGGGTAAAGTAGTAGCATGGATAGAGGATTGGTTAATTAATAGAAAGCAAAGAGTTGGGATAAATGGGTGTTTCTCTGGTTGGCAATCAGTATCTAGTGGTGTCCCTCAGGGATCCGTGTTGGGCCCACAATTGTTCACAATTTACATTGATGATTTGGAGTTGGGGACCAAGGGCAATGTGTCCAAGTTTGCAGATGACACTAAGATGAGTGGTAAAGCGAAAAGTGCAGAGGATACTGGAAGTCTGCAGAGGGATTTGGATAGGTTAAGTGAATGGGCTCGGGTCTGGCAGATGGAATACAATGTTGACAAATGTGAGGTTATCCATTTTGGTAGGAATAACAGCAAACGGGATTATTATTTAAATGATAAAATATTAAAGCATGCCGCTGTTCAGAGAGACTTGGGTGTGCTAGTGCATGAGTCACAGAAGGTTGGTTTACAAGTGCAACAGGTGATTAAGAAGGCAAATGGAATTTTGTCCTTCATTGCTAGAGGGATGGAGTTTAAGACTAGGGAGGTTATGTTGCAATTGTATAAGGTGTTAGTGCGGCCACACTGGAGTATTGTGTTCAGTTTTGGTCTCCTTACTTGAGAAAGGACGTACTGGCGCTGGAGGGTGTGCAGAGGAGATTCACTAGGTTAATCCCAGAGCTGAAGGGGTTGGATTATGAGGAGAGGTTGAGTAGACTGGGACTGTACTCGTTGGAATTTAGAAGGATGAGGGGGGATCTTATAGAAACATTTAAAATTATGAAGGGAATAGATAGGATAGATGCGGGCAGGTTGTTTCCACTGGCGGGTGACAGCAGAACTAGGGGGCATAGCCTCAAAATAAGGGGAAGTAGATTTAGGACTGAGTTTAGGAGGAACTTCTTCACCCAAAGGGTTGTGAATCTATGGAATTCCTTGCCCAGTGAGGCAGTTGAGGCTCCTTCATTGCATGTTTTTAGGGTAAAGATAGATAGTTTTTTGAAGAATAAAGGGATTAAGGGTTATGGTGTTTGGGCCGGAAAGTGGAGCTGAGTCCACAAAAGATCAGCCATGATCTAATTGAATGGCGGAGCAGGCTCGAGGGGCCAGATGGCCTACTCCTGCTCCTAGTTCTTATGTTCTTATGTTCTTATGACTGTGCCAACTCGTTGCAATGGCACGTGACGCAATTACACCATTTCCGAGGGGGCATGGAGTGGCTGACCAGAGTCAAACTAGCGTCGGCCCCGGTTTGGGCATCAGAGTCGATTCTCTGCCCGATCGGCGATTGCAATATCGGCGTCGAGCAACGGAGAATCCCGCCCGTTGTCATTTACCGAAAGAATTATATTATTCTTCCTTCTCTTTCTTTTGATTATGGGACTTCTAATAGTGAGAAGTGTCTAGGAAAAGTGAATTGTTATAATTACATAAAGATAAGAATTTGTATCTGGATCAATATCCAAAGCAGAGTGTTATTTCCAGGATCAACACTAAAAGGATGCATTAATATCAGGGTTAGTATCCAAAGATGATTTTTTTTTCATTTGTTCATGGGAAGTGGGTGTCGCAGGCTGGGCCAGCATTTATTGCCCATCCCTATTTGAACTTGGGGGCAGTTTGCCTTTGAGGGGGCAGTTCAGAGTCCCATGTAGGCCAGACCAGGTAATGACAGCAGATTTCTTTCCCCAAAGGGCATTAGTGAACCAGATGGGTTTTTACAACAAATGACAATAGTTTCATGGTCATCATTAGACTTTTAATTTCAGATTTTTATTGAATTCTGCCATGGTGGGATTTGAACTTAATCCCCAGAGCACTACTCTGGGCCTCTGGATTATTAGTCCACAATACCACTGTACCACGGCCTCCCCAGTTAAAGAAAGGTCAGCATGCAGTGCAGAAGATTAGATCTTGGTAAATATTAAAATGAAAGTGTGACTGCCAAGGCAAATACACGATGGAAACTTTTCATAATAAAATCAGTACCTGGATCCGAGATGTTTGTGTCAAGTTTAATACTGAAAGATCGGTATTAGGTACTGTACCCAGTGGGAGCTGCTGGGATCGGAATCAATACCTCAGGGATATTTTTCGTATCTGGGTCAATATCCAAAATCCTACAGAGTATTAATATCAGGACGAACTCTAAAAAGGTGTTTGTATTAAGATCAGTCCTCAAGGTGAGTGTTAGGGTTGAATTTTGTTCTGAAGCAGTATTGCTGCCAGAGATGTGTCAAAGCAAATTGCTGGCTGCTGATATCCACCGCCAGCATAATCCCAACTCACTTTCTTGGATTGAATCTACATGTACATACCGAGAAGGCCACACAGAGAGAGCTCACTAATGTCAGAGTTGTGTATGCCTAGACCTCAGCGAGTAGCGGGGACGACTTGCTGGCAAGTGTGCGGACCTGGGGTTCCCTCCCCCTTGAGGCTGGGGTGCCTTGGCTGAGACCCCCATTGCTGCATTAATTCATTTAAACCCATCCCGAGTTACAAGTTATAGGCTCCTGGCTATTGAAACTGCTAACTGACCACAATATCCTGTAGATGCTCAGAGGGCTTCTGGTCATGTGAATCTCCACCCACCCCGCCCGTCTGAAGCCCTCATATCCCAGCAGTATCATCAAGGGGATGGGCGTGTGTTATGCTCAATCAGTGGCTCACCAGATGTTGGCACTCCTCAATGCACTTCTCGGAAGCACAGCCCCGCAGCAAAGGAAGCAGGAGATTCGCTCAGCACACTCCCAAGTAAAGGACACATACACTTTGGGCGCTGCAAACCTCCCTGACACACAGCCCCTCTCAAAGTAAAAGCGTCCCCAGTGACACTATCAGTTAGCCTAACCATGAGGATCATGTGATGTCTTCAAGCCCTGCCTGGCCACCCTGTCCCCAATTCCATCCCTCCTGCCCCCGGCCAGGAAACCTGACCAGCTCCATGTCACAACCTGCATGTTAAACCCAGTCTCCACATAACACTGCAACTAAGGTGCCAGTAACGCACACAACCCTTGGTCACTCCCATCTGTTGTATATGACCACGCACCAAGATCTTAGCATGGAGATGACTGGCTACACAATATGACTGTTTCCATCACACGACCGGTTGCCACCCTGCTGCCAGGATAACGCAAGTCCCACCCAGTGAGCAGACCCACAATAGACCCCACTAGGGTAAACAGGGCAGGGGCCGCAGACCTATCGATGACACCGGTTGCGGTGGCCACCGGTACTTCTGTTGACAGGAACGGGTGGTGAGGTTTGAACTCTCCATGTCACAGGCCTAGGTGCCAGTCACTGATGGGACAGGGGTGCAATGCGGACAACATTATCTCAAGGTGGCCGATGGAGGACTTGTTGAGGGAGGAGTAGCAGTACAATTCAGGGTGCCTACCTGACCTGGCGGCATTGAATGGTCAAGAGAATTCTCATCTTGATGACATTCTCTGTCCCTCTCCCCCCTTCCCCTGCAGAGATATGGATTTTGAACTCCAGCCAACTATGCTCGCTATGGACTTGGCCATTGCTGCTGTTGTGGATGCATAGTGGCAAGAGCGCCAGGGCCAGCCCAGGGAAGATCATATGTAACAGGTATCCCGTTGCAATGAGCCATGTCCCTCATAGACATTGGTCATGTCCCTATGTGACTGGCCAAGGTCAGTCAGTGCCCACTCAATGTTTTTGATGCCCACAGTCATGATCCTTTCTGAAAATCCCAAGCTCTGGAGTGTCGCAGCAGCATCCATCTGTGCCCAGGAGATGTCAACCTGCAACTGGGCTCTCTTGTCCTGCATCTCAGCCATGGAAAGCACAGTGTGTCCCGAGCCTTGGATGGTCTGACACATGGCCCTGAAGCCTTATCCTAGGCCTTCTACCATGGCCACTACCCTTTCAGTGTTGGCTTGGCCTGGGTGCCTTGCATTGTCTGCAAGAGTCTGCAAGACAAACGACATGGAGTGAGATCTTGGGAAGGACTGTTCTGTGGGAAAGAGGTAGCTCACTTGCTGTAGGGGAATCTGCGTTGCATTGGACTGTCACTTGTTTGTCGCAACCAGACTCCATTCCAGCTACTGCCCTCTCCTTGGCCTCCCCTGCGATTTGCGGGGCCCTATTCTCTGAGAGGGTGTGGACCCGAATGTATGGGCTGCCCCCTCAGGTCTTCTGGAGCTCCCACAGATTATGGGCCACCTTATTCTTGGGGTCACAGATAGGACATAATAAGATGTTGGGAGGTGAATTTTGTGGTGAGATTGATATATTTCTGATAAATAACTGGTTAAAAGGATATGGGGAACAGGTAGGGAGATGAATCTGATTTCTTCCTGGAAGAAATCAGCCATCATCCAATTGAATGCCGGAGCAGGCTCGAAGGGCTGAATTGCCTGCTCTGCCCCTAATTCCTATGTTCCGATGGGGGATCTACAGCTTATGACATGTGAGTGCAAAGCTCCTTTCTTAAGAGGACAATACATGTGTTGGGGTCTGGTGGAGGGTGGGTTGTAACGGAGATGCAGGCAGGCGGGGTGTTGTTGGACTCTAAGGGGTTGGGGACTAAAATGAGGAGTGAGGGATTGAAGTGATTTTAGAAGCACAGGTAGTGATTCACCCAAGCTTCCCTGAGGAGATCATTCATCTCCTCCCTGCATTGCGAGCTGGTCCTCCTGGAGAGGCTGCCAACACTGATTGCCTCTGTCACCTCATCCCAGTCCCTCTTGCAAAGAGCAGGTGTGAGTCTCTAGGGAAGAGTATGTTCCTCCTCTCCTCAATGGCATTTGATTTATCTCCGACTCCCGGAATCTGAGAGCTGATCTGCATGCAACTGTCTTCTCAGCTGAAATGACAGGCTACGGTGAGTGGAGCGCTTAAAAGCTGCTACAGGCTTTTAACGTGAATCCCGACCCCAACGAATCAGACGGCGGCAGCATTGGGTGTCGCTCGGTCAACACATGGACAGCGTGCTGCCCCACTTGCATCATCTGAATTATAACTGGCCGGCACTCCTAGTGGGAGTTCAAATTTCCCGTGATTCAAATCCGGTGGGAGAACTTAATTTCCCAAATGGAAAACTCAGCCCTAAGTGCTCCTGCTCGAGTAGAATCGCTGCTGGTCTCTGCTGATGCTAGGAGCAGAGCCCAAAAACGATTCCCTTTCCTCCTCCATGCGAATTTATGCCTGGCGTGGAGCTCGCAGGATTCTGTTGGAATCGTGGTATCAGGCTGCCATTTTGACCGGGCAACCCAACATGGAGGTCAAGTGGCTGGCCTCCTGCCCCTCACAAATCAAAACCTGCCCCCCATTCCTTGCTGACAAGTAGGGGCATCCTCCCCTGCACCACCACAGGAATTACAGGTTAGCACCTCTAAACATTCACGTATGAGATTGACCTGCCATCCCCACCACAACCGACCACCCCAGCCACCCATCAAAACCTCCCTTCGCCCGCCCCCCCCCATCAGATCTCCCCATATATCCTCACCATATAAAAGCAGTGAAATGCTACGCCGTAGTTGGGGGAGGGCCAATCCCCGGGCAGGGGAGCTTCATTTGGGGCTGGAGGCACTGGGCAGGCGGTCCGGGGCACACGAGCTGCCGAAGGGGGCACTACTTTAGCGGTCCAGGTCCGCGTGCTGAGTGTGCCTTGAAGCACGGCGCGGCCGCTGCGCGCGGCCTCAGAACTGGAAGTGCTGAGAGCCATATCGGCAGCTAGAGCTGGAAGCTCTATGCTGCCTCCCAGTAAAACGGGGAATCAGTCGCCATTTTACACAAGTCTTTCTGGCGTAAAAGACCACCGGTTCCATGCCGGCGTGGGCACTTAGCCTCCAAAACGGAGAATCCAGCCCATGCATTTTAAAGGTTGTCAAGGGATTTGAAGTGAACTGGGCTTTTGAGGAAGCTTCTGACACTTGTAAAAGTTTCTATTTTTAACATTTCTGTCTTATTATTATTAGGTAGCAAATGTTGGGAAAGGGTAAGTGGCAATGCAGTGTTTTTTCAGCCGATTGCCTAGATGTCTCCAGCTTTCAGTCAGGGGTATCTAAAAGGAAGTGGGGGGGGGGGGGGATCTAATCGGGAGTCTCTATTGGGGATTTGATGGGAGGAGGTCTCTATTGGGGGTCTCTGGTAGATGCCTGATAGGGTTCTCTGTTGTGGTGGCCTCTGTTAGGGCTTTCTGTTGGAGTCTGATGGGGGGGTCTGATGGGAGAGCAGGGGTGTGCGGTCGGGTGGGGGGGGGGGGGGGGGGGGGGGGGGGGGGGTGGAAAAACCTGCATTGTGGAGGTGGAAGGAAACCCTCCAATGGACTTTGGTGGGCACCTCCGTTACACACTGACCCCTTTGACCCACCGTGGGATTCGGCACGTCATAGCCAGGCTTGAAAATATCTGCAGCGATACACACACCTATGATTCCTGACTGAGAAGCCTGGAGCATAACGGCAGACTGGAGAATTGGGCTTCCAACCAGTTAATCGTATGCAAATTGGTGTAAATGACCCAATTGCAACTTCCCACTGGTGTGGGGTGTGTAGCTCACTGCCGCCACCGGCAGGGCACCGGAACATCGGGACAGTATCAGCCGCCAAAACCGATCCTGTTTTTGAAAAAAAAAATTATTAATTTACGGGATGTGGGCGTTGTTGGTTAGGCCAGCATTTATTGCCCATCCCTAGTTTCCCTTCAGAAGGTGGTGGTGAGTTGCCTTCTTGAACCACTGCAGTCCTTGAGGTGTGGGTACACCTGTGCTGTTAGGGAGGGAGTTCCAAGATGTTGCGCCAGTGACCATGGAGGAACGATGATATATTTCGAATCAGGAAAGGTGAGTGACTTGGAGGCGAACCTTCAGGTGGGGTTCCCAGGTATATGCTGCTCTTATCCTTCTCGATGGTAGCCTGATGCACAACCAGTTGTTGTTGGGATAACATAAAGCTCACTCACTGAGGAGACCCACAGTAAACCCCACTGGGGGAAACAGGACAGGGGCCACCAAGCCTATCGCTGACACGGGCTGTAGCAGCCACCGGTACGTCTGTTGACAGCGATGGGTGGTGAAAGCAGATGGTCCCCACATAACTGACCAGGTGCCAGTCAATCATGGGGACATGGGTGCAGTGCGTACGACAGCATATCGAAAGGGGTGGTGTAATGTTGGGGAGAACATATTGAGAGTGGCGTATCTGGCACCATTTTTCATCAGAATTGATTGTGTTCCATGTGGCGCCGGTGCTAGCTCATTGACTTTAGTGAAATCGGTGCAGGTGTGGCGCCGATGTTTCTGTTGTGAAAGTCCACAGATTGTCCGTTGGCGTCAGCACTTAGGGCAGGATTCTCCGATTTGGAGACTATGTCCCCACGCTGGCGTGGGAACGCTGGTGGGAAAACTGGCGCAAAATGGCCACCGATTCCCTGTTTTGCTGGGGGCTACCAGGGAAGCAGCGCAGAGCACCCGGATCTAGCTGCCGAAAAGGTTTGGAAAATTGCCGAGTCCGTTGCTGCGTTTGCGCTCAGTAGTGGCCGCGCCGTGCTTGCAGACCCAGCCCGCGAAATAGTCCCCCCCCCCTTCGGCCCACTTGCGCGTCCCGGACCGCCCCACCATAGTGCCCCCAGCCCCGAATATGTCCACCCCTGCCCGTGGATCGGCCCACCCCCGACTGTGGTGGCGCTGGACTGAGTCCGCTGCCACCACGCCAAGTTCCCGACGGGTGAGACAACGCGTGACCCACGCCGTCGGGAACCCGTCCGGTCGGGAACGGAGCATCAGAGAGCTGTCTGAGGCCTGGATACCTGGCGCGGCGTACTCATAGTGGGGCGGAGAATCACGGAAGCGGCGCTGCCCCCGATTCTGTCGGGAATTTGGATTCTCCGGCCCGTCAACAAACGCAATTTTGGCATTGGAGTCCGGAGAATCCAGTCCTTCGTCTCAGAAACGGACAATCCAGCCCATGGTGTTAAGACTTTAAGAAACCGTCCAAGTATTGTTGCCTCTTATCAATTCTATACTTTGTGTGTTCCTAAGCTGACACCTCGCAGTATAACCTCTAAAGTAACAAAGAGGAGTGGATAAGTTCTTACATGTTTATACTGTAACTAATTTGCACGTACAGAGCTAATGCTGCGGGTCACACAAGCTGTTTGCAGAATTGGAGGAGCTTCAGGAGGTGCTGCCGAAGGGGAATGGGCTCAATACCTGAAGGTAATGGACTTCTTGAGGAATGAGGTGGGTTCGTTCCCACAGCTGCCACCTCAGCGCTACAGGACAAGCAGCTGTCGAGGATGAGATAGGCAAGGGCAAAGTATCTGATATATATGGGGAGCTCATGAAGAGGGAGCATGCCCCGGTGGAGGAGGTCCGGTGCAAGTGGGAGGAGGAGTTGGGAGGGGTGATGGAAGCTCAGATGTGGAGTGAGGGTCTGCGGAGGATAAACTTGTCCTTGTGTGTAAGACTGAGTCTCATACAGTTTAAGGTTGTGCTTAGGGATCATATAATATGGTTGAGGATAGGCCGTTTTTTTCAAGGGGTGGAGGATAGGTGTGGGCGGTGTGCAGGGGGTGCGGCAAACTGTGTGCATATGTTTTGGACATGTCCGAGGTTGGAAAGAGTTTGCACTCGAAGTGTTCAAATAAAGCAAATACTGTTTATTGAGTAACTATTTTAAATTAACTGAGTTTGTTCACTCTTCGATAAATATAACCGTAGATTAAATTGAGATTAAATATATATAATGATGATTAACTACACCTGCACAAAAACCAACAGCTAGGGGCAACAACATGCCGGGGGGGGTGAGGCAACGCCAGGCCCCCCGACCCCCGCCACGGCGAGCGCACCCTGAACAAAAAGCAAACCACTGCCCGAGGGACCGCTTAAGGTGGGTCACCAGGCCCCAGCACGAGGGAACGAGAGTAGCGGAGAAGGGAGAGCAAGCGAGAGGAGTGCAGGGTAGGATGGGGGAAAAGCGGGCAGAACACCGCAGAGGCTGGGCAAGGGAGAAGCGAGGCACTAACTCCCTAGAGGGGGGCCACCGCATTAGCAGGAAAGCTAGCGCCGGGGACATGCAACAAAGCAGGACCGCAGCGTGCCCCTAACAGGTGGAAGGCATCAGGCAGAGGGTGGGGGGGAAGCACTCAACAGAGGCGGGAGAGCAAACGGGGATAGGAACAGGGGAAAGAGGGACAAAGGAGGGGTATACGGGAGAGGGGGTAAAGGGGGAGACCGGGGGGAGGGTGGGGACAGACAGGGAAGGCTAGAAAAGGAATAGCAATAGGGCTACAAAGTTCCACAACCAAGGACTCGAAACAAGGAATTGCTGCAAGCATCCATCTAGCACGGTCTCTGGGCGAAGGGAGACCCCAGAGTGCAGGGGACTACCCGCGTGGCTGACAGACAGTAGGCGGCCATGTCAGGTGCCCCCTGGACAAAGGGAAACCCTGGAGCGCAGGGACCCGACCGCATGGAGAGAGCAGTGACTGCGGCCATCCTGGACGGCCCCCTAACAAAGGGAAACCCCGGAGGGCAGGGGCGCGTCCACCAGGTAAGTATGGTTAATCCCACAGGAACGAGGTGGCAGAAGCCCCCCACCAGGATAGTCACCTGGAACGTAAGGGGACTCAACGGCCCAGTGAAAAGATCCAGAGTCCTCACCCACCTAAGTGGGCCGACATAGTCTTCCTCCAAGATACATACCTGAGAGAGCAGGACCGACTGCGTGTAAGAAAGGGCTGGGTGGGACAGACCCGTCATTCCTGCTATGGGACAAGGGGCAGGGGGATGGCAATACTGATCAGCAAGAGGACGATGTTGAGGGCGACAAAGACGGTCACGGCCCAGGGGGACGGTACGTCATGGTCAGCAGGGCCCTGGGTGGGGCACCAGTAGTACTTGTTAACATGTACGCACCCAACTGGGATGGCACGAGCTTCATCAAGAAGACCATGGCAGATATCCCTGACATAGCGAGGCACCGACTAATCATGGGGCGGGGTGGGGGGGGATCTTCAACTGTGTACAGGATCCAACGACAGATAGATCAAGCTCCAAAACGGAGAAAACCTCAAGCATGGCAAGGGAACTCGGTCACTTTATGGAACAGATGGGAGCGGTGGACCCTTGGAGGTTCGCCCACCCAAGGGAGACGGAGTTCCCCTTCTTCTTCCCAGTACACAACGTATACAGCAGAATTGACTTCTTTGTTTTGAGGAAAACGCTGCTTCCGGGGATAGACAAAGTGGAATACTCGCAATTGTGATATCAGACCACGCTCCACATTACATGGACGTAATGCTGGAGACAGGCAGGGCCCAACGCCCCACATGGAGGTTGGACATTGCCCTACTAGCTGACAAGGCCTTCAACGAAAAGATATCGCGGGCCATAGCAGAGTGTGGTAGTATGACTAGAGGTACTATGGTACCTGGGAGTGTGAGCGACCATTGGTGGAGAAGGCTCGCTGCTCATTGACCCAAGTGTTTGCATTTCATTGGTCGGAACGTAAGGTAGCTCCGCCCAGTGAGGCGGGGTACAAGAACCCGTGTTTCCCAGCAGCCAACCTCTTTCTGTACTCGAGCTGCTGGGGAAACATCTTGTTGATTAAAGCCTTCAATTCGGACTACATCCTCGTTTCAGTAGTTATTGATCGCGCATCAATTTAATCAACAAGATTTTAAAGGATGGAGCTCCGCATCAAGCCGGAGTGTCTACAACTCAGCCCCCAACGCAGCTAACGCAGTAGCTACATTCAAGCATTGGCTAGCTTGTTTCAATAGCTACCTCAGCATGGCAGAAAACGTACCGACGAGGGAGCAGAAGCTGCACATCCTTCACTCGTGCGTCGGCCCCGCCATCTACACACTCATCAAGGACACATCCGACTACGACTCTGCCATGGAACTGCTTAAAGGACACTACATCCGACCGGTGAATCAAGTTTAGGCTCGGCACTTGCTGGCTACGAGGCAGCAGACCCCTGGTGAGTCGTTAGACGATTTTTACCGTGCGCTCCTTGTACTGGGGAGGAACTGCGGCTGCCCGCAAGTTTCTGCTAATGAGCACACCGAACTGTTAATCCGAGGCGCCTTTGTTGCGGGTATGCAGTCCCCACAAATCTGGCAGAGACTGTTAGAGAAGGAAACTTTGAGCATCACGGAGGCACGGGCCCTCGCGAACTCTCTAGATGTTGCGTACAGAAACGCCCATTCATGAGACTTCCGGTTGCGGTGATGCGGAGCTAAGCCGCACGTTCGGCAGCTCCCGCTATCAAAGGACTTTCGGGCCTGTTTTAGGGCCCCAAACGGCGCTGTTTCGATGATTCCCGGTGGGGGAAGGTGTTTGGAGGAACATTCCCCGGAATTTATGGTGCGCACCCGGAGTGGGGTAAAGAAAAAGGCTGCAACAGCTCCCCAGAAAAAGCGGGGGAAGGAGGACAAAATGGCGGCCGGCGGAGCACCCGAGAATTGGTGGCAGTGGGCGCAGGAGCAACAAGCGGCTCTTCTGCGCTGTTTTGCGGAGCTGAAGGCTGAGTTGCTGGACTCCCTGAATGCGACTACCAGCAAGCTGCTTGAGACCCAGACAGCCCAGGGGGCAGCCATTCAGGAGTTCCAGCGGCAGGCCGCTGATTGGGAGGAGGAGGCCGTGGTCCTCGTGGGGAAGGTGGAGATGCACGAGGCACTTCACAAAAAGTGGCAAGACCGCTTGTAGGAGCTGGACTTTCGCACGAGGCGGAAGAATTTGAGGATCCTGGGCCTTGTGGAGGGGCTGGAGGGGTCGGATCATCCGTCCTATGTGGCCACGATGCTGAATTTGTTGATGGGGGCGGGGTCCTTCCATCTGCCCCTGGAGGGAGCCCACAGAGTGCTGGCCAGGAGGCCCAAGGCGAATGAACCCCGCGGGCGGTGCTGGTGCGGTTCCATCGGTTCAGTGACCAGGAGTGTGTGCTGCGCTGGGCCAAGAAGGAGAGGAGCAGCAAGTGGGAGAACTCATGGTGCGAATCTACCAGGACTGGAGTGCGGAGGTGGCTAAGCGGCGGGCCGGGTTTAACCGGACGAAGGCGGTACTGCATAACAAGCAGGTTAAATTTGGAATGCTGCAGCCTGCGCGTCTGTGGGAAATATATAAGGAACGGCATTACTACTTCGAGTCCCCGGAGGAGGTGTGGGCCTTTGTGCAGGCGGAGAAGCTGGAATCGAACTAGGGTTTGGGGGCTGCGGGGTCTTGTGTACTATGGTTGTTGCTGTTTTTGCTGTTGCTGTTTTTGTAATTTTGATATTTTTTTTAATGCTGGTTCTTGCTCTGTTTCCGGGTGGTTCTGTTGGGTATGGTTTTGTGTTACATGGGGAATGTTGGGGGTTTATTTTTTTTTCTGTACGGGGCTGGGGGATGGGGTGGAGCTAGAATTTGGGAGCTGCGTCAGAAGGGTGGGGTGGGGCAGTGTGAAAGCGCGGGCTTTCCTCTGGTTTCCCGTGCTGCGGGGCAGGAGGGGTGGAGCTGGCGGTGGGGGCATGGCCTCTACAGGTTTTTTCCTGCGCTGAAGCGGTGCCAAGGAGGAGTGGCGGGGGGGGGGGGGGGGGGATGACCACATGTCAGGAGGGGTCGAGTTTTGGAGGGAGTTGCCGGGGTCAGCAGAAGTCAGCTGACTCACGGAAGTACCATGGAGGGTGTGTCGCGGCTAGGAGGGGTCCTAGCCTGGGGGGGGGGATACCGGGTTGCTGCTGGAATGGCCAGGAAGGAGCTGGTGTGGGCCGGGGGGTAGGGGAGAGGCGCTATCGTCATGGGGAACAGGTCGGGCGGGGTGTGCTGGCCTGGGGTGAGCAGTCGATGAGCTATGGCTAGTCGGCGGGGGAGGGGGGGCGGGGTGCCCTCTGATCCGGCTGATCACCTGGAACGTGAGGGGGTTGAATGGGCCGGTTAAGCGGGCTAGGGTATTTTCTCATTTGAAGGGGCTGAAGGCGGACGTGGTTATGCTCCAGGAGACCCACTTGAAGGTGGCGGACCAGGCTCGTCTGAGGAAGGGGTGGGTGGGGCAGGTTTTCCACTCAGGATTAGATGCGAAGAACCGGGGGTGGCGATTCTGGTGGGGAAGAGGGTGGCGTTCGAGGCGTCTGAGGTGGTGGCGGACAAGGAGGGCAGGTTTGTTATGGTGAAGGGTAGGCTGCAGGGACAGAAGGTGGTGCTGGTAAATGTGTATGCCCCAAATTGGGATGACGCTGGATTTATGAGGCGTATGTGGGCCGCATTCCGGACCTGGAGGCCTGATCATGGGGGGAGACTTTAACGGTGCTGGATCCCCCACTGGACCGGTCCAGTTCAAGGACGGGTAGGAGGACGGCGGCGGCCAAGGTGCTGAGGGGGTTTATGGACTAGATGGGAGGGGTGGATCCCTGGAGGTTTGGGAGGCCGAGGGCGCGGGAGCATTCCTTCTTCTCCCATGTGCATAGGGTTTACTCCCGAATAGATTTTTTCGTTCTGAGCAGGGGATTGATCCCGAGGGTGGAGGATGTCGAGTATTGTGGATAGGTGGATTATTGCGGTTAGGTGGATTGGCCATGCTAAATTGCCCGTAGTGTCCTAAAAAAAAGTAAGGTTAAGGGGGAGGTTGATGGGTTACGGGTATAAGGTGGATACGGGGGTTTGAGTAGGGTGATCATGGCTCGGCACAACATCGAGGGCCGAAGGGCCTGTTCTGTGCTGTACTGTTCTATGTTCTATGTTCTATTCGGCCATAGCAATTTCAGACCATGCTCTGCACTGGGTCGATCTGGAGATGGGGGAGGTGCGGGACCAGCGCCCGCTGTGGCGTCTGGACGTGGGGTTGCTGGCTGATGAAGAGGTGTGTAGGAGGGTCCGGGGAAGTATTGAGGGATACCTTGAGGCCAACGATACAGGGGAGGTCCGGGTGGGGATGGTTTGGGAGGCACTGAAGGCAGTGATCCGGGGGGAGCTGATTTCCATCCGGGCCCATAGGGAAAGGAGGGAGAGTGAGAGACTGGTGGGGGAGCTCCTAGATGTGGATAGGAGGTACCGGAGGAGGGATTGTTGGGGGAACGGCGTAGCTTGCAGGCCAAGTTCGACTTGCTGAACACCAGAAAGGCGGAGACACAGTGGAGGAAGGCGCAACGCGCGGTTTATGAGTATGGGGAGAAGGCGAGCAGGATGATGGCGCATCAGCACCGCAGGCAGGATGCGGCTAGGGAAATTGGTGGAGTGATGGATAAGGGTGGGAATGTGGTGCGGAAGGGGGCAGAGGTGAACGGGGTCTTTAGGGACTTTTACGAGGAACTGTACCGGTCGGAGCCACTGGTGGGGGGGGATGGAGAGCTTTATGAACAGGCTACGTTTCCCAAAGGTGCAGGAGGAGCTGGTGGAGGGGCTGGGGGTGCCGATTGAGTTGGAGGAGCTAGTCAGGGGGATTGGTCAAATGCAGTCAGGGAAGGCGCCGGGGCCGGATGGGTTCCCGGTGGAATTTTATAAAAAGTATGCGGATCTGGTGGGCCCCCTGTTGGTGCGGGCCTTCAATGAGGCATGGGAGGGATGTCACGGGCGCTGATTTCTTTGATCCTAAAGCGGGATAATGACCCCCTGCAGTGTGGATAATACAGGCCAATCTCGCTCCTCAATGTGGATGCTAAGTTGCTGGCGAAGATCCTGGCCACCAGGATAGAGGACTGTGTGCCAGGGGTGATACACGAGGATCAGACAGGATTTGTCAAGGGAAGACAGCTTAAGACGAATGTGCGGAGGTTGTTAAATGTTATTATGATGCCGGCGGTTGAGGGGGAGGCGGAGATAGTGGTGGCGCTAGATGCAGAGAAGGCCTTTGATAGAGTTGAGTGGGGGTACCTGTGGGAGGTGCTGGAGAGGTTTGGATTTGGGGAGGGGTTCATCAAATGGGCGAGGTTGCTTTATGAGGCCCCGATGGCGAGTGTAGCTACTAATGGAAGGAGGTCAGAGTACTTCAGGCTCTACCGTGGGACCAGGCAGGGGTGCCCCCTGTCCCCCTTGCTTTTTGCACTGGCAATTGAACCTCTGGCTATGGTGTTGAGGGAGTCGGGGAGGTGGAGGGTTCTGGTGCGGGGTGGGGAGGAACATCGGGTATCGTTGTATGCGGACAACCTGCTGCTGTATGTGGCGGACCCAGTGGGGGGATTGCCGGGGGTGATGGAGCTGTTGGCTGAGTTTGGGGGCTTCTCGGGCTATAAGCTGAATCTGGGTAAGTGCGAGGTATTTGTAGTGCACCCGGGTGATCAGGCGGAGGGAATTGGTAGGCTCCCGTTTAAGAGGGCAGTGAAGAGTTTTAGGTACCTGGGGGTGCAGGTGGCCTGGAGTTGGGGGACTCTCCATAAGCTTAATTTTACCAGGCTTGTGGAGCAGATGGAGGAGGAATTTAAAAGGTGGGACATGGTGCCGCTATCGCTGGCGGGTAGAGTGCAGTCCGTCAAAATGACGGTGCTCCCGAGGTTCTTGTTCCTTTTTTAGTGCCTGCCCATCTTTAT
Source organism: Scyliorhinus canicula (assembly GCF_902713615.1). Classification (NCBI taxonomy): domain Eukaryota; kingdom Metazoa; phylum Chordata; class Chondrichthyes; order Carcharhiniformes; family Scyliorhinidae; genus Scyliorhinus; species Scyliorhinus canicula. The sequence continues at coordinate 160,748,955 of NC_052146.1, forward strand.
CCCTAGGGCCTTTTTTAGGAGGGTGACTAGCAGCATCATGAGCTTTGTTTGGGCGCATGGAACCCCGAGGGTGAAGAGGGTCTTCTTGGAGCAGGGCAGAGATGGTGGGGGGCTGGCGTTACCCAACCTCTCGGGGTATTATTGGGCGGCCAATGTGTCGATGGTGCACAAGTGGGTGATGGAGGGGGAGGGGGCAGCATGGAAAAGGTTGGAGATGGCGTCCTGTGGACGCACAAGCCTGGGGGCTCTGGTAACGGCGCCGTTGCTGCTCCCTCCTACGAGGTATACCACGAGTCCGGTGGCGGCGGCTACCCTCAAGATCTGGGGACAGTGGAGTCGACATAGGGGGGAAGTGGGGGGCTCGATGGAGGCCCCGCTAAGGGGAAACCATCGGTTTGTCCCGGGGTTCATTGATGGGGGGTTCCAGGGTTGGCACAGAGCGGGCATCAGAAAGTTGAGGGACCTGTTCATTGATGGGAGGTTTGCGAGCCTGGGAGAGTTGGAGGAGAAATTTGAACTCCCCTCGGGGAACATGTTCAGGTACCTGCAGGTAAAGGCGGCAGGTGGAGGGATTCCCTTTGCTGCCCGCGAGGGGGGTGAGGGACAGGGTGCTTTCGGGGGTCTGGGTCGGGGATGGGAAGGTATCTGATATCTACAAGGTAATGCAGGAGGTGGAGGAGGCGGCAGTAGAGGAACTAAAGGCTAAGTGGGAGGGGGAGCTGGGGGAGCAGATCGAGGATGGGACATGGGTGGATGCCGTGGAGCGGGTTAACTCATCCTCCTCATGTGGGCGGCTTAGCCTCATCCAATTCAAGGTGCTGCACCGGGCCCATATGTCCGGGACTAGGATGAGTAGGTTCTTTGGGGGCGAAGACAGGTGTGTCAGGTGTTCGGGGAGTCCAGCGAACCAGGCCCATATGTTCTGGGCATGTCCGGCACTGGAGGAGTTCTGGAAGGGGGTAGCGAGGACGGTGTCGAGGGTGGTAGGATCCAGGGTCAAGCCAGGCTGGGGACTCGCGATTTTTGGGGTTGGGGTGGAGCCGGGAGTGCAGGAGGCGAAAGAGGCCGGTGTGCTGGCCTTTGCGTCCCTATTAGCCCGGCGGAGGATCTTGCTACAGTGGAAGGATGCGAGACCCCCAAGCGTGGAGACCTGGATCAATGACATGGCGGGTTTTATTAAGCTGGAGAAGGTCAAATTCGCCCTGAGAGGATCGGTACAAGGGTTCTTTAGGCGGTGGCAGCCTTTCCTCGACTTTCTGGCTCAGCGATAGGGAACTAGGTCAGCAGCAAAGCTCCTATACAACGCTTCCATGATGAGCGTACGGACCAACAACACCAACTCCTGATACTTCCAGCTGCTCAGGGGCACCCCAGACAAGGATGCCCACTGACCCCGCTGCTGTTCGCTCTCGGGATCAAACCACTTGCTCAGAGCAGCAAAAAGCTGGCGGGGGATCCGGGTGGGCTACAGAGAGCACAGAGTCTCACACTATGCAGATGACCGGCTCGTCTACATTTCGGACCCACCAAGCAGCATGGACGGAATCATTGCGCTGCTGAAAGAATTTGGTGCTTTCTTGGGCTACAATCTCAACATGAGCAAAAGCGAGATCTTCCCGGTACACCCACAAGGAGGGAGGGACAGCACTAATGGGACTGCCGTTTAAACAAGCGCGACACAAATTCCGGTACCTGGGAATCCAAATATCCCATGCCTGGAAAGGGATCCACAAATGGAACCTCACGGGCGCGATTCTCCGCACCCCACGCCGGGTGGAAGAATTGAGGGAGGGCCGGGCGAATCAAGACACGCCGCCCTGGCACCCCCCGTGATTCTCCCCCCCCCCCCGCCGCCAAAAAATGGCGTGTCGCGTTTTTCGACAGGCTGCTCAGAGAATCGCCGCTCGCCGTTTCTCACGGCGACCAGCGATTCTCCGGCCCGGATTAAGCTGGAGAAGGTCAAATTCACCCTGAGAGGATCGGTACAAGGGTTCTTTAGGCGGTGGCAGCCTTTCCTCGACTTTCTGGCTCAGCGATAGGGAACTAGGTCAGCAGCAGCAGCAACCCGGGGGGGGGGGGGGGGGGGGGGGGGCGTTGACTATGTTTATTTCATTTAAATTTATTTTCAAGTTCTCTTGTTGTTTACCGGGTTTGGGGGGGTGGGGGGGTTCGATATATGCGTTGCTACGGTCTTGGGGGTGTTATGCTTATTAAGTTGTTTTGTTGTTGCTTGTTACTGTTTGTTGTTATATATTTTGTAAAATATTTTCAATAAAAATTATTTAAAAAAAAAAGAAACGCCCGTTCATAAGCCCCCGACCGCGTGGTGGCCCCCTGGGCAGCATGGAATTCAGCTTCCCCTTCCCCTACGGACTCTGAATCGCCTCAGGCCTGCGCTGCAAGACGCCCTGGAACCCCCGCTGGGCCCCGTTGCTATTTTTGTGGACAGGCAAAACACTCCCGACAGCGTTGCCCATCCCAATCGGCAACGTGCAAGGGCTGCAGTAAGGAGGGCAATTTTCAGTCGGTTTGCCAGGCCAAGGCGGTCACTGCGGTCCCGGGCAGCGACTGCGGGACGCTGCCCCGTCTCTCTCCGAGGGCCCCGTGCGGCCCGTGAACTTCTCCGTCGCCATCCCCCAACGCCATGTGCAGCCTCCGGGTGCCGCCATCTTGTTTTTCCTACACCACGTGCGGGGGACGGGCGACGCCATTTTGTCCATCCCCGCCATCTGCGACCAGTGGGCGCCGCCATCTTGGATCGGCTCCGAGGACCCCGCCACGGTTGACTAAGCACCATCCGATGACGACTCCGATCTTCTGCCACGACTCGCATCAGTCACCTTGGACCAGTCTCGACCCCGCACCCTCTCTACGATGACGACGAAGGTCCTGCTCAACGGACACGAAACGTCCTGCCTGCTGGACTCCGGGAGCACGGAGAGTTTCATACACCCTGCCACGTTAAGACGCTGCTCTCTTCCTGTCCATCCCGTAAAGCAAAAAATCTCCCAGGCCTCTGGCTCCCATTCGGTTGAGATCAAGGGGTATTGTATAGGAGACCTCACGGTCCAGGGGAGGGAGTTTAAAAATTACAGGCTCTACGTTCTTCCCCACCTCTGCGCGGCAACACTCCTGGGGTTAGACTTCAAGTGTAACCTCCAGAGCCTAACATTTAAATTCGGCGGCCCTATACCTCCCCTCACTGTCTGCAGCCTCGCGACCCACAAGGTCGATCCCCCGTCCTTGTTTGCAAACCTCACCCCGGATTGCAAACCTGTCGCCACCAGGAGCAGACGATACAGTGCCCAGGACTGGGTCTTCATCAGGTCCGAGGTCCAGCGGCTTCTAAAGGAAAGGGTCATCGAGGCTAGTAACAGCCCCTGGCGAGCACAAGTTCTGGTGGTAAAGACCGGGGAGAAGAATAGGATGGTCATAGACTACAGTCAGACCATCAACAGGTTTACGCAGCTGGACGCGTACCCTCTCCCCTGTATATCCGACCTGGTCAACAGGATCGCACAGTACAAGGTCTTCTCCACGGTAGACCTGAAGTCGGCCTATCACCAGCTCCCCATCCGCGCGAGCGATCGCAAGTACACTGCGTTCGAGGCGGACGTGCGGCTCAGCCACTTTTTAAGGGTTCTCTTCGGTGTCACAAACGGGGTCTCAGTCTTCCAATGAGAGATGGACCGAATGCTCGACCGATACTGTTTACGGGCATCTTTCCCATATCTCGATAATGTCACCATCTGCGGCCACGATCAGCAGGACCACGACACCAACCTCCGCAAATTCCTCCATACCGCAAAACTCCTGAATTTGACCTCTAACAAAGAAAAACGCATGTTCAGCACCGACCGGCTAGCCATCCTCGGCTACGTAGTGCGAAATGGAGTGATAGGCCCCGACCCCCAACGCTTGTGCCCCCTGATGGAGCTCCCCCTCCCTAACTGCTCCAAGGCCCTGATGCGCCGCCTCGGGTTTTTCTCTTATTACGCTCAGTGGGTCCCCAACTACGCCGACAAAGCTCGTCCCCTCATAAAAACTACCACTTTCCCCCTGTCGACGGAGGCACGCCAGGCCTTCAGCCGCATCAAAGCGGATATTTCAAAGGCCACGATGCGCGCCATCGACGAGCCCCTCCCCTTCTAAGTCGAGAGCGACGCGTCTGACGTAGCTCTGGCAGCCACCCTCAACCAAGCGGGCAGGCCCGTGGCCTTCTTCTCGCCTCCATGCTTCCGAAATCCGCCACTACTCGGTCGAGAAGGAAGCACAGGCCATAGTAGAAGCTGTGCGGCATTAGAGGCATTACCTGGCCGGCAGGAGGTTTACCCTCCTCACAGACCAACGGTCGGTGGCCTTCATGTTCGACAATGCACAGCGGGGCAAGATAAAAAGCGACAAGATCTTGCGGTGGAGGATCGAGTTATCCACCTACAGCTATGACATCTTGTATCGTCCTGGGAAGCTAAACGAGCCTCCCGATGCCCTGTCCCGCGGTACCTGTGCCAACACAGAAGTAGACCGCCTCCGAGCCCTCCACGAGGACCTCTGCCACCCGGGGGTCACCCTGCTTCTTCCATTTCGTGAAGACCCGCAACCTGCCCTACTCCATCGAGGAGGTCAGGACAGTCACCAGAAACTGCCACATCTGCGCGGAGTGCAAGTCGTACTTCCACCGCCCCGAAAAAGCGCATCTGATAAAGACTTACCGTCCCTTTGAATGCCTCAGCATGGACTTCAAAGGTCCCCTCCCCTCTACCAACCTCAACACGTACTTCCTCAACGTGATTTGACGAGTACTCCCGTTTCCCGTTCGCCATCCCCTGCCCCGACATGACCACAACCACCATCATAAAAGCCCTCCACAGCCTTTTCTCCCTGTTCGGATATCCCGCCTACATACACAGTGATAGGGGGTCCTCCTTCATGAGTGACGAACTGCGTCAATTCCTGCTCAGCAAGGGCATTGCCTCACGCAGGACGACCAGTTATAACCCCCGGGGTAACGGACAGGTCGAGAGGGAGAACGGTATGGTCTGGAAAACCGTTCTACTGGCCCTACGGTCCAGAAATCATCCAGTCTCCTGCTGGCAGGAGGTCCTCCACTCAATCCGGTCTCGACTCTGCACTTCTACTAATCAAACTCCGCACGAACGCCTTCTTGTCTTCCCCAGGAAGTCTTCCTCAGGGACCCCGCTCCCGACCTGGCTGGCAGTCCCCGGGACCATCCTGCTTCAGAAGCACATGTGGGCGCACAAATCGGATCCGTTGGTAGAGGGTCCAGCTGCTCCACGCTAACCCGCAATATGCGTATGTGGAGTACCCCGAAGGCCGACAAGACATTGGCTCTCTTCGGGACCTGTCACCCGCCGGATCCCCGCCATCCCCCTCGTCACCAGCCCCACCCACCCCCCCACAGGCTATGGCGGGACCCCCCCCAACTGCAACTGCACCCTGCAGGCGCTCCCCCCCGGCCCGCCAACCCCCTCACCTGTGCCACCTAGGGGACTAAACGCCCCCCTCCCTGGCCCGGCCTTCACCAGCGCCGTCTCGGGGTGTTGAAACCTCCACAAGGACCGGATCATCGCTCCCGGAGTCATGGACACCCGTATCTCCATCAAAATCTCCGCCGAAGCTCCGTCGGTCGCAGAGGATGTCCAAGGCCCCCGATTGTCTGATCGAGTCGACGTGAACTCTTAATGGATTTTTTTTCTGTCTCTGTAAATAGTTATGGGCCAGTGCGCCATATTGATAACACAATTCCTGACTCTGTACATAGTTACGGGCCAGTGGGCAGCTGCCGTTCGAGAGAGGTATAGTCCCATATCACTGGTCATATTACCAGTAAATTATCCCACCCGCACTGGACTACCAGTCATGGCTGGACGCCCGAGCATTTTCCCCCCCCCCGTTCCTTTCTCAACAAGGGGTGAATGTGGTAGTATGACTAGAGGTACTACGGTACTTGGGAGTGTGAGCTACAATTGGTGGAGAACGCTCGCTGCTCATTGGCCCAAGTGTTTGCATTTCATTGGTCGGAACGTAAGGTCGCTCCGTCCAGTGAGGCGGGGTATAAGAACCCGTGTTTCCCAGCAGCCGGCCTCTCTCTGTACTCGAGCTCCTGGGGAAACATCTTGTTGATTAAAGCCTTCAAATCGGACTACATCCTCATTTCAGTAGTTATTGATCGCGCATCACAGAGTACATGGAGAACAACCAGAATGGGAGGTCTCACCCTCCACATTCTGGGAAGTGCTAAAGCTCGCACCAAGAGTGGAAATCATCGCTTTCAAAGCGCAAAGAGGTAGGGAGGAAAGGATGACTAGGCAGCAGCTGGTCGACTCCATACTGGAGGTAGACCGTAAATATTCCGAGGCCCCGACTGTAGAGCTGGCGGGGAGGAAAGAGCTGCAAAGGAACTTCGATCTGCTCTCCACCAGGAAAGCAGTGCACCAACTCCGCCAGGCACGTGGGACCCTATACGAACACGGAGACAAAGCCAGCCGCCTGTTGGCACGCCAGCCGAGAAAGCAGGCAGCTACCAGAGAAATTGCACAAATCAGGGACATCAGAAGCACATTAGAAACAACCTGAGAAGATCAACAAAACCTTCAAGGCCTTCTACCAAGGGCTGTCCACCTCAGAGCCCCCAATGGGGGAGTCCGGGATGAAATGGTTCCTTGATGGACTGGACATACCAGTCGTGGGGGAGGGCAGAAAACGGGGCTTGGAAGCGCCACTTGCACTGGGAGAGATCATGGACAGCATTAGCTCCATGCATGCAGGGAAGGCGCCGGGGCCAGACAGGCTCCTGGCGGACTTCTACAAAAATTTGCGAAAGCACTAGCCCCACACCTGCAGGAGATGTTCACAGACTCGCCAGCTAGCGGCACACTGCCACTCATGCTAGCACAGGCCTCAATCTTGCTGATACCTAAGAAAGACAAAAACCCTACGGAATATGGGTCATACAGACCCATCTCACTGCTGAACGCAGATGCCAAAATATTGGCCAAAATCCTAGCCAAAAGGTGAGAAGACTGCATTCCAGAGGTGGTCGCAGAGGACCAGACGGGCTTTATCAAAGGTAGACATCTTACCTCGAACGTCAGGCGCCTGCTGAACGTGATAATAACCCCTTCCGGGGAGAGAGTACCAGAGGTGATCGTCTCCCTAGATGCAGAAAAGGCCTTCGACAGAGTCGAATGGAAGTACCTCATAGAGGTACTGGAGCGGTTCGGGCTTGGAACAGGGTTCACCCACTGGATAAAACTCCTATACAACACACCCATGATGAGCGTACGGACCAACAACACCAACTCCTGATACTTCCAGCTGCTCAGGGGCACCCCAGACAAGGATGCCCACTGACCCCGCTGCTGTTCGCTCTCGGGATCAAGCCACTTGCTCAGAGCAGCAAAAAGCTGGCTGGGGATCCGGGTGGGCGACAGAGAGCACAGAGTCTCACACTATGCAGATGACCGGCTCCTCTACATTTCGGACCCACCAAGCAGCATGGACGGAATCATTGCGCTGCTGAAAGAATTTGGTGCTTTCTTGGGCTACAATCTCAACATGAGCAAAAGCGAGATCTTCCCGGTACACCCACAAGGAGGGGGGGACAGCACTAATGGGACTGCCGTTTAAACAAGCGCGACACAAATTCCGGTACCTGGGGATCCAAATATCCCATGCATGGAAAGGGATCCACAAATGGAACCTCACGGGCGCGATTCTCCGCACCCCACGCCGGGTAGAAGAATCGAGGGAGGGCCGGGCAAATCACGACACGCCGCCCTGGCACCCCCCGTGATTCCCCCCCCCCCCCCCCCCCCCCCCCGCCAAAAAATGGCGTGTCGCGTTTTTCGACAGGCCGCTCGGAGAATCGCCGCTTGCCGTTTCTCACGGCGACTGCCGATTCTCCTGCCCGGATGGGTCGAGCGGCCTGCCGAACCCGACCAGTTCACGCCGGCGCCAACCACACCTGGTCGCTGCAGGCATGAACAGCGCGCGACAGGTGAGTGTGGGGCCTGCGGGGGGCGGAGGGAGGATCGAGCACCACGGGCGTGCTCAGCAGATGTCTGGCCCGCGATCGGTGCCCACCGATCGTCGGGCCGGCGTCTGTAAATGACACACTCTTTTCCCTCCGCCGCCCCGCAAGATCAAGCCACCATGTCTTGCGGGGCAGCGGAAGGGAAGACGGCAACCGCGCATGCGCGGGTTGGAGCCGGCCAACCTGCGCATGCGCGGCTGATGTCACTTCGGCGCCACCGACCGCGTCATTCCCGGCGCGCCACTTTGACGCAAGCGTCAAGGCCGGGCGCTCGGGAATCACGTGCCGCCGCTCCTAGCCCCCTATCCCCCCCCGGGGGGGGGGGGGGGGGGGGGGGGATAGGGGACAAGGAGCGGCCTCCGACGCCAGAGTGAAACACTCCGGGTTTCACTCCGGCGTCGGCACTCAGTCACCCGTTGGGAGTATCGCGCCCCACCAGTCTGACGGAGGAAGTAAAAAAGGACCTGCAAAGATGGAAGACACTCCCATTCTCCCTGGCGGGGAGAGTCCAGACGATCAAAATCAACGTACTGCCCAGGTACCTCTTCCAACTTAGATCCATTCCGATCTACATCCCCAAGGCCGTTTTCAAAGCACTGGACAAACTAATCATGGTGTTCGTATGGGAGGCGGGGGGGGGGGGGAGAGAATGCTAGGATCCCAAAGAAGGTCCACAAAAAACAAAATACAGGGGGGGCTATCCCTCCCAGACCTACAAATCTACCACTGGGCAGTGACGGCCGAGCGAATAAGGGGATAGATCCAGGTGCCAGAAGCCAAGTGGGTGCGCGCAGAAGAGGCCTCCTGCATGGGGACCTCTCTCCGCGCCCTCACCATGGCAGCACTCCAATCCCCACCCAAAAAACACTCCAGCAGCCCAGTGGTGATAGCCACCCTCCAATCCTGGAACCAACTACGGCAGCAATTTGGCCTGACCAAAATGTCGGACAAAGCTCCCATCTGCCACAACTATAGGTTCACACCAGTGCTGACTGACGCCACCTTCAAAAGGAAGGGACAGGACAGAGGGACACTGACAGGCAGGGACCTATACACGGACGGCAGAATCGCAACACTGGATGAACTGACAGAGAAATTCCAACTAGCCAGGGGGAACGAGCTAAGGTATCTACAACTCAGAAATTTCCTATGAAAGGAGACAAGGATGTACCCACAACCGCCACGACAGACATTACTGGAAGAGTTACTGGATGCAAGCATACTAGATAAAGGAAACTGTAGCGACGTGTATGACTGACTGGTAGAGAGGGCCGACACTGTACTGGATGCAACAAAACAGAAATGGGAGGAGGACCTGGGGATTGAAATAGGGTGGGGACTCTGTAGTGAAGCACTGCACAAGGTCAACACCACCTCCACGTGTGCAAGGCTCAGCCTGACGCAGCTAAAAGTGGTACATAGAGATCACTTAACAAGAACCCATATGAGTAGGTTCTTCCCGGAGGTGGAGGATAGATGTGAAGGGTGCCAAGGACGCGCAGCCAACCATGCCCACATGTTCTGGTCTTGCCCCAGACTTGTGGGGTACTGGACAGCCTTCTTCAAGGCAGTGTCCAAAGTGGTGGGGATGAGGGAGGAGCCATGCCCGAAAGTGGCGGTCTTCGGGGTTTCGGACCAGCCAGATCTATTCCTGGGGAGGAGGGCAGACTCCCTTGCCTTTTCCTCCCTGATCTCCGCCGTAGAATCCTGTTCGGCTGGCGGTCAGCAGGACCTCCCAAAGCTGCAGACTGGCTGTCTGACCTCTCGGAATCTCTCCAAATGGAGAAAATCAAATATGCCGTCCGAGGGTCAGACGACGGCTTCCACAGAACGTGGGAGCCATTCACCCAATTGTTCCGGGACCTGTTTGTGGCCAATGAACAAGCAGAAGAATAGCAAAGTAGCCAAGAAGTAGCCAAAGCATGAGAGGGAGAGATAGACCGGGAGGGGTGTTTAGGGTGAACAGCTAAACCGAAGAGGAAAGAAAGACGAACCACAGGAGGGGGGAGAGGGCAGAAGCGGGGGGACGGCGGGGAGAGGGAAGCGACCTGGAACAAGAGAGGAGAACCAGGGAGGTGGGGGGGAGGCAGGGAAATGACAGCCGGAAGGAGGGCACGGGATACGATAACAAACTTGGCATCTACAGGAACAGAGAACATGAAGAATACAGGCGAAAGAAGGGAGGAACGGCTGAAGTGGAGGTGAGTGTGAGACGACAACAGCAGCGGGATCCGTCCGGGAGTAGCAAGTGACAACACCAACACCAAACCCATTCGAGTATTGCCCACTGTAATTGTTTTTTCTCCTGCACCTAAATGTATATCTACCTCCCCAGTCTCTCACCTCCCCCCCCCACACACACACACATACAGTTGCCTTCTTATGTTGTAAATAATTTTGCCAGTTGTACTGAGTTGCTGCTGTTGAGCTGGTGCACAATACCCTACCAGTTATTCTATTTTATTTTTTAGTTTATTTTTTATTATTACTTTTTTTGGTATGTTTAGGTGTGCCCTTCTATTCTATATATATATATTTATATTTCTTATTCTGTGTACATAATGGTAAATATACTTTGTTCAAAAACCCAATACGATAGGGTACTGGGACAGTAGCAGCGGCAACCCGTGGGGGGGGGGGGGGGGGGGGGGACGTTGATTATGTTAGCTTATTTTATTTAAATTTGATTTATCTAATTTTAATTTATGGTTAAGTTCTCTTGTTTGGGGGGGGGGGGGGTGGGGGAATGTGATACATGTGATGTTATGGTATGGGGGGAATTGTGGGTGTTATGGGGCTGTTAGTTGCATATTACTGCTTTTTGTTATATTTTCTGTAAAAAATTCCAATAAAAATTATTTAAAAAAAAAAAGCATTTATAAAAAACTACACCTGCACACTAAGCTATCTCTCTCTAACTCTGTTCACTGGTCACTGCTAACACGAACAGGCGGGAACTCTCTCTGAGTTTACCATTTATACATATATCTGGTGCTGCCATCTAGTGGTTATCTAGCACTTGCTTATGGATGTTAACCCTTTAAATACATTCAGATACAGATCACGACATCCTTTTTTCTTACATTTTCCATACTATAAAGAAAAGTGTACAATAAAGTAAGCATAAAGAATGATATTTATACCTGTACAAACATGATGGTAATGATGATGATACACAGTGGAGTAATATTTAGAAGTCCATAATTTATAAGTTAAGTCTGTCAGGTTTTTCTCTCCTGTTGACCTTGGTATGGATGTTAACTCTCTACATACATTCAGATGTACAGATCACTACAATAATATCGAAGATTTTGCGAGTGGAAGTGGCGCTGAGCCCGTGGGTGCCGATTCTTGAGCTGTCGGAGGATCTAGAAATGCTGGTGGGAGAGATGCTGATGTGGTAGCCTATGCCTTCCTGATAACCTGGAGGTGGATCTTGCTGTGCTGTTGGGACCTGGAGCCTCTGAAAGTGGGGGCAAGGGTGAGAGACTTGGCAGCATTCCTCCACCTTGAAAAAAGTAGGTTTGCTATAAGAGGGACGGAGGAGGCGTTCTCCACAAGATGGAGGTTATTCATTGACCTTTTTAAGGGTCATTAACACATCAACGGCTGGGAGGGGGAAGTTGGGATTTGAGGGGAGCTGGAGGCAAAAAGGGGGTGGAGAGAGGGTACAGGGGTTAATTTTGTATAGTTTACTGTTGCTGTTTGCTTCTGTATATATTTGAAAATAACGGCAATAAAATCTTTTTTTAAAAATTCATGTTGCTTATTGATTTCTGGCAATGCTGCTTTGTGTCTGGATACATGAAAAGCGTTTATTCACACAATGAAACAATGCAAACTAAAAGTTACTGATATTGGATCGTGCAACCACATTAACAATTTCATTTGAAATCAATTGCAAATCATTTTTTGATATGAGTGCATTGACGACATATGGAAGCAGAATTCAGTTGATGAATGACTTTTCACACTTTTTTCTTCGCCAGGAATGTCTGAACCATCCAAGTTCATTTTAAAGTTAAGGCATTTAGTATTCGCATTGTAACCATATGCAAATTTAACAGCCAGAAATGATCCATGATTTCATGTTATCATTCTGTGGCTCTGTGTATTGTGAGCTTTATTACCAGTTATTGTATTAGGTGATAGAATATTTACCCCAACAAAGTAATGAAATGCCTTTTCCTCTCTGCCAATGAAATTTCTGTCATCTTGAATTTGGCTTACGGAAGAGAACTCATCCAGTGATTCAACTTCTTAATGTCTTACCTGATTTTGCATGAATCCAAGATATATTAAGAAGGTCCCATATAGAAGCGGAATTCAGTAGATTAATGACTTTCCATGCACTACAAAAGATTGGGGGCTGGATTCTCCACAGCCCCATGCTGAAATCGTGTTTGGAGAATCAATGTTTACCTGGGAATCGTGCCTGGCGCCGCTCCCGGATTACGCGGTGCAGCTGTGTGGTGGGGCCATTGACAGAGGTCCCCCATTGATTCTCTGGGCAAAACTGGCCGAGTTCCCGATGGTGTGTTTCTAACCACTTATTGCCGGTAGGGAACTTTGGCTGGTGGCTGCGGCTCAGTTCACGGTCGCCATGGTGGGGGGCGGGGGGATCGAGCACCGGGGGGGCCTCATGGGCGGCCGGGGCAGCAATTGTGTAGCTCGTATCCGCGAGCGTGCGCCATCTCGGGCGGTCCTTCGTTGTCGATGTAGGTCTGCGGTCTGAGTCCGCCATGGCACACGGCACGGCCGCTGCAGGCCGCCACCTTGCACATGCGTGGACTCCCGACCGGACATTCGGGGGCCCGTATCCGCAGCCATAGCTGCGAGAAGCACTTCGGGCCACTGCCAGCCGCCTGCAGGTAGAAGAATCGCTCTTGACTTTTTTAAGGAAAGTCAAGAGTGAAAGCCAGCGCTTTTACGCCGGCTTGGGGACATAGCCCCATTTTTGGAGAATCCAGCCCTGGCTGTTTTCCTTTGCCAGGAACGATATGCAATATCAGAGACTTTTAGTTTACTTCAGCCTCGGGCTGGATTCTCCATTCCTGAGACAGGTGTTGATGCCGGGGCAGGATTGGGGACATTCATGACAGCAAAACTGGCGCCGAACCTGGACTGATTCAGGGACTGTGGTGGGGCTAGCAGCGCGCCACGTGGAAAACAATCGATTCCAATGAAAAACTGTATGGGATTCGCCAGGTCCGTGATTGACACTTGGGAGGCTGACAAGCTGCAACCATTAACAAACACTTTACTCCCCACACACACCATACCAGCCAACAAGATTGCATTGATTGTGCTGGAGTGTGCTCAAACAGTTGATGGGTTGGCTGGGGCCAGAGAGCACCTAGGTGGGTGACCTGGGGGGGACACCAATAGACCCGTGGCCCTAAGTTCACAGTGGCCTGTCAGCGGCATGCGCCTCTGCATGGCTGCCTTTCCAGCTGCGGCAGTGGTATTCCGTGCCCACTCCAACCCCACAGCCCACCTGCTGGCCACCCCCTGTTACTCCCCCCGATCCTGGCATAAGGCTCCCAGCGGCACACCTGTCAGCAAACTATGGCAATGTTGGACACTTTCCGTACCTCCTCACTTTCCGTCAGCAGCCATGGTGCCTGTTTCATGATTTTTAAAAGTGGACTGTGCCGTCGGGAACTCGGCCCATTGGAGGCTGAGAATCGCGGAGACGCCTGAGAATACCAGGTCAGGCCCGCTAATAATATGCAGACGGTATCTACATATATTTCAGACCGCATTGATGCCGCAGTCAAGGTGGTGGCGAATTGTGATTTGGCATCAAATCGGCTTCCGCCATGATTTTGGCGTTCGAACCTATACTCGGCCCAGTCGCGCTTCCTGATTTCGGCGTCAGCCAATGGAGAATCCCGCCCCTCAGGTTTGTGCTGTGCTGCTGATTTCAACCCCTGAGGCTTGACAAACGGCTTTAGAAAAATACTTTTCACTGTACCTCGGCACACGTGACAATAAATAAATACAATCCAACGTAATTTGGGAATACGTATACAAGGCAGTTGTATCACTTTGTCACACACCCGTTGCTGATCACTGCCTAGTGATGGCTGCAGGAATGTCACATTAGGCTAGGATTGGAGTTTGCTGGTACACAAATGAATAAAGCACACAGGGCTGGATTCTCTGAATCTGTGGTTAAGCCCGCACGATCCGTCTGGTCTTACGACTGTTAAGGGTAAAATCCTGGCATGGATAGAGGATTGACTGACTGGCAGAAGGCAGAGAATGGGGATAAAGGTGTCTTTCAGGATGGCAGCCGGTGACTAGTGGTATGCCTCAGGGGTCTGTGCTGGGATCACAACTTTTCAAAATATACATTAATGATCTGGAAGAAGGAACTGAAGGCACTGTTGCTAGGTTTGCAGATGATACAAAGATCTGTACAGCGACAAGTAGTATTGAAGAAGCAGGGGTGCTGCAGAAAGATTTGGACAGGCTAGGAGAGTGGGCAATGAAGTGGCAAGTGAATACAATGTGGAAAAGTGCACTTTGGAAGGAGGAATTTAGGCATAGACTATTTTCTAAATGGGGAAATGCTTAGGAAATCAGAAGCACAAAGGAACTTGGGAGTCCTTATTCACGATTCTCTTAAGGTTAACGTGCAGGTTCAGTCGGCTGTTAAGAAGGCAAATGCAATGTTAGGCGTTCATCTCAAGAGGGCTAGAATACAAGACTAGGGTTATGCTTCTGAGGCTGTATAAGGCTCTGGTCAGACCCCATTTGGAGTATTGTGAGCAGTTTTGCGACCCCCATATCTAAGGAAGAATGTGCTGGCCTTGGAAAGTGTCCAGAGGAAGTTCACAAGAATGATCCCTGGAATGAACAGGATTTTGTGTGAGGAATGGTTGAGGACTCTGGGTCTGTACTCATTGGAGTTAAGAAGGATGAGGGGAGATCTTATTGAAACTTACAGGATAGTGCGAGGCCTGGATAGAGTGCACGTGGAGAGGATGTAAAACTATAACCAGCGGACACCATCTCAGAACAATGGGACTATCCTTTAAAACAGAGATGAGGAATTTCTTCAGCCAGAGGGTGATGAATCTGTGGAACTCTTTGCCGCAGAAGGATGTGGAGGTCAAATTACGGAGTGTCTTTAAGACAGAGATAGATAGCTTCTTGATTAATAAGGGGATCAGGGGTTATGGGGAGAAGGCAGGAGAATGGGATGAGAAAAATATCAGCCATGATTGAATGGCGGAGCAGATTCGATGGGCCGAGTGGCCTAATTCTGCTCCTATGTCTTATGTCCTTATGAATCTCTGCATCTGTCTTTGACCTCCAGATAGGTGTCAACATCTACGGCTGCAGTGGATACCCCCTGTCACCCAGGAGCCAACTGCTCAGCCGGGGGTGCACCTCAAAGAGGTCAGGAACCGTTGAGTGTACTAGGATGATGGCACGTGTACGCAACTCAGGTATTGGGTGCATGATGTGCATCTCATTGTCACACACAAACTGCACGCTCATCAAATGGAGTCCGTTTTGGTTTGTGAAGACCGGTCTGTCATGGGCTGGTGCTCCGAGGGCAACATGCATCCCGTCGATCACCCCCTAGGCCCGAGGCCTCTCGGCGATGACAGCGAACCCCACTACCTGAACATCCAGGTGTGCTCAGACCTAATTGAATTTATGTATTGTGCCTACTGGGCAGATAGGGCCTCCATGATGCACCGAGATCTGTTAGATTCCCGACAGGTCCCCACTCGGCACTTGGAAGAACTCCATGGGGTAAACATTCAGGGCGGCCATTACCTTGACGCCAACCAGGAGCGGGTGTCCTTCTACTTCCCCCCCCCACGGTGCCAGGTGCGCCATCATCTCGCAGATATGTCGCACTGTTCCCCTGCTCAGCTGGAGTCTTCAATGGCATGCCCAGTCTGGCAGGTCCTCGAATGACAGGCGCTGCCCGTAACACGAGGCCTCATGCGGCGCCTTCTTCCTCTTTGGCCTGTTGTGCAGCTGGCACTCCCTCAGCAGTTGCCCCCTGTTTCTGTGGGGCAGGCTCCGCTGCTGCAGACACCCCGTCGAGCAGCTCCAGTACATCCTCCAAGGCTGCAATGACTAGGATGAAAACCACCATTCCTAGTTGAATTCCAAATTCCATTGTCTGTAGAAGGTGTAAGGCAGACATGTTAGCATGGTGTGTACCCCCGTGCCTAAGCAGGTACACCGGGCAACATGGTGGCTATGGTCTGCACTGCAGACCCTGTCCATGTATGTCCCACTCCCCTTATCATCCCCACCCCCGCTCATTTCTCTGACACTCTGCCCTCCGCACCCCTGGCCTCATCGATCCCCGGAACCATGGGGGCCTCTAGCCCTGGTGCCCGTCCCTGCTGCCAGGGCTACCAGTTGCGAGTATTACCCATGCCAGTGGTATGCTCTGTCTCTTTCTTATGGGCCATGACGTCTGTAAAACTAGCCATCGGTAATTGCCCAGCGCAGGCAGAGCATCGAGGAGGCTCCTGAGAATACTGGATCATGCCCACCAATTTTATGTAAATGGCATTTTCTGTACATGCGGAGTAGAATGCATTGACGCCGCTGTCAGGCACCGGAGCATGGCATTTTGGCGTGCGTCGGCACCGCCATGGTTTTGACTTCACGACCAATTCTCAGCCCAATCACCTTTCCCGATTTTGGCGTCGGCCGACGGAGAATCCCATCCCTGATTTTTGTGTGGTGTCACATTATAAATCAGCACCTTTACATTAGAAGTGGAGAAAGGGTTGAAGTTGCGCTTTAACATCAGAATCCCAAAGGGACCTCAGGGGATTGGGCACTTCACATCCAGAGATCTATTAGTCCTCATTTAAATAAATAATCTGATGCATGGAACTGTTTTTTAAATTTCATTCACATTTAGTTTTATTACCCCACTCATTCTCATCTAGCTTGGACAGGCATCATAGTGGAAAAGGAAAAAAAATCCTAATTGTGAAATTTGTTTATATAAACAGATAAGTTAACATTTCAGGTGAACACCCTTTGTAACTTCTGAGGAAGCTGTACACCTAGAATATTGGCTGACTAGTTATTTTCTTTATATAATTATACATCTAGACACTGCTGCTATAGAGGTAGATTTACATACAGGTATAAATATCGATGTAAGAAATAAAGTAGTATAAGGCCATCCAATGAGCATTTTGTTTTTTGCACACGATTCATGGCTGGTGGGTTTGTGGGCTCAGCAATGCCATTGTGAGGTTGAGTTGAGCAAAGACTATGCCTCTTCAATGGAAGAGAGAGAAGAAAAATTAGAAGAAGAGTAAATGCAGATATGTTGTTACATGACATCCAGTGATCTGTTATAGAGTGTCACTTCCAGAAGCCGGGAATTAAATGATTTGCTCGTCCTTACAGTTAGAAATGGTTACTGAGGATTAAGAGGAGAGAAACACTAAAACAAAAGGAAATCTGTGACTCCAGTATCCTCTTGAGGTGAATGAGTCGATTGAAGAATGTGTTTGAGAACCTGAAACAAGTAATTCAGCAATACTCCTGAAAAATTCTGGAATAATGGATACGAAAGGGTTAATAGCTGTTCTAAAATGGCGGACAGAAAATTGAAGTTATCACACTCCTTTTCCTGCAGGATAATTTGAAAACCTTCATACATTAGATTAAATGCTGAGAATAATGTGACAGTCTTCATTATGGTTCTCCGGCTGCTCATTGGAACCAGTAACCAGTTGCATTTCATTTATTTTACTGGAAGTGAATTCAGAAAATGAACAATGATAATGAATAAACTATGTTGTGTTGAAGGATGATGAACAATGCAATCTGGCTGTTTGTGTGAATTTTCTGATGATTTATCACCAAAAGAATTAATTCCAGTTTCTTTTATTTTGCCAGGAGATCCTGCTGCTGAAGAGTGGTCTCAATGGAGTGTTTGCTCACTCACATGTGGCATGGGATGGCAGATGCGAACAAGATCCTGTGTAGCCTCCCCCTATGGAACTCTATGCAGCGGTCCGCTTAGGGAAACCCGAATTTGCAATAATTCAGCCACATGTCCAGGTAGATTTAGTTGTCTGGTACAAGTTTATATCACAGTATTGACTGATGTCTTGAAGCTACTTAAATTGAATTATCAAAATGGGATCTATTGAGAGTAGATAATGCCAGAAATTGTTGATGGGATAATACTGTAGTGAAGGCATGTTTAACGTGTTCATTTAGCATTCCTCTGCTACATTAACAGATTAAAGTTTAAAGTTAATTCAAAGCTAACTCATTTAAAATAAATATGTTACCACAAGTTAATGTAATGAACTGAGAACTCTCACATGTAGATATGGGGAAGAAATTTGTTCATTCAGTACTACTTCTAGCGGTGCTACATCTACTGCTTTAACTTCCCCAGGACAGGCAGCATCATGGGTTGCCACCTGTAACGTCAGCGAGTCCAACACTTCTGCCTATACTGCCATGTTTTCATCTCCTGGAGATGTAGGAGGGCTGGGCTGGGGCTTCCTGTGTTCTGAGTCAGCATCAGAGAAGAGCAAGTGCTTAGATGGACTGATTAGAAGATCCTGCATGTATCCTCCTTAACCCAAGAGAAAATGCTGGAAAATCTCAGCAGGTCTGGCAGCATCTGTAGGGAGAGAAAAGAGCTAACGTTTCGAGTCCAGATGACCCTTTGCCAAAGCTAAAAGACAGAGAAAGTGGGAAATATTTATACTGTGGAGTGAGAGAATGAAAGGCGAGTCATAGCCTCTGAAACCAAGGGAACAGGGTGCTAATAGCCACAGAAACCAAGGGAAAGAGTGCTAATGGCAGTCCCCAGAGAGAACTAAAGGTGTGAAAGGCCAAACAGCAGAGAAGCTAACATCAGAGGGTAAACTGTGAAAGATGTAGATGTGGGGGGAGGGGAAGGGGGAAGCAAAGAGGAGAAAAGGTAAGGAAAGGGGAATATGATGGTGGGGTGTTAAATATATATAAAGAAAGACAAGAAAGAAATGGTAAAAGACAGTTAAAATGAAACGGGATGAAAACAAAGGGGTCGAGGTGGGGGAGAGCTAATAATCTGAAATTATTGAATTCGATGTTGAGATTGGAAGGCTGCTGTGTGCCCAACCAGAAGATAAGATGTTGTTCCTCCAGTTTGCGTTGAGCTTCACTGGAACATTGCAGCAGGTCAAGGACAGACATGTGGGCATGGGAACAAGGTCTTCTGTTGAAATGGCAAGCAATGGGACGGTCAGGGTCCTGAATGGGCACAGACCGAAGGGGCTCAGCAATGAGATCACCCAGTCTGCGTTTGGTATCTCCAATACAGAGAAGACCACATTGGGAGCAGCGAATGCAGGAGACCAAATTGAAAGAGGTGCAAGTGAGGTGCTAAGGGCCTCACGGTAGCATGGTGGTTAGCATCAATGCTTCACAGCTCCAGTGGTCCCAGGTTCGATTCCCGGCTGGGTCACTGTCTGTGTGGAGTCTGCACGTCCTCCCCGTTTGTGCGTGGGTTTCCTCCGGGTGCTCCGGTTTCCTCCCACAGTCCAAAGATGTGCGGGTTAGGTGGATTGGCCATGCTAAATTGCCCGTAGTGTAAGGTTAATGGGGGGATTGTTGAGTTACGGGTATACGGGTTACGTGGGTTTAAGTAGGGTGATCATTGCTCGGCACAACATCGAGGGCCGAAGGGCCTGTTCTGTGCTGTACTGTTCTATGTTCTATGAAACGCTGCTTAACCTGGAATGAGTGTTTTGTGCCTGTGAAGGAGCAGGTGTTACACATTCTGTGATTGCATAGGAAGGGGCCCTGGGTGATGGGGTAGGTGTTGGGTATGGTGGAGGAGTGGACTAGATTATCTCGGAGGGAACGGTCTGTGGAATACTGACAGAGGGAGTGAAGGGAAGATGTGTTTGGTGGTGGCAACACGCTGGAGTTGGCAAAATGGTAGAGGATTATGCTTTGCATGCGGAGGCTGCTGGGGTGAAATGAGGGGGAGGACGAGGGGGACTCTGTCCTTGTTCTGGAAGGGATGGGAGGGGGCGAGGGTAGTGACGCGGGAGATGGACAGCACACTGTTCAGGGCCCTGTCAACAACTAGGTGGGAAATCACAGTTGAGGAGGAAACAACACATTTTCGAAGCCCCATTTTGGAAAGTGGCATCATCAGATAAATGTGATGGAGGAGAAGGAGCTGAGAGAAAGGGATGGAGTCCTTGCAGGGTGTAGGGTGCAAAGAGCTGTAGTCAAGGTAGCTGTGGGTGTCAGTGGGCTTGTAGTGGATATTAGGAGATAGTCTATAGGCAGAAATGGAGACAGAAAGGTCAAGGAATGGAAGGGAAGTGTCTGAGATGGACCAGGTGAAAGTGATGGAGGGGTGGAAACTGGAAGCAAAGTGATGAATTTTTCCAGGTCCGGACGAGAGCATGAAGTGGCATCAAAATAGTCATCAATGTACCAGTAAAGGAGTTGTGGGAGGGGCCCCGGGTAGGCCTGGAACAAGGAATGTTCCACATACCCCATAAAAATGCAAGCGTAGCTGGGACCCATGTGGGTACCCATTGCACCACCTTTGATTTGGAGAAATAGGGTGAGTTAAAGGAGAAGTTGTTGAGAGATAGAACAAGTTCAGCCAGGCGGAGAAGTGTGCTCTCCTAAAAAGGCAAGCGTAGCTAGGGCTCATGCAGGTACCCATTGCTACACCTTTGATTTGGAGACCCATAAAAAGGCAAGCATAGCTAGGATCCATCCCATAAAAAGGCAAGCATAGCTAGGACCCATCCCATAAAAAGGCAAGCGTAGTTCGGACCATTCCATAAAAAGGCAAGAGTAGCGAAGACCTTCTTAGCCATGCACACAGAAACCACTTCCTCAGAATCCATGTAACAACAATTGAAATCTTTTGAAATGGATATTTAAAAAGTACACCTCAAACAATCTAATAGAATTGCCAGTGAAAAAAAAAAGCCATCCATATTTTTAAAAAAAATCTTGACCCAATGATATCAAAATGTGAATACACAAAGCACTTATTGAGTTGTAAAACAAACACACTTAGAACCACAGAACCATAGAATTCCTACAGTGCAAAAGGAGGCCATTCGGCCCAACAAGTCTGCACCGATCCTCTGAAAGAGCACTCTACCTAGACCCACTCCTCCACCCTATCCCTGTAATCCCATCTAACCTGAACATCTTTGGACACTAAGGTGCAATTTTAGAATGGCCATTCCACCTAACTACACATTTTTGGACTGTGGCAGGAAACCGGAGAGAATACCCACGCAGACATGGGGAGAATGTGCAAACTCCACACAGACAGTCATCTAAGGCCGGAATTGAACCAGGGTTCCTGGAACTGTAAAGTAGCAGTGCTAACCATTGTCCCGCCGTGTCAGCCCAAACTTCTACTCAGCAATCACATCAGAGACAATTGATTCTTTAATAACCTCTGAAAACTGTCAAATTGTGAAAACAGCCACCTGTTGATATAAGTAGTTCTATAGCTTTTCATACAGAACCAACTGTTTATAATGACTGCAACTGTCAAAACAAAAACTTGGAAATGCAAAAAATTCAGCCTATTAAAATGGCAAGAACAGATGGCTCTTTTTCCCAAAACCACACCAGATCTCCTGTCAATCAAAGGAATCCAGGAATAGGCTCCTGCTGAGACTATTTTCCTTTCAAATTTAAAAAGACGTGGACATTTAAAGCACTTCAAATCATGACAATCTAATTCACAGAACTGGGGCGGAATTCTCCGACCCCCCTGGGGGTCGGCCGGCGTCAAATCCGCCCCCGCCGTGTCACGAATTCTCCGTCCCCCGAGATTCTGCGAGGGCAGGAATTGCGCCGCACTGGTTGGCGGGTGCCCCGCGGCAATTCTCCGGCCCGCGATGGGCCTACGTCCTGCCGCTGACAGGCCTCTCCCGCCGGCGTGGTTTAAACCACCTACCTGACTGGCGGGATTGGCGCCTCGGGTGGGCTCCGGGGTCCTGGGTGGGGCGTGGGGCGATCTGACCCCGGGGGGTGCCTCCACGGTGGCCTGGCCCGCGATCGGGGCCCACGCTCCGGCGCATGCGCGGACTTACGCCGGCTGGCGAAGTCATTTCGGCCCCGGCTGGCGTGGTGCCAAAGGCCATTCACGCCAGCCGGCGGAGTGGAGAATTCCGCACCTTTGGGGCGGGCCGACACCGGAGTGGTTTACGCCACTCCGATACACCGGGATCCCCCGCCCCGCCGGGTAGGGGAGAATCCCAGCCCTGATTATTTTCCAGTTTTTTAAAAAACATATTTTATTACAAACATGTATCAAAGCAGGTTACAACAAATAAACACTTAGGGAAACATACTTCCCAACAATCATTTCGTACAGATTTT
Organism: Scyliorhinus canicula; assembly: GCF_902713615.1. Classification (NCBI taxonomy): domain Eukaryota; kingdom Metazoa; phylum Chordata; class Chondrichthyes; order Carcharhiniformes; family Scyliorhinidae; genus Scyliorhinus; species Scyliorhinus canicula. The sequence continues at coordinate 160,771,399 of NC_052146.1, forward strand.
TCACCACCCCGTCCCCCCTCCCCACTGCGAGGATTAGCTCCTCAAACACGGTCACAAAAATGCCGCACTTTTTCTCAAACTCCCCTGCTGAGTCCCTTAATTCATACTCAATCTTCTCTAACCGCAGGAAGTCATACAGGTCACCCAACCATGCCGCTACCCCCGGTTGCGATGCTGACCGCCACTCCAGCAAAATTCCCCGCCCTGCAATCAGAGAGGCTAAGGCCATGACATCGGTCTTCCTCCTCTCCATGAGCTCCAGCTTCTCTGAAACCTCAAATATCGCCACCAAAGTGTCCGGGTCCAGCTCCTCCTCCACTATCCTGGCTAAGACCGCGAACACTCCCGCCCAAAATCTTCCCAATTTTTTGCAACCCCAAAACATGTGCGTGTGATTCGCTGGCCCCTGCCCACACCTTTCACACTCATCTAGCAGGGTGTATCCCGGCAAGATAGGGAACCCCTTCTAGACCTTTTGTGTAAAGTCCCTAACCTGTAGATACCTGAACTCACTACCCCTTGGCAGCTCTACCCTCTCCCTTAGCTCCCCTCTCCCTTAGCTCCTCCAGAGTGGCGAACCCTTCCTCCAAATACAAATCCCTCACCTTGACCAGTCCCATCTCCCTCCACCTCCATATACACTATGCACACCCCCCACCCCCCGGCCTCAAACCCATGATTCCCGCACAGCGGCGTTAGCACCGACATCCCTTCCATCATAAAATGCCTCCTCAGCTGATTCCATATCTTCACCGTGGACTGCATCACTGGGCTCCCTGAATACCTATTCAGAGCCATTAGCAATGCTGCCGTCACCAGAGCCCTCAAACTAGTCCCCTTACAAGATTCCACCTCCATCCTAACCCATTCAACCCCTTCTCTTTCCCACCACCGCCCGCACCTTGTCCACATTCGCCTCCCAATAATAATGAAGCAAGTTTGGCAACACCAACCGCCCTGCTGCCTCTGCCTCTGTAGCGGGGTCCTCCCCACCCTCAGCACCTTCCCCGCCCAGACAAAATCCGAGATGATTGTGTTCACTTTCCGAAAAAAGGCCTTTGGTATAAAGATCGGGAGAGCCTGAAAGATAAACAAGAACCTCGGCAGAATATTCATTTTCACCACTTTAACCCTCCCCGCCAACGTTAAGTGCAGTGTAATCCCACCTCCTAAGATCCTACCTGGCCTCCTCCACCAGCTTCGTTAAGTTTCACTGATGGAGCCCCATCTATCCCCTCGCTACCTGAATCCCCAAATATCTAAACCTATCTCTCGCTACCGTAAATGGCATCCCTCCAAATTAGCCCGCAGTGCCAGTTCATTCACCGAGAATACCTCGCTTTTCCCTACATTTAACTTGTACCCCGAGAATTCTCCAAACCTCCCTAACAGGCACATAATCCTTCCCATACTCTTCAGCGGATCCAAAACATACAGCAAGAGGTCATTGCCATAGAGCGACACCTGATGCTCCCTCTTTCCCCTCATAATTGCCCGCCACTCTGCCGACCCCCTGAGAGCCGTCGCCAACGGCTCAATGGCCAGCGTAAACAGCAGCGGTGACAGCGGGCACCCCTGCCTCGTACCCCTGTGTAAGTCAAAGCTTCGTGAGCTCATATCATTCATCCTCATCCTCTTGGCGCCATATACAGCAACCACACCTATGCCACAAATCCCGGCCCAAACCCAAATCTTCCCAAAAGTTTGAACAAGTACCGCCACTCCACCCGATCAAATGCCTTCTCCACGTCCATGGACACCACCACCTCCGGTACCAGAGCCCCCAACGGATTCATCACCACATTCAACAGCCGTTTTATATGACTCACGAACTGCCTGCTCTTCACGAAGCCTGTTTGATCTTCTGTAACCTCACCCGGGACACAGTCATTCATTCTTCCCGCCAACAACTTAGCCAATACTTTCACATCCGTGTTCAATAGTGATATGGGTCTATAGGACCCGCATTCCACCGGATCCTTCCCTTTTTTTGGGATTAGTGTGATTACTGCCTGCGTCATTGTCTCCGGCAACTCACCCTTCTCCAGTGCTTCTTTAAACGCCCCCAACAGATGTGGTGCCAGGGGATCCTCCAACACCTGCGTCTTTGCTTCCTCCACCTGGGGAAATTCCAGCTCGTCCAGAAACCGCCCCATGTCCCCCTCCGCTCCCCCCGGATACGCCTCATAAAGTCCCAGTTAATACTCTCTAAATGCCGCATTTATCTTCCCTGGGTCCAACATCACATCCCCAGCCCCAGTCCGTATCTTCAATATTTCCCTGGATGCAGCCTGCCTCCGCAGCTGGTGCGCCAGCATGCGGCTCGCCTTCTCTCCATACTCATATTGCACCCCTCTTGCCCTACGCAGTTGCCCTACTTCCCTCCTCATTGTCAGCATGTCAAACTGCCCCTGCAATTTTTTCCTCCTCGCCAATCCCTCCACAGTGGGCACCGTTGAATATTCCCTGTCCACCTCCACTATCTCGCTTACGAGACGGTCATGTTCCGCCCTCCTTTCCTTTTCCGCTTGAGCTGCAAACAAAATAATTTCCCCCCGCACCACTGCCTTCAGTGCTTCCCAACAAATGCCCGCCGACACCTCCCCATTCTGATTCAACTCCACGTAATCCCTAATCGCCGACCACCCCTTATCATAAAAACCTCCATCCACCAACAATCCTGATTTGAACCTCCACACTGGCCTCTGCTCTTGTCCCGTTCTAAACCGAATCTCCATGGGGTGCATGGTCCGAGATAACTATCCCCGCATACTCTGCCCCCTCCACCCCACCAAAATCTCCCGACTCACTGCAAAGTAGTCAATCCTCGAATACACCTTATAGACGTGTGAAAAGAAGGTACACTCCCTTCCCCCTGGCTTTAGAAAATGCCATGGGTCCACCATACCCATCCTCTCCATAAACCCCCCCCAGCTCCCTTGCCATTCGTAACCTACCCATTGACCTGGGCTCGATCTATCCACCCTCGGCTCCAGGACACAGTTAAAATCTCCTCCCATCATCAATTGATGTGTGACCAAATCCGGGATCGCTGCCAGCAACCCCTTCATAAAACCCATATCATCCCAATTTGGGGCATAGACATTTACCAACACTACCGGTGCCCCTTTCAATACTTCAATACCCCACTCACAATCGCACATCTCCCACCTGGATCCCTCACCTCCTTCGCACTCACAAATCCCATTTTTTTGCTCATTAAAATCGCCGCTCCCCTCGATTTCAAATCAAACCCTGAGTGAAAAACCTGTCCGACCCACTCCTTCCTTAACCTAACCTGGTCCTTCACACGGAGGTGTGTCTCCTGCAGACAGACAACCCTTGCTTTCAAGCTCCTGAGGTGCGTGAACACCCGTGACCTTTTTTTAATAAACATTTTATTGAGGTATTTCTTTGGCATTGTAACAGCAACAAAATCAACAATGTACATAACAAAGAAAATATTAACATCGTGCAAATACCGCCTCCCACTCCCACAGGTCCTACCATTTTTTTCCCCCCTAATCTATGCTAACCTAACCCCCCCCCCCTTCTGCTGACAATTAGTTGTCTGTGAGGAAATCGACGAATGGCTGCCACCTCCGGGCGAACCCTAACAGAGACCCTCTCATGGCAAACTTAATTTTCTCCAGGCAGAGGAAGCCAGCCATGTCCAAAAGCCAGGTCTCTGATTTTGGGGCCTTTGAGTCCCTCCATGCGAGTAATATGTGCCTCCGGGCTACCAGGGAAGCAAAGGCCAGAACATCTGCCTCTTTCTCTTCCTGGATTCCCGGATCCTGCGACACCCCAAAAATCACCACCTCTGGACTCATTGCAACCCTCATATTTAATGCTGTGGACATGAAATCGGCAAACCTCTGCCAAAATCACCTCAGTTTTGGACATGCCCAGAACATATGGACATTATTCGCTGCCCCCCGCGCCCGCACACTTCGCACACCTGTCCTCCACCCCAAAGAATCTGCTCATCCGGGCCACTGTCATGAACGACCTTAAATTGGATCAGGCTGAGCCTGACACATGTTGCGGTTGCGTTGACCCTACCCAACGCGTCCGCCCAGAGGCCCTTTATCTCTCCTCCCAGCTCCTCCTCCCACTTTTGCTCCAGCTCCTCGGTCTGCATCTCCTCCGAACCCATAAGCTCTTCATATATGTCCGAGATGTTCCCCTCTCCTATCCATCCTCTAGAAACCACCCTATCCTGAAACCCCCTCAGCGGTAGGAGTGGGAAGGTTGGCACTGTTTTGTTATGCTTTTGACGTAGCATAAGCTGCTTCCTTGATGTGCACTCTGACAAAGGAAGGTTCAGACTTGGAGATAGCTTTAACACGCAATGATGAGTAGCAGCTTTATTTTCTCTGCATTCGCCATGCCATCTAAGTCGGACGCTACCAGGTAGATCTCGAATCTCTGCCTGAACGCACGCCAGTTTTCACTGAGATTGCCTTGGTACCTGAGCTGCTGTGGAACCAGAATCTCGAACATCATCTTGCCTGGGTGCTGCTGCTGGTAGTCACTGCCTGCTGAGTTGTAACTATATAGCTTTAAACAGTTCACTCCTTGGTACCATGTTTTGTTATGCTCTTGACGTAGCATTAGCTGCTTCCTTGATGTACACTCTGACAAAGGAAGGTTCAGACTTGGAGATAGCGTTAACACATTTATTGAACTGTTAACGATTCTCCTACTTGGATTTGACTCTCCTGTTAATCTTGCTATAGCTACTCAGACTATCTAACCAGTCTGCTACAATCCAGGTGGTGGGTTTGATGTGTTCAATCAACCCTGTGTACTCACTAAGTATCTCCACTGGAAAGAGAAAGATCATGTGTGCTGTGTCCTTATATATGGGTTGTTGTAATGCCCTCCTGTGGTGTCACTTCTGTGTGTATCTTGAATGCCCATTGGTCGTGTCCTGTCTTACTGGCCTATCGGTTGAATGTCTGTGTGTCATGTCTCTGGTGCTCCCTCGAGTGTCTATCTAGTCTACGTGTATTTACATTAACCCCTTGTGTATTTACAGTGATGCATATCACTATAGGCACCTGCCTCCGCAGAAAGTCCTGCACCTGTAAATATGGAAAAGCATTCCCCCCACCAAAACAAACTTCTCCTCCAGCGCCCTCATACTCGGGAAGCTTCCTTCTATAAACAAGTCCCCCATCCTCTCGATCCCCGCTGTCTGCCAAATTCGGAACCCCCGTCCATCCTCCACGGGGCAAATCGGTGATTATCGCAGATTGGGGACCATACTGATGCCCCCTCTGCTCCCACATGTCTCCTCCACTGCCACCAGACTCTCAGGGCCGCCACCAGCACTGGATTGGTGGAGTACCGCGTTGGCGGGAATGGCAGAGGCGCTGTTACCAATGTCCCCAGACTTGTGCCCTTACAACAAGCCGCCTCCTTGCGCACCCACGGTGGTTCCCTCCCCCACCAGCCACCTCCTCACTATGGCTATGTTAGCCACCCAGTAGTAATTACTGAAATTCGGCAGTGCCAGCTCTCCATCCCCCCGACTCCGCTCGAGCATTGCCCTCTTCAATCGCGGGGACTTGCCCCCCCACACAAAGCCCACATTAATCTTATTGATCCGCTTAAAAAAGGACCGTGGGATGAAGATGGGGAGGCATTGGAAAACGAATAGGAATCTCGGGATGACCGTCATTTTTACCAATTGACCTCTGCCCGCCAGTGACAACGGGAGCGCATCCCATCTCCGGAAATCCTCATTCATCTGATCCATCAACCGGGCCAAGTTAAATTTATGTAGCCGGTCCCAATTCAACGCCATTTGGATACCTGAAGCTGTCCCCTACCACTCTGAATGGCAGTTCCCCCAGTTGCCTCTCCTGACCTCTCGCCTGGACCACAAACATCTCGCTCTTCCCCATATTGAGCTTATACCCCGAAAACTGGCCAAATTCCCCTAAAATTCCCATAATTTCTTCCATCCCCTCCATTGGGTCGGAGACATACTGCAGTAGGTCATCCGCATACAGCAAGACTCTGTGCAACCCCCCCCCCCCCCTCCGGACCAGCCCTTGGAGGCCCCCAGTGGCTCTATAGCCAGCGCAAACAGCAGTGGGGAGAGGGGGCATCCTTGTCCCGTCCCCTGGTACAGTCTGAAATAGTCCGAAGCCATCCTGTTTATCCGTACACTTGCAACTGGAGCCCGGTATAGCAACCTAACCCAGTCAATAAAGCCCCTTCCAAACTCGAACCGCTCCAGCACCTCCCATAAATAATCCCACTCGACCCGGTCAAAGGCTTTTTCCGCGTCCATCGCGACCACATGTCAACCTCCCGACCTTCCGGGGGCATCATGATCACGTTTAGGAGCCTTCTTACATTGGCTACCAGCTGCCTGCCCTTAACGAACCCTGTCTGATCCTCCACTATAACGTCCGGTGCACAGTCCTCAATCATTGAGGACAAGATTTTGGCCAGAGGTTTGGCATCTACGTTCAGCAAGGAAATCGGACTGTAAGACCCACATAGCTCCGGGTCCTTGTCCCTTTTCAAAATGAGTGAGATCATGGCCTGTGACATCGTCTGGGGCAGAGCCCCTCTTTCCATAGCCTTGTTAAAGACCTTCATCAGCACCGGCCCAAATATTCCAGAGAACTTTTTATAGAACTCGGCTGGGTACCCGTCCAGTCCTTACCCGACTGCATGGCCTTCAGACCCTCCACTATCTCCTCCCGTCCAAAACGTGCCTCATCCCCTCCGGCCCCGCAGGGGGTTCCGACCTATACAACCTGCTATAAAAGTCCCAAAAGGTCTTGCTCACCCCCGCCGAGTCCCCAACTAAGTTCCCATCCCCTTCAATAACTTTCCCTATTTCTCTGGCTGCCTCCCTCTTTCTGAGCTTCTGTGCAAGCATCCTGCTGGCCTTCTCCCCATGCTCGTAAATCGCCCCTTCACCTTTCTGAGCTGTTTCACTGCTCTCCCGACCCAAAACAAACCAAATTCCGTCTGCAGCCTCTGGCGTTCCCTTAAAAGCACTGCCTCTGGAGCCTCCGCATACCTCCTTTCAACTCGTAGAATCTCTTTTACCAGTCAGTCTGTTTCTGCCCCATCCGTCCTGTCCCTGTGAGCCCGAATCGAGATCAACTCTCCTCTCACCACTGCCTTCAGCGCTTCCCAGACCACCACTGCTGAGACCTCCCCCGTATCATTTACCTGCAGATAATTCAGAATGCGCTTCCTCAGCCTCTCGCACACCGCTTCGTCCGCCAACAGCCATACATCCAAGCTCCATTGCAGGCGCTGCTTACTATCCATACTAACCTGCAGGTCCACCCAGTGCGGAGCATGCTCCGCGATCCTAATCGCCGAGTACCCCGTGACCAGTGACCTTTGAACCGGCCCATTCAGTACCCGGACGTTTCACGTTACCAATCTCACCGGAGGCTTGCGCCTCCAATCCCCTCTATGTCCGTCATCTTCCCTTATCTCCCGCCCCTTAATTCCACCCTATACCTAGCCCTTCCCTGATGGCCCCTTTCTCCTTGACCATGTCATCTCTCAACCCCTGCCACGTCGCAGAAAGCTCCCCCCCCTTTCCCCCTTCCCATTCTTCTCCCCCACAACCTTCTGTTCACCAGCATAACCTGCTAACGTAGCTGCCCCTGCCCAAAGGCACCTCCTAATGACCTCCCACTCCCCCCCCCACTCCTCAGCTCAAGGAATAAGGCTCCCTGCTGACCTTACCCTCCCCCATCCAAACAAGGACTTCTGAACTTCAGCAGCTTTCTCCAAAAGCAAACAAACAAATGTTAACCACAAACAGTCCCATAAAACAGGAAGGAGGGGATGGGAACATCCATCCCCACATAAACCTTTCACCCCTGCAACTCCTTACAATCTCAACATTGAACAGCAAACCCATCCCCCCCCCCCCCCAAATAAAGGCGAAAGTCTCCCAATATCTACACGCCTTCAAACATGCTCCCGACCATTACAAAGTGCCAGCACCCCGGTTCCCAAGCATTGCCCGCTCAGTTCTCTCCCAGTTTATGCTCCTTAATGAAGTCTTCGGCGGCTTCTGGGGTCTCAAAATAATACTCCCGGCCTCCGAACGTCATCCATAATTTTATCGGGTAGAGCACCCCAAATTTGATCTGCCGCCGGTACAGCACCACCTTGGCCTTGACACCTGCCCGCCGCTTTGCCAACTCGGCTCCGATGTCCTGATAGATTCAATCATTATTCCCCTCCCAGTCGCAGGTATGCTTCTCTCTGGCCCACCGCAGAATTTTCTCTTTCCCCACAAATTAATGGAGTCTCACGATCATCGCCTGTGGCGCCTCCCCAGCTCTGGGCTTCTGCCTCAGGGACCTATGTGCTTGGTCCACTTCAGGCGCCTTATCTAGCACCCCTTTTGCCACCAGCCCCGCCAGCATCTTCGAGACGTACTTCATGGCACTCACACTTCCACTCCTTCAGGCAGGCCCACTATGCGCAGGTTCTACCTTCTCGAAGTATTGTCCTGCTCCTCCACCATTGCCTTCAACGTTTTACAGAAGTCTCCTGGGAGCCCCACCTCCTCCTCCAGAGCCACCACACGATCACCGTGGTCCGATATCACTCCTTCAATCTCCCGAATCTGTGACCCCTGCACCTCCAAACACCTCCACCCTTTTCTTCAGTGGTACCACAGCTTCTGCAATGGCCTTTGCGTGATCATCACTGTGGTAAACCACTGTTGCACCGCTATTAGGTGGTGTATGGTAGGACCTGGACTACAGATACGTTGGTAGTCCCTGCCTGCTGGCTCTGCCCAGTAGGCGGAGTATAAATATGTGTGTCCACCATGCTGCAGCCATTTCGCCAGCTACTGTGGGAGGCCACACACCTTAGAGCAATAAAACCTCAGTTGTATCCAACACAAATCTTTGTGCAATTGATCGTGCATCAATTTTTTACTCTAAGCTTTTCAAAAGATGTACCCCAGTATCAAACCGGATCGCCTGCAGCTGGATCCGCATTCAAGAGACGCCAAAAAGGACTTTCAACGCTGGCTAGCTTGTTTCGAGGCGTACATCAACTCGGCGCCCAGCCCTGTCTCGGACGCTCAGAAGATACAGATCCTGTACTCAAGGTTGAGCTCCAGCGTCTTTCCACTAATCCAGGAGGCGCCGAAGTATGCCGAAGCCATGACGCTTCACAAAGAGAATTACGCTCAGAAGACGAACATGCTCTTCGCCAGGCACATACTTGCCACTCGCTCTCAACTCCCTGGTGAGTCCATAGACGACTTCTGGCGGGCCCTAATCCCACTCGTCCGGGACTGTGACTGTCAGGCTGTTACGGCCACTGAACATTCAAACCTCCTCATGCGGGACGCATTTGTTACGGGGATTGGGTCGGACCTCACACGCCAACGATTGTTAGAAGGGGCCACGCTCAACCAAGCAGAGACAAAGAAACTATCGCTCTCTATGACGGTTGCCTCGCGCAACGTTCAGGCGTACACCCCCAGCTGCGTGGCCCTCCCCTCCTACGCATCGTGGACCCCACAGACGGCCGCCCCAGTGGGAGCCTTACCCAGCCAATACGCCTGTGCCACGTGCCAGCCAGCGAACCCGGGGGTCCCCAATGTTACTTTTGTGGCCAGCGGAAACACCCCCGCCAACGCTGCCCGGCCCGCACTGTCCTTTGTAAGGCTTGCGGCAAGAAGGGGCACTTCGCCACTGTGTGCCAGGCCCGCGCAGTCGCCGCTATCGCCCCCATCTCCCTCATTTACGGACAATGGGCGCCGCCATCTTCTCTCCCCGGACCACGCGCGGCCAGTGGGCGCCGCCATCTTCTGCCCCTCAGATCAAACGCGGCCAGCGGGCGCCGCCATCTTCCCCTCTGAGCAACACGTGTGGCCCATGGGCACCACCATCTTGTTCAACCCCCGCCACGTGCGGCCCATGGGAGCCGCCATTTTGTCCTCAAGATCTTCAGGCGCCGCCGTCTTGTCTCCCCCACGGCACATGGGCACTGCCAGCGTTCCAGGACCTGTGCCCCCCGGGCTCTCAATCATCCGACACCAGCAACGACCGACCACGACTTGCCTCAGTGACCATCAAGCAGTCTCGTCTGCACAACCTGGCCACCGCATCGACCAGCATTAAAATCAACGGACGCATGAACCTCTTGCCTACTGGACTCCGGGAGCACTGAAAGCTTCAGCCACCTGGATACGATAAGGCGCTGTTCACTTGCGGTACACCCCGCCAACTAAAAAATCTCCCTGGCCTCTGGATCCCATTCCGTGGCGATCCGGGGGTACTGTCCGATCACTCACGGTCCAAGGCGTAGAGTTCAGCGGCTTCCGCCTCTACGTCCTCCCTAATCTCTGCGCTGCCCTCCTACTCAGCCTGGACTTCCAGTGCAACCTCCAGAGCCTAACCCTGATATTCGGCGGGCCTCTACCATGCGCTCACTCATGGAGCTCCCCCTCCCCCACTGCCCCAAGGCCCTCAAACGCTGCCTGGGGTTCTTTTCATACTACACTCAGTGGGTCCCAAACTATGCGGACAAGGCCCGCCCACTCATACAGTCAACCCATTTTCCCCTGACGGCCGAGGCACAACAGGCCTTTGCCCGTATCAGAGCCAATATCGCCAAGGCCGGGATGCATGCAGCAGACGAGACACTGCCCTTTAAAGTAGAGAGCGACAGATCAGACGTCGCCCTAGCCACCATCCTCAATCAGGCAGGCAGACCCGTGGCATTCTTTTCCCGCACCCTTCATGCCTCAGAAATTCGACAGTCATCCGTCGAAAAAAAGGCCCAAGCTATCGTTGAAGCTGTGCTGCATTGGAGGCATTACCTGGCCGGCAGGAGATTCACTCTCCTCACTGACCAATGGTTGGTAGCCTTCATGTTCAATAACACACAGCGGGGCAAGATCAAGAATGATAAGATCTTGAGGTGGAGGATCGAGCTCTCCACCTACAATTACAAGATTTTGTATCACCCCGGTAAGCTCAGCGAGCCCCCGGACGCCCTATCCCGAGATACATGTGCCATGCACGACACCCGGGAGTCACACGGTTGCACCATTTCATAAAGGCCTGCAATCTGCCCTACTCCGTCGAAGAAGTACGGACAATCACCACAGACTGCCAGGTCTGTGCGGAGTGCAAGCCGCACTTCTACCGGCTGGACCGTGCGCGCCTGGTGAATGCCTCCCGCCCCTTTGAGCGCCTCAGTGTGGATTTCAAAGGGCCCCTCCCCTCTACCGACCGTAACACGTATTTTCTCAGTGTGGTCGATGAGTACTCCAGATTCCCCTTCGCCATCCCATGACCCGATATGACGTCTGCCACAGTCATCAAAGCCCTCAACACAAACTTCGCTCTGTTCGGTTTCCCCGCCTACATCCACAGTGACAGGGTATCCTCCTTCATGAGTCATGAGCTGCGTCAGTTCCTGCTCAGCAAGGGTATCGCCTCCAGCAGAACGACAAGCTACAACCCCCGGGGAAACGGACAGGTAGAGAGGGAAAATGGGACGGTATGGAGGGCCTTCCAACTGACCGTACGGTCCAGGAACCTCCCGGCCTCCCGCTGGCAGGAGGTCCTCCCTGATGCACTACACTCCATTCGGTCACTACTGTGCACCGCCACTAACAACACACCCCATGAACGTCTTTTTGTCTTCCCCAGGAAGTCCACATCCGGGGTGTCGCTCCCGACTTGGCTCACAGCTCCAGGACCCATCCTGCTCCGGAGGCATGTCCAACTCCACAAGGCGGACCCGTTGGTGGAAAGGGTGCAATTGCTCCATGCAAACCCCCATTATGCCTATGTGGTGCACCCCGACGGCCGCCAGGATACTGTCTCCCTCAGGGACCTGGCACCAGCAGGTTCCACACACACACACACACACACACACACCTCTGGCCTGGCTCCACCCCCCCCCCCCCTTCCTCGGCGCTCCCAGTAGCAAACCCCCCCCCCGGACCATCCATCCTCCCCCTGCCCACGCCCGAGGATGAAGACGATTTCGGCACCCTCCCGGAGGCTCTGGACATCAGACTAGCATCGGCATCGACGCCACCACTACGTCGCTCCCAGTGGCACATCAAGGCCCCCAACCGGGGGCCCCCGACTGGTCCACTTGACTTCAAAAGACATTTGTTTTCACTGTATCAAATGTTAATGTAAATGTAAAAAGAAAACCATTTGTTGTATGTAGTTTTCCACCACCCCGCCGGACTCAATTTTAACAGGGGGTGAATGTGGTAAACCACTGTTGCACCTCTATTAGGTGGTGTATGGTAGGACCTGTACTACAGGTACATAGGTAGTCCCTGCCTGCTGGCTCCACCCAGTAGGCGGAGTATAAATATGTGTGTCCCCCATGCTGCAGCCATTTCGCCAGCTGCTGTGGGAGGTCACACATCTTAGAGCAATAAAGCCTCAGTTGTATCCAACAGATATCTGTGCAATTGATCGTGCATCACTGACGCATTTCTTTCCTCTGTTTATGGAATTCCTCCTTGATAAAAACCATCAGCTCCTGTATCTGGGGCCTTCCAGCTTGCCGTTTCCCCGCCTGCATGCTGAAAGAGGCTGTTGTTGCAGCACAAGATTGTTTAAACTTTTCAGCCAAATCTCTCACTGTTTTTTGCTGGGTCTGGTGATCAGTAGACGTACCACTGCCAGGGTAAAGTACTCCTCTAACATTCACCGACACCTTTTCATCAACACTCCACCCAGTTCTGTGTAAAAAGAGCTCTTTTCTGTGACTGAAAGCAGGAGCAGCCCTGTTTGTGACCATTCACTCCATAGTCACAACCAGAAGTCACATATTTTCCAGTTTTGATTGCAAAACAGCACTTTTCCAAATAGGAAAAGTACTGTTATGCATTCTCATCCCTTACACAATGCTGGTTAATTTAATGGTCAACTTACTTTTGCAGGACAGAGGCCTATAATCAATCCCTGTTGCAAAAACATACCTAATTCATTTGAACAATTTAACATTTATGAAAATGCTTCTGACTCCTCAGCAGGCTTTCCCAGGTTTACGAACTGTCAAGGTGGGTTTTAAAAAACCTTTCTAAACCTGCCCAACATGACAAAACTACTGGGCGACAGGAGAAGCAAATTTCCCTTGGCTGACAATAACAACCTTGTTGTTAGAGGACCTGCATGTGGGGTTGCAACCTGACTATGGGCTGTTTGCATGGACTACTTCTTCAATGGAAAATTCAAAATTGAAAACCCACGGATGTATCCTCAGCCATTGTAACCATTTTGGGACACAAAGGTTCTGCCCATTAACTTTGTTTCTCTATCCATCGATGCTGTCTAAATTGTGGGCATTCCCAACATTTTCATTTAATATAATGTAATCCTTGTTTGTCTGAGATTAATGTGTCAGTTTGTATGTCCTATCTGCGACCCTTTCACCGCAAATAATTCACAGGAAATCAGGCATGTGTGTATTGGTGAAATGCTTTTCAAACCCACTTTTTAATCCATGCTACGGATTAAGTTGCATAAATCGCATTTTTAATACCACTAATTTATTGGCACTTATTATTTACATTTAACATGCTCAAAATCTTAAAGATCAATTTAATTAACAGCAAAGTTTATTCATAATAATGTATTCACATTTAAAACAGCTGAAGATAGTGTCAACCCTTTTGTGGTTGTTTGTGTTAGACAAGTGTGTGCAAATAATAGCGACATTTGCTATCAATAGTGCAAATCTGATTTTGAATTTGGACATGAAAATTTAGCAATCATTAAACACCAACAATAATGTTTTTTGAATTAATTTCCAGCAACTAGTGAACTGGTAGCACTGGTATAAATGCGCTTAAGCTCAATTTTTCCGGGCAGCAGATTAAAAGAATCAGAACCTCAATTATTTGAAATAATAATGGTGTCTGAACAATGCACATCAATGTGCTAGTTGAGCAATAACCTGTAGTGAGGAAGAATGATGTTAATTATGGCCTGCCAGAAGTTAGCTTTCTGACAACGGCACCTTGTACTTAACCTCTCCATTTGTTTCATGAAGTTGTTGTATTAGTGTATTGTCTGCTCACTAAATTTACCACAGAAAGTTAAATCTGATCATAATTGGTGGAAACATCCTTTTAACAATATAACAACTGTGACGCCATTCAACCTCCCAAACCCAGAAAGTGAACATTAAGGACGCGGTTTACCTAAAAGGGAACAAAGTCCCAGACCGAGCGTGTTTAGCCGCGTGTTTCCCGGGTCTTGCAGCGCCAAAAAACACATGGCTATAAAACTCCATCTTTGTTGGATAAGGGGCCTCAGCAGGGAACACGGGGGCCGCACGTAGCCCAGTTTTGTGCATTGAGGAGCTCCACTCACCAGAACTCCTCAGTGCAATGGTGTCCCGATCACCAAGGACACCCAACCCACTCCCAAGCCCCAACACATGATTGGAGGGTCCCTGCTCCCCCACACTCCTCCCAACATCCACACAGAACATCTCAAGATCACTCACACACAAAACAATGCCAGCTTGGCACATTGGCAATGCCAACCTGGCAGTGCCCCTGTAAGGTGGTTGTGTCAGCAGGGCACCATTGCAGTGCCAGGCCAGCACCCAGGCAGTACTGCCAGACTAGCAGTGCCAGGGTATTACCCTGCCAAAAAGACATGCACCTGGGGGAATCCAATCCCATGGCAGACCACCATGAGTGCCATTCCATCTGATTGACATTTGTGGAGACCAGTGGTGAACAGTACTTTTCCAAGGTCTCCAAGGCAAAAGAGATAGATCCCACACCTCAGGTACCTTGGAAATGTGCACATTAAAGTGACGCTAGCTGTCTCGCTTTAATATGCAGATTTGCTAAAATGTGATGCTGCCCTCAATGGGTGGGATTTATATCGCAATGCCTCATAAGATCATTTTAGATCTTGCGAGCCGGATAGATCCCAAGAGCGGGGTCTCCTGGCTTCTATCAGCCATGCTGCGCCACGGCGAGCTGCTTTTCGGGCGCAGTGTGACCATTGGGTTTGGCCCTAAGAGTTCCTTCAGGTTGCGGAAATTTGTTGGCGAATTTAAAAATGTCAAAATTTAAGTTTGAAAATTGTTATTCTATTCGGGTATGTCTTTTTGTTTACCTTTCTTATTTCTTTAATCTTCCTTTCCTTCGCTTTGCTTAACTTTCTGTGTCTGATTTTGCATTGTATTCATACAACTAAATTCACTTTCCTTCTTAGTTCTTTCTTCAGATATTTTACAACTATTAAAAATCACATGGGTTAATAGTCTGTTTGTGCGGACTTCCGGTGGCGGCCATGGTGTGAGTGGTCGCACATTTGGTGGCTCCCGCTCGTGGTGGATATTTTGGATCTTTCCCCGGCTAACGGCGGAGTTGAGTGTTTGTAAAAGTTGCTGGAGGGGTGGAAGAAGGTAGTATCCCACCAGTGTATGGATTTGTGGACCAGAAGTGGTCAAAAAATGAGGGTACAACAGTCAAAAGTTGGTGTGGAGCTTGCGACACAGGAGAAGATGGCGGATGGGCAGGGTTCGAGCTTGCCGGCCCAGTGGTCGACGGATCAGTTAGTGATCTTCCTCCATGAGAAGCTTGCCCAGCAGAGGAAGGAGGATCTGGCCAGGGTGGTGGATCCAATAAAGAAGGGGATTGACCACATGGAAATGAGATTAGAGGCTCAGGGCCAGACGATCCAGAAGGTGGAGGAGGCGGTGGTGGAGCACAAGGAGCAGCTTGCCTCGATGGCTGCAGAGATGGAGTTGATGAGGGATTAACAGAGAAGCCCGCACGTCAAGGTGGAGGACTTGGAGAATAGATTGAGCAGGGAGAATTTGAGGATCATGAGCCTGCCGGAGGGCAGTGAGGGATTGGATGCTGGTGCATATGCGGAATGGATGTGTGACAAGCTGCTGTATGAAAGAGCGTTTGCTTGGCCCTTGGAGATGGATTAGGTGCACAGGGTGCTTATGAGGAAGCCACAAGGACATGAGCCAACGAGGGCCATGGTGGTGTGACTGCATCGGTTCCTGGATAAGGAACGGATTTTGAGGTGGGCCAGGCAGACAAGGCACTGCACTTGGGAAGGCAGCAAGCTGCGTGAATATCAGGACCTGGGTACAGAGCTGGCCAAAAAGAGGGCGAGCTTCAACAAGGTGAAGACGGCCCTCTTTAAGAAGTGGGTGAGGTTCGGAGTCTTATACCCAGCGCAGCTATGCGTAACGTATGAAGTCCGGGAACTCTAATTTGGGTTGCCAGAGGAATCAATGGAATTTATTAGAGACAATGGACTGGCAGGAGAATGTGGACATTGAACTCTGGAGGGGATGTTCCTATCTTGTATCTTGGTTTTCTTCTTGTTTGTATGAATGACTTTTGTACTGTACTTGGGGCCATTGCTTTGTTTTGGGTTTGTTTGTTTTTTATGGGGGATGGTAGGTTGCTCTTTTCTTTGTGTTGGGTGGTGATTGTAAAATTTGCACTGGGAACATGGTTGAGCGGGATGGGGGAGGGGAATCAATGCTAGGCGCCATGGGCGGGGGTTACCAGGTTAGCTGGGCTGGCTAGCTCACAGAGGCGCAGTGGGGGGGTGAGCAGATTTAAGTAAGTGGACGGGGGTTGAGGGTTGCGTTTGTTATTTTGTTATGGGGTGGGGGGGGAGAGGGAGGAGGGGTAGATATCTGCTGACAGGGGAGGCACTGTTGAAGGATGACATGGTGAGGGTCAAAGACGATGGGTGCTCCCGGGCGGTCCTGTGGAGGCGCGGGGACGGGCTGGAGGCTGGCCCAAGAAGGGCTATGGTTGATCGGCAGGGGTGGTGGTGCTGGGGGGCGGGAGGGGGGGGGGTGTTCCCCTGACCAGGCTGATTTCATGGAATGTGAGAAGGTTCAATGGGCCAGTCAAGAGTGCCCGTGTATTCGCACATCTGAAAAGCTTAAAGGTTGATCAGACTTGGCTGAGGAAGGGGTGACTCGGGCAGGTAGTCTATTCGGGGCTAGATTTCAAAACAAGGGATGTGGCGATTTTGATTAATAAGCGGGTGGTGTTCGAAGTGGGTGGACTCGGGGGGCAGATACGTTATGATGAGCGGGAAGCTGGAGGGGATGCCGATGATAATGGTGAACATTTATGCACCAAACTGGGATGATGTACAGTTCATGAGGCGGGTATTGGGGAAGATTCCTGATCTGGACTTGCATCGGCTGATTATGGGGGGGCCTTTAATACGGTTATGGATCCAAGGCTGGATCGCTCGAGTTTGATGAAAAGGAAGAGTGTCGGCGGTTGCGAAAGAGCTAAAAGGGTTTATGGGACAGATGGGGAAGGGTAGATCCGTGGAAGTTTTGGTGGCTGAGATTGAAAGTGTACTCATTCTTTTCCCATGTACACAAAGTGTACTCCTGAATTGACTTATTCGTTATGGATAGGATGTTTTTGGCGGGGGTGGTGGATGTTGAGTACTCGGTGATAGTAGTGTAGGATAATGCCCCACACTGGGAGGACTTACAGGTGAGCAAGGAGGGGACGCCATCCCCCACACTGGAGGTTAGATGGAGGACTATTAGCAGAGGAAAGTGTGCAGGTGAGGGAGGCCATTCGGAGGTATGTGGAGATAAACGATACAAGGGAGGTCTCGGCAGCTATGGTATGAGAGGCGCCGAAGGCAGTGGTGAGAGGGGAATTTATTTTGATACGGGCACACAGGGAGAAGGCGGAGCGGGCAGGGATGAATAGATTAGTGAGGGAGATTCTCCAGGTGGATAGGAGGTACTCGGAGAGCCCGGAGGTGGGTTGCTGAAGGAGCGCAGAAGCTGCAGATGGAATTTGTGTTGCTATGCACTGGGAAGGCGATGGGGCAGTTGAGAAAGGTGAGAAGGGCGGTGTGTGAATATGGAGAGAAGGCTAGCAGGATGCTAGCACACCAGTTAAGGAAACGGGTGGTGGCGAGGGAGATTGGAAAAGTGAAGGATAGAGGGGGGAGTACGATTTTGGACCCAGTTGGGGTGAACGGAATGATTAGAGACTTTTACAGCCGGTTATACAAGTCAGAGCCCCCAGCCAGGTTGGAGGGGATGAGGCGGTTTTTGGAGGGACTGGAGTTTCCGAGGGTGGAGAAAGAGCGAGTGGATGACCTATGCACCCCAGTTGGGCAGTTTGAAATGGTGGAGTAGATGGAGGCGATGCAGTCGGACAAGGCCCCGGGGCCGGATGGGTACCCAGTGGAATCTTATAAAAAGTTTTCTGGAGTGCTGGGGCCTTTGCTGGTCAGGGAGTTTAATGAGGCTAGGGAGCGAGGGGTACTCCCTCCGACGATGTCACAGGCTTCGATCTCGTTCATTCTGAAGAGGGATAAGGTACCGGAACAATGCGGGTCGTATCGGCCAATCTCCCTTCTAAATGTAGACGCCAAGCTGTTGACCAAGATCTTGGCCTCAAGAACAGAGGAGTGTGCCAGGGGTGATAGGGGAGGACCAGACGGGGTTTGTGAAGGGGCGGCATTTACCGGTGAACATTAGAAGGCTGCGAAATGTGATCATGATGCACTCCGAGGGAAGGGAGGTGGTGATCGCCATGGATGCGGAGAAGGCCTTTGATCGGGTGAAATGGGAGTATTTGTGGGAGGACCTGAAGCGGTTTGGGTTTGGGCAGGGTTTTGTGAACTGGGTCCAGTTGCTATACCAGGCACCGGTGGCGTATATACGGACGAACCAAGTGAGCTCGGATTACTTTAGGCTGCACCGGGGGACGTGGCTGGGATGTCCACTCTCTCCCACTGTTGTTAGTCTTGGCTATAGAGCCATTGGAGATGGCGCTGAGATGTCAAAGGACTGGAAGGGGATTGTACAGGGGTTGGGGGTCTGAGCACAGGATATCGCTATATGCGAATGACCTACTTTTGTATATTTCTGTCCCGCTGGGGGGGGATTGGAGAGATTATGGGGATCCAAGGTGAATTTGGCCAGTTCTCGGGGTACAAATTAAATATGGGCAAAAGTGAGGTCTTTGCGGTTCAGGCGAGGGGGAAAGAGAGGGGACTGGAGGGGATGTCGTTCCAGGTGTTGGGAGGGAGATTTGGGTATCCAGGTGACACACAAGGGGGAGCTGCTACACAAGCTGAATTTGGCTTGGTAAGTGGAGCAGATGAAAGGGGACTTTAGAAGGTGGGATATGCTCCCGCTGTCACTGGTGGGGAGGGTGCAGACGGTAAAGGTGACCGTTCTCCTGGGGTTTTTGTTCATATTTCAGTGCCGGCCTATGTTGTGTTGTTACTCGTGTCTTAATAAAGCTCGTAGTCTCAAATGTGGAGAAGATGCTTTATTGTGAGTTCGTTCTCTCTTCAGAGCTGTTACCTAAGGCTACCTTCAGTGTTCCTAGCTGGCGTGTGTGTGTGTGTGTCCTGCTCCAAGTTCTGCCCTCTGTGAAGTGTCCTCACTTCCTGTCCCCGTCTATTTATGTGGCTCTCCCGTGCCCCCTCTAGTGTTTGCTCAGTTGTATTGCATCTAGTTAACTTGTGATCACCACATCCCCCTTTTTCTCTTTACATATTTTCTGTACAGAGAAGGTGGGATATGCTCCCGCTGTCACTGGTGGGGAGGGTGCAGACGGTAAAGGTGACCGTTCTCCTGGGGTTTTTGTTCATATTTCAGTGCCGGCCTATTTCTTACCCCAAGGCTTTCTTTAAGAGAGTGAATATGGTGATCTCAGGGTTTGTCTGGCTGAATAAAACCCCACGGGTAAAGAAGATGCTAGTTGAGGGTATCGAGGGGAGGTGGGGATTGGCCCTACCGAATTTCAGAAACTACTACTAGCGGCGAACGTAGCAATGGTCAGGAAGTGGGTAGTGGGGGAGGGGTTGGTATGGGAGCTGGTGGAGGCAGCCTGTACTCTACAAGCCTGGTGGTAGTGGCGGCCTTGAGGATGTGGGGACAGTGGCGGAAGCACATTGGAGTGGAGGGGACATCAGTATGGACACCTATTTGTGGCAACCGCCGGTTTGCACCAGGGGGCTGGATGGGGGGTTTTGGAGGTGGCAGCGAGCAGGGATCAAGCAGTTTGGGGACCTATTAATTGATGGCAGCTTTTTGTACTTGGAGGATTTGGACGAGGAGTTTGAGCTGCCCGGGGGGGGGGGGGGGGGAATGGGTTCCGCTACCTGCAGATGAGGGACTTTGTGAAGAGGCAGGTCTCGAGCTTTGCGTACCTACCGCCCCAGGAGATACAGGACAAGGTAGTGTCGAAAACAGGAGTGGAGGAGGGGAAAGCTTCGGAAATTTATAAAGAACTCATGGAATGGGAGAAAACCCTAATAGGGGAGGTGAAGCGAAAATGGGAGGTAGAATTGGAGGCAGAATTGTAGGAGGATGCCCTGAGTAGGATTAACGGGTCCTTATCGTGTGCCAAGCTTAGCCTGATATAATTTAAGGTGGTCCACAGGGCATATATGACTGTGGTCCGTATGAACAGGTTCTTTGAAGGCATGGCGTCCAGAGGACTGGTTTAGCTCAGTGGGCTAGACAGCTGGTTTGTAATGCAAAACAAGGCCAGCAGCGTGGGTTCAATTCCCGTACCGGCTGAGAATTCTGAATTCTCCCTCTGTGTACCCAAACAGGCGCCGGAATGTGAAGGCTAGGGGCTTTTCACAGTACTTCATTGCAGTTTTTTTTTTTTTAAATTTAGAGTACCCAATTAATTTTTTCCAATTAAGGGGCAATCCACCTACCATGCACATCTTTGGGTTGTGGGGGCGAAACCCACGCAAACACGGGGAGAATATGAAAACTCCACACAGGCAGTGACCCAGAGCCGGGATCGAACCTGGGACCTTGGCGCCGTGAAGCAGCAGGGATAATCCACTGCGCCACCGTGCTGCCCTTTATCGTAGTATTAATGTAAGCCTACTTGTGACAATAAAAAGATTATTATTATTATGATAGGCGTGGGCGGTGTACAGGAGGGCCCGCAAATCATGTCCACATGTTTTGGGCATGTCCGCATCTTAGGGGATTTTGGCAAGAATTTGCTGATGTCATGTCCACGGTATTGAAGGTACGGGTGGTTCCGAGTACAGAGAAGTGCCGATTTTTGGTGTGTTGCAAGATCTGGGAGTCCAGGGGGCGAGAGAGGCTGATGTTTTGGCATTTGCCTCCCTGGTAGCCCAGAGACGGATTTTATTGGTGTGGAGGGACTCGGTACCCCCAAATCGGGTGTATGGGTTAGTGACATGGCGGGTTTCTCAGGCTTGAGAAGATTAAGTTCGACCTGAGGGGATCGATGTTAAGGTTCGCCTGGAGGTGGCAGCTGTTTATCGACTTCTTTGGGGAAAATTAAGCTGTCAGCAGATGTAAAAATGTGGGGTTCAGGGAAAGAAGGGGGCAGGGGGGATGGGTGAGGAGGGAAACACTTAGTGGGGAAGGGGAAGTGGGGAACTGTGTATGTTAGCCACGTTGGCTGGGTTTGGCTTGTTGGTTGGGCGGATGCTATTTGTTCTGTTGTTTGTTCCTTTTGAAAGCTGTTGTTAAATTATTTATGTCATACTACCGGTATTATGGGTAGGGTTGTTCGCAATGTAGAGGAGCAGAGAGATCTTGGGGGTCTATGTTCATAGATCTTTGAAAGTTGCCACTCAAGTGGATAGAGCTGAGAAGAAGGCCTATGGTGTGCTAGCGTTCATTAGCAGAGGGATTGAATTTAAGAGCCGTGAGGTGATGATGTAGCTGTACAAAACCTTGGTAAGGCCACATTTGGAGTACTGTGTGCAGTTCTGGTCACCTCATTTTAGGAAGGATGTGGAAGCTTTGGAAAAGGTGCAAAGGAGATTTACCAGGATGTTGCCTGGAATGGAGAGTAGGTCTTACGAGGAAAGGTTGAGGGTGCTAGGCCTTTTCTCATTAGAACGGAGAAGGATGAGGGGCGACTTGATAGAGGTTTATAAGATGATCAGGGGAATAGATAGAGTAGACAGTCAGAGACTTTTTCCCCGGGTGGAACAAACCATTACAAGGGGACATAAATTTAAGGTAAATGGAGGAAGATATAGGGGGGATGTCAGAGGTAGGTTCTTTACCCAGAGAGTAGTGGGGGCATGGAATGCACTGCCTGTGGAAGTAGTTGAGTCGGAAACGTTAGGTACCTTCAAACGGCTATTGGATAGGTACATGGATTATGGTAGAATAATGGAGTGTAGATTAATTTGTTCTTAAGGGCAGTACGGTAGCGTTGTGGATAGCACAATTGCTTCACAGCTCCAGGGTCCCAAGTTCGATTTCGGCTTGGGTCACTGTCTGTGTGGAGTCTGCACATCCTCCCCGTGTGTGCGTGGGTTTCCTCCGGGTGCTCCGGTTTCCTCCCACAGTCCAAAGATGTGCAGGTTGGGTGGATTGGCCATGATAAATTGCCCTTAGTGTCCAAAATTCTATGATCTATGATTAACCGAGGACAAAAGTTCGGCACAACGTCGTGGGCTGAAGGGCCTGTTCTGTGCTGTATTTCTCTAAATAATAAAATATTTTCAAAAATAAGTCTGTTTGTGCGTTCCAGAAACTTACTGGCTAAACTGCTTTGATCTGAAGGGTGTAGAATACAGAACTAACTGGGAAGGCTGTAAAATAGTATATCAAATTTGGGCCATTGCTTTGCCAATCAGACCTTGCATTTTATGGTTAACTATTATAGAGTAATTCAATCATTCTTTGATGGGAGATGCCAGCCTCCAAATATGCTAAGCTGATCTTAACTATGGCAGTCTATTGCTCATAAGGTTAATATCATCTCAGCCACTCAGGCGAGCTAGTAAGAGGTCTGAAAGAAAGCTGAGGTATAATATATACTCTAATGGGTACAGTAGCAATGTAAAGTATACATGAGTATGAAGAAAAAAATTACTCAAGAAGTTATGTAAAAATTTGTACTGACAGATAATGTGGCAAGTAAAGTTGTCATGGGTGGAACATTGCACAGAACATGTGTACCATTTAGTGATATATTTTATGACTTTACTCGTAAAACTGTGATTACACTCTTCACAGAGCAAGGAAAACTCAGTGCTTGACCAGCTGCACATGAAGAACATCCCACAGTCACCTCCAGTACTATCTCCACTTAAGTAAACTATAACAGATGTACATAATGATCATGAGGAGGAATTTCAGGGTGAAGGATTGAGGAAACTTATTATTAATAAACCGTTGCCAAAAGTTGGAGGTTCCAGTGATGCTGAGTACCCCGTGTTACATACATAGGGATATTGATCATATTGGGTTTATTTTTGAATGAAGGCTCTTGAATAGTGTAAGAGTCCTTCCTGTCCATTCCCTTACTACCTCTTCCTTTTATTTTGTCGTTATTATTTTAAAAATAAATTTAGAGTACCCAATTATTTTTTTTTCCCAATTAAGAGGCAATTTAGCATGGCCAATCCACTTAACCTGCACATCTTTGGGTTGTGGCAGTGAAACCCACGCAAACACGGGGAGAATGTGCGAACTCAACACGGACTGTGACCCAGGGCCGGCATTTGAACCCGGGTCCTCAGTGCCGTAGGCTCCAGTGCTAACCAATGTGCCATCGTGCTGCCCATTGTTATTATTTTTGATCGATGGATGATTAATGGACATGTTTCTTTAAGTAAAGAAGCAGAAAGAAAGAGGAATTCAAAAGTTACAGGAGAGAACACTCTGCTGATCTCTGCTCAGGAACTTCTTTTCAGCACCAGAAGGGAGATTGGGTGGGACTAGGTTTGATCAATTGGCTGGTGGCTAATGAATTGGCCAAAAAGGCGGAAAGCACGGTGGTTAACACCGCTGCCTCACAGCGTTGAGGTCCCAGGTTCGATGCTGGCCCTGAGTCACTGTCCGTGTTGAGTTTGCACATTCTCCTCGTGTTTGCATGGGATTTTGCCCCCACAACCCAATGATGGATTGGCCATACTAAATTGCCCTTAATTGGAGGAAATGAATTGGGTACTCAAAATGTATTTATTTTTTTAATTGACCAAAAGGCGGTCCTCTGGTAATAGGGTGATTGGGTCATTTTCCAGTAGAATCATTTTCAGAGTCCCAAGGAGCTCAGTTTGACTCCTGGACTAAAACGGGTAGTCCCTCACCAGGGGCGAAATTCTACGACCCACCACAGGGTCGGAGAATCGCCCGGGGCTGGCGAAAATCCCGCCCCCGCCGTGGCCGGAATTGTCCGCCACCCGGGAATTGTCAGGGGCGGAAAAGGGGAGGCCCGACACCGGAGTGGTTGGCGCCACTCCGCTACGCCGGGACCCCCCGCCCCGCCTGTAGGGGAGAATCCCGGCCCAGGTCTATAGCCTTCTAATCTTCTGTCTAGAAGGCTAGGAAGAGCTACAATTGAAGCTTAATCTCAGAGCATTTGTTATAATGCAGCCGGTGTTTCTTCCCAGAAATCAAGTAAACAGAAGGTCTGCAAAACTTCAGATTTAAAGCCCAGTGATATCTCAGGGAGGCAGAGGCTCTGTCTGGTGATAGAGAGGCGAACGCAGGTTGACCTGTATCCTGTGTGAAGCTCCACCTAGTAGTAGAAAGGCAGAATTGCATCGACCAGGAACCCTTGTGTGAATCTATTCCCCAGAGGCCACAACCGCAGCAGTGAAGATTAATCTCAAACCGTTTCCCTTAATCGCTGTTTATTTTAAAATCCTCTCCAACTCTCGACTTGTGTCTGTCATGTATCTGTCTGGGTGGAGGGTGGGAAGGGCTATGGGACTAAGTAAACTGGTAAACCATTGCCCTGTTATTTCTTTATATATTCATCTTTCCCTCTTATTATTAATAAACAGTTTGTTAATGTTTTACTTCCAACCTCGTATCTGTACCTCATTAAAGCAGTTAGGGGTTAAAGATCTCTGGAAAACACAAATTATTGGCTAATTCACTTATGTTGGGACGCTGAGGTGTGGGGCTGGAACTGACCGCGCACTTGCCCTGGCAGCTGTAACAGGGGGCCTAATGTCGGGCGTAGGCAGAGTTGTACAAAACAACACGAGGTTTGAGGTGGTCTACCTGGGGTTACACATAACTCCAAGGACTTCTACTTTGAACTGGCGGAGAAGGACTTTAATTGTGTCAATCTTTTTTCCTTTACCTTTTTTTTCCTTGTTTCTTTTTTATTGGGCTTTTTCCCATTTCAAGTTATGTTTGAGAAGGGATGGATCGGGGTTGTGTGATGATTGGTTGGGATTTTCTTCTCTTGGGTTTGAAGGATTATTGTGTTGGGAGTTTGGCAGGTTTAGGTGTGGCCGGTCTTTGTGTTGCTTTTCTCTTTGTGGCAGGGCCACCTCACTAGGAGACGTAAATTGGCTTGTGAACGGGAGCAATATGGTGGAGGGGCCGCGGCCATTGTTACCTGTATGGACAGGCTTTGAAGGGCGTGAGAGGTGTAAATACAGAACATAGAAAAATATAGCACAGAACAGGCCCTTCGGCCTACGATGCTGTGCCAAACATTTGTCCTAGATTAATCATAGATTATCATAGAATTTACAGTGCAAAAAGAGGCCATTCGGCCCATCGAGTCTGCAACGGCTCTTGGAAAGAGCACCCTAACCAAGGTCAACACCTCCACCCTATCCCCATAACCCTATAACCCCACCCAACACTAAGGGCAATTTTGGACACTAAGGGCAATTTATCATGGCCAATTCACCTAACCCGCACATCTTTGGACCGTGGGAGGAAACCGGAGCACCCGGAGGAAACACACGCACACACAGGGAGGATGTGCAGACTCTGCACAGACAGCGACCCAAGCAGGAATGGAACACTGGACCCTGGAGCTGTGAAGCAATTGTGCTATCCACGATGCAACCGTGCTGCCCTTAAGAACAAATTAATCTACACCCCATCATTCTACCGTAATCCATGTACCTATCCAATAGCCGCTTGAAGGTCCTTAATGTTTCTGACTCAACTACTTCCGCAGGCAGTGCATTCCATGCCCCCACTACTCTCTGGGTAAAGGCGGAATTCTCCACTCCCGGGAAAAATCGGGAGGGCCATCGTGAACTCGGCCTCGGAGGCCGCTCCTCGCCCCCTATTCTCCCCTCCCAGCGGGGCTAGGAGCGGCGCTCCGTAACTCTCGGCCGCCGGGCTGCGCGCCGAGAGTGACACGACGGCGGCATCTATGTGACGTCAGCCGCGCATGCGCAGGTTGGCCGGCTCCAAACCGCGCATGCGCGGCTGACGTCACGACGGCTGACAGCTCAAACCCGTGCATGCGCCCTGGCCGTCTTCCCCTCAGCCGACCTGCAAGACGTGGCGGCTTGATCTTGCAGGGCGGCGGAGGGGAAATAGTGCGTCCGATTGAGACGTCGGCCCGACGATCGGTGGGCACCGATCGCGGGCCTGTCCCCTCCCGAGCACAGTCGTGGTGCTCATTCCCCACCAGGCCCCCTACAAGCCCCAAAACGGGCATCTCACAGCGATTTCACGACGGCAGCGACCAGGTGTGGTTGCCGCCGTCGTGAACCAGTCGGGAACGGCAGGCCGCTCGGCCCATCCGGGTCGGAGAATCGCCGGTCGCCGTGAATAACGGCGAGCGGCGATTCTTCCGAGCGGGGGGGTAGGAGAATCGCGGGGGGCGCCAGGGGGTCGTGAAATTAGTTGGTGGGCCCTCCAGCGATTCTCCCACCCGGCGCGGGGAGCAGAGAATCGCGCCCCCTACCTCTGACATTCCCCCTATATCTTTCACCATTCACCTTAAATTTATGTCCCCTTGTAATGGTTTGTTCCACCCGGGGAAAAAGTCGCTGACTGTCTACTCTAGCTATTCCCCTGATCATCTTATAAACCTCTATGAAGTCGCCCCTCATCCTTCTCCGTTCTAATGAGAAAAGACCTAGCACCCTCAACCTTTCCTCGTAAGACCTACTCTCCATTCCAGGCAACATCCTGGTAAATCTCCTTTGCACCTTTTCCAAAGCTTCCACATCCTTCCTAAAATGATGCGACCAGAACTGCACACAGTACTCCAAATATGGCCTTACCAAGGTTTTGTACAGCTGCATCATCACCTCACGGCTCTTAAATTCAATCCCTCTGCTAATGAACGCTAGAACACCATAGCCCTTCTTCTCAGCTCTATCCACTTGAGTGGCAACTTTCAAAGATCTATGAACATAGACCCCAAGATCTCTCTGTTCCTCCACATTGCCAAGAACCCTACCGTTAACCCTGTATTCCGCATTCATATTTGTCCTTTCAAAATGGACAACCTCACACTTTTCAGGGTTAAACTCCATCTGCCACTTCTCAGCCCAGCTCTGCATCCTATCTATGTCTCTTTGCCGCCAACAACAGCACTCCTCACTATCCACAACTCCACCAATCTTCGTATTGTGTGCAAATTTACTGACCCACCCTTCAACTCCCTCATCCAAGTCATTAATGAAAATCACAAACAGCAGAGGACCCAGAACTGATCCCTGCGGTACGCCACTGAATATTTGCCATCCACCACCACTCTCTGACTTCTATTGGTTAGCTAATAGAATAGCGGGGGACTTGTCTATCCTCACCTTTTTCAAAATGCCCAACACATCTTCCTTCCTCACAAGTATCTCCTCGAGCTTACCAGTCTGTTTCACAATGTCCTCTCTGATGCACAATCAATGGACACGAAAACGAAGGAATAGTCCGAAGCGAAGGCTTTAATCAGCAAGACATGTGCCCAGCAGCAGGAGTACAGAAATGACCTTGCTGCTGGGGAACATGGGTTCTTATACCCCACCTTGTAGGCGGAGCTACCTTACTCTCGACCAATGAGAATACAGATGACACGATACTTGGCCAACGGGCAGCGAGCCCTCTGCACCAATGGCAGATCACACTCCCAGGTACCGTAATACCCCTAGTCATACTATCACATTCACCCCTTGTTGAGAAAGGAACCGGGGTGGGGGGGGGGGGGGGTGGGGTGTGTGTACGGGAAATGAGGATGTGGAGAGGGGGGGAGGGTGTCCCGTGCGAGTGGGTAAGAGACTGGTAGTATGACTAATGATGTTGTATCATACCTCTCCAACGGTGGCTGACCACTGGCCCGAAACTATGTACAGGGACGTGTCAGAACACGGTAACTATATACAGATTTGAGGGAGAAGAAAAAACGAGAGAACAAGCAACAAGGTCCATTAACAGTTCACATAGACTCGATCAGCCGATCGGGTGCCTTGGATGTCCTCTGCAACCTGCGGAGCTTCGCTGGAGACGTTGGAGTTGCGGGCGTCCGTGACTCCGGGAGCGATGATTCGGTCCTTGTGGCTGCGTCCGTACCCCTAGGCGGAGCTGGCGGGGGCCGGGTCGGGGAAGGGGCGTCCGGTCCTCTTGGCGGCGCGGGTAAGGGTGTCGGCGAGCCAGGGAGGGGAGCGCCTGCCGGAAGCAGTTGTGGCTGGAAGGGGGTTGGGGGGGCTGCCGCCGGGGCGATGGCGGGGATCCGGCGGGTGCCAGGTCCCGCAGGGAGACCTTGTCCTGTCGGCCGTCGGGATACTCCACATCGGCGTACTGCGGGTTCGCGTGGACCAACGGGTCCGACTTGTGCACCCGCACGTGTTTCCGGAGCAGGATGGGCCTGGGGGACTGCCAGCCAGGTCGGGAGTGGGGTCCCTGAGGTAGACTTCCTGGGGAAAACAAGAAGGCGTTCGTGAGGTGTTTGATCAGTGGATGTGCAAAGTCGTGACCGCATTGAGTGGAAGGCGTCTGGGAGGACCTATTGCCAGCGGGAGACTGGGAGATATCTGGACCGTAGGGCCAGCAGAACGGTCTTCCAGACCGTACTGTTCTCCCTCTCAACCTGTCCGTTACCCCGGGGGTTGTAACTGGTCTTCCTGCTTGAGGCAATGCCCTTGTTGAGCAGGAATAGACGCAGTTCGTCACTCATATCGCTGCGAATGTAAGAGGGGAATCCGAACAGGGAGAAATTGGTGTGAAGGGCTTTAATGATGGTGGGTGTGGTCATGTCGGGGCAGGGGATGGTGAACGGGAAGCGGGAGTACTTGTCAATCACGTTGAGGAAGTACGTGTTGCGGTTGGTAGAGGGGAGGGGGCCTTTGAAGTCCATGCTGAGGCGTTCAAAGGGGCGGGAAGCCTTTATCAGATGCGCTTTTTCGGGGCGGTAGAAGTGCGGCTTGCACTCCACGCAGATGTGGCAGTCCCTAGTGACTGTCCTGACCTCCTCGATGGAGTAGGGCAGGTTGCGGGTCTTTACAAAGCGAAAGAAGCGGGTGACCTCCGGGCTGAGCTGCGTGTGGAGGGTTCGAAGGCGGTCCACTTGTGCGTTGCCACAGGTGCCGCGGGACAGGGCGTCGGGAGGCTCATTCAGCTTCCCAGGACGATACAAGATGTTGTAATTGTAGGTGAACAATTCGATCCTCCGCCGCAAGATCTTGTCGTTCTTTATCTTGCCCCTCTGTGCATTGTCAAACATGAAGGCCACTGGTCTGTGAGGAGGGTGAACCTCCTGCCGGCCAGATAGTGCCTCCAGTGTGGCACAGCTTCTACTATGGCCTGTGCTTCCTTCTCGACCGAGGAGTGGCGGATTTCGGAAGCATGGAGGGTACGGGAGAAGAAGGCCTGGGTCTGCCCGCTTGGTTCAGGGTGGCTGCCAGAGCTACATCGGACGCGTCGCTCTCGACCTGGAAGGGGAGGGACTCGTCGATAGCTCGCATCGTCTCCGTTGCAATATCTGCTTTGATGCGGCTGAAGGCTTGGCGGGCTTCCATTGCTAGGGGGTATGTCGCTAATTGGATGAGGGGACGGGCTTTGTCGGCGTAATTGGGGACCCACTGGGCGTAATATGAGAAAAAACCAAGGCTGTGCTTGAGGGCTTTGGGGCAGTGTGGGAGGGGGAGCTCCATCAGGGGGCGCATGCGTTCCGGGTCGGGGCCTATCGCTTGATTAACCTAGGACAAAAGTTTGGCACAACGTCGTGGGCCGAGGATGGCTAGACGGTCGGTGCTAAAAACGCATTTGTCCTTGTACGTCAGGTTCAGGAGTTCCCAGTTTGGAGGAATTTGCGGAGATTGGTGTCGTGGTCCTGCTGATCGTGGCCGCAGATTGTAACATTATCGAGATACGGGAAGGTTGCCCGTAAACCGTATTGGTTGACCATTCAGTCCATCTCCCTATTGAAGACCGAGACCCCGTTTGTGACACCGAAGGGAACTTTTAAAAAGTGGTAGAGCCGCCCGTCCGCTTCGAATGCAGTGTACTTGCGATCGCTTGCGCGTATGTGGAGCTGGTGGTACGCGGACTTGAGAAGACCTTGTACTGCACGATCCTGTTGACCAGGTCGGATATACGGGGGAGAGGGTACGCGTCCAGCTGCGTAAACCTGTTGATGGTCTGACTGTAGTCTATGACCATCCTATTCTTTTACCACCAGAACTTGTGCTCGCCAGGGGCTATTGCTAGCCTCGATGACCCCTTCCTTCAAAAGCCGTTGGACTTCGGACCTGATGAAGGTCCGGTCCCGGGCACTGTACCATCTGCTGCTGGTGGCGACAGGTTTGCAATCCGGGGTGAGGTTTGCAAACAAGGACGGGGGATCGACCTTAAGGGTCGCGAGGCTGCAGACAGTGAGGGGGGGCATGGGGCTGCCGAATTTAAATGTTAGGCTCTGGAGGTTACACTGGAAGTCTAACCCCAGGAGTGCTGCCGCGCAGAGGTGAGGGAGGACGTATAGCCTATAATTTTTAAACTCCCTCCCCTGGGCCGTGAGGTCTGCTATGCAACACCCCGTGATCTGTACTGAATGAGAGTCGGAGGCCAGGGCGATTTTTTGCTTAACCGGGTAGACAGGGAGAGCGCAGCATCTTACCGTGGTGGGGTGGACGAAACTCTCCGTGATCCCGGAGTCCAACAGGCAATTTGTCTCGTGGCCGTTGAGCAAAATCTTTGTTGTTGCCGTAGAGAGGGTGCGGGGTCGAAACTGGTCCAGAGTGACTGAAGCGAGTCGTGGCAGATAGTCGGAGTCTTCATCAGGCAGGGAATAGTCACCCGCGGGGTCCTCGGAGCCGATCCAAGATGGTGGAGGATGGACAAAATGGCGGCGCCCGTTCCCCGCATGTGGAGTCGGAGGTCCAAAATGGCGGCGCCCGGGGGTCGCACGTGGCATCGGGGGTGTAAAATGGCTGCGCCTGGAGATCGCATGTGGCGTTGGGGGATGGGGCAGCGAGGTCCGTGGGCCGCACGGGGCCCTTGAGGAGAGAGAAGGGGGAGTCCGCGGTCGCTGCCCAGGACCGCAGCAACCGCCTTTGACTGGCAGACGGCCACAAAGTGGCCTTTCTTCCCGCATCCCTTGCAAGTTAGTCTGTGTCCATGGGGGAGAGAGACGCTGAGTTCCACACTGTCCAGGAGGCTGCCGCGCGGTTGGGGGCGTACGAGCGTGCGTTTCGGTTCACGACATCTAGGGAGGTAGCGAGGGCCCGTGTCTCCATGAGGCTTATTGTTTCTCTTTCTAACAGTCTCTGGCGGATCTGCGAGGACTGCATTTCTGCAACGAAGGCGTCTCGGATTAGGAGTTCAATGTGCTCAGCAGCAGACACCTGTGGGCAGCCACAGTTCCTCCCCAGCACAAGGACAGCACAGTAAAAATCGTCCAGTGACTCACCAGGAATCTGCTGCCTTGTGGCTCCTAAGTGCCCAGCGTAGACCTGATTTACCGTCGTATGAAGTGTCCTTTGAGTAGGTCCATAGCCGCGTCGTAGTCTGTCGTGTCCTCGATGAGCGTGTATGTGGCGGTGCCAACGCATGAGTGGAGGATGTGCAGTGTCTGCTCCTTCGTCGGGACGTTTTCCGCCGTGCTAAGGTAGCTGTTGAAACAAGCCAGCCAGTGCTTAAATGTGGCTGTTGCATTCGCTGCGTGGGGGCTGAGTCGGAGACACTCCGGCTTGATGCGGAGCTGCACCCTTTAAAAATCTTGCTGATTAAATTGATGCACAATCAATGGACACGAAAATGAAGGAATAGTCCAAAGCAAAGGCTTTAATCAGCAAGAAGTGTTCCCAGCAGCAGGAGTACAGAAATGACCTGGCTGCTGGGGATCATGGGTTCTTATACCCCGCCTCGTAGGGGGAGCTACCTTCCTCTCGACCAATGAGATTACAGAGGACACGATACTTGGGCCACTGGGCAGCGAGCCCTCTGCACCAATGGCAGCTCACTCTCCCAGGTACCGTAATACCCCTAGTCATACTACCACACTCTCCAACAATATGGCCCCTGTCATTTGTAAATACTGAAGAAAAGTACTTGTTCAAGACCTCTCCTATCTCTTCAGACTCAATACACAATCTCCTGCTCCTGTCCTTGATCGGACCTACCCTCGCTCGAGTCATTCTCAAATTTCTCACATATGTGTAAAAGGCCTTGGGGTTTTCCTTGATCCTACCCGCCAAAGATTTTTCATGCCCTCTCTTAGCTCTCCTAATCCCTTCAGTTCCCTACTGGCTACCTTGTATTCCTCCAGCACCCTGTCTGAACCTTGTTTCCTCAGCCTTACATAAGTCTCCTTCTTCCTCTTAACAAGACATTCAACCTCTCTTGTCAATCATGGTTCGCTCACTAAACCATCTCTTCCCTGTCTGACAGGGACATACATATCAAGGACACGTAGTACCTGTTCCTTGAATGGTGGAGGGATGGGGACAATACTGGGCGAGTGGGTTTAAGAGGACATGGCTGGGGGGGTTTCTGGGAAGGGGGAGGGTTAGCTGGCTGATGATGACTGGGGATCGGGCTGGGGCCCGCCTGTTGGGTGGGGCCAGGAGCAGAGGTTATGGTGGATTTGAGGGGCGAAGGTGGGGGGGGTGAGAGACCCTGGTCCTATGGTGATGTGGAATGTGCGAGGTTGGGGGGACTGGTAAAGCGAACAAGAATCTATTTGCATTTTCAGAGCTTGAAAGCCGATGTAGTGCTGTTGCATGAGACTCACCTGAGGGTGAAGAACCAAGTGAGGCTTCGGAAGGGCTGGGTGAGTGAGGTCTTCCATTCTGGCTTTGATATTAGGGCCCAGAGGGGTAGTGATACTGGTGTGAAAGAGGGTGACCTCTTCAAGCCACCCAGTCCAAGCAACCCATCCAGATTAAGCATGGCCAACCTTCCCAGTACACACAGTCTACAAATTTTCTTCTCATTACCTCTAGCATCTCTGCTTCTACCGATACATTCAGTGTCACCTTCCTTAGTAAGCACAGATACAAAGCGTGGTATTAGTATGTTCAGGACTGAAGGGGTTAATGTGGGAGTGGGGAATAAAATAACGTGCACATGATGATGTAAAGGGAGCGAAATGGTGAGTGGTAGTCTGGTAGTAAACTCAATGGAGATAGCTCATGTTTTGGATTGTCTTCTATATCTGTACAGAGTTATGGTCTGCAATAAATAGTTATTGTTCAGACCTTTAAGGCATAATTCTCTGGACGTCTCACAGTGTGTCTTTCGGCGGCCCACTGATAAATGACGGCGGGGATTTTGTTCCTGCTGCTGTCAATGGGACTTCCTATTTAATCTACTCCACTCGATTGGGAAACTCGCGGGCCATGAAGTACCCGCTGGCTTGAACAGCCAAAAGATCTCGCCCTATAACTTTGAACCTTTTCCTTCGGTAACTGCAACTACATGCAACACAAATGGCACGATTCAGCGGCCTTATCATGCCGACTTGGTGTCGGACTGAGGCCGTTGAATCTCGCGAGAGGCCTTCATTGAGATTTGCAATGCTCGAAACATCTTGCGAAATTCAGCAAAATCTCGCAGGGGTTCATGATCCGGATCTCGCTCTGGCTAGGAGAGATCTAGTGCGCATATTTAAACATACATTAAGCTCATTTAAATATGTGCTCGCCTATTTATCAGGGACCTGGATTCACCACCCTCGCCAGTGAGGCCTCAATCGGGCACCATTGGTAGTGGTTCACAAAGTTGTGAAACAGTTGTGATGGCATCTTGGGGGTCTCACTGGGTCGTTGAGGACTCCGGGTTAATTTTGAAAACTCACCACTATTCTTAGAATTCCCCCTATACCAAAAAGGGCCGACATTCTAAATGGTGAACAGGGATTCTCACTCCCTGACTCTGATGCAGGCTTCAGTGGGTGCTATTCAGGTCAAACTATATTTTCAAGTTATCCCCCGGTATAACCCATACCTTCACCGAAGATTTTATCTACTTACCACTTAGTCGCATCGATGCCCTGGGTCCTGCATTGCTAAGTAAGTAAAGTAGACTTTCGGGAATAACCACTTTTTCAGGTTAAGTTAAGTTATTTTATTATTATATTTTTTCTTTTAAAAGCTGCAAACACTTTCTTTACAGAAAGGTAAAAAGATCTTGCTTCTGGATCCTTCTGGTTGGTTGAAGGGACCTTCAGGCCCACCTTGACAATCAATCTTCTTTAAAGCCTGGTCTTCTTGAGATGTATTCGCTGGTTAGCTCTGTTGTCTTGTCGATCCCATGTATTGAGCTATAAGAGCTGGCTCTGTTAGCTATCTCTCAGCCGACTCTGACTCCTGTTTAAATTCTAGTCTTCCTTAAATGTACAGCTGTTTACCTCGGCTGCTCGTCTTGTCTTTCCCATGACCGAGCTGTGAAAGCTGAATATGCTTCTCTCCAATTTCTGGCTTTATATTCTCTTTCTAACAATTATTAAGTTTTTATTACCTTATTGTAAATTAACTTATTTCACTTTGATTGTTAAAAAGTATCTTTGATCCAAACATTTTAATACAACTAAGTATTCATTTTGGGCATGATCTGATTACATTGTCCTTTGTAATATTCAAAAAATGCTTTGGTTTCAAGAGGTGTTACTTTTAATTTCTGTCATTTGAATAGTTTAATTTTCTAATTGTCCCCAGCTCATAACTTTGCCTTTGATTTTGACTTTAAATTATGTTTCTCATAGACAGGTTGTCTCCAATTTTCTTTAATTATTTGATGTTAGTAGAATTTCACACTTAGAATTGACACCAAATTCAACTGAACATCATCCATCCTTTCCAGCTGTTTACTAAGAGAGTTAATTTCAATGAAGGTGTGAGACCTTTGCTTGTAGCTGTATGCTAAAAATCCACTTAGTTATAACTTGAAAGACCTGCCTGTTTTAAACATTCATCACTTAATTCAATTGAAACTCTCATCCATGCTTTTCCAGATGCTTCCTAAAATAGTTACATTCAATGAAGGTGTGAGCCATTGTTTTAGCTTAATACAAGGATCCTGTGTGTTTGTTAAACCTGCTTGTGAAAAATAATCTGCATTTTATAATGCTGCTCTTTGCAGCTGCTATTAACCTTTTGTGGGATCTTTCCCTGTATCCTCTCGTATTTCTCTCAGACCAGATATTGCCAGACTTCCGTGTTTCAAATGATACATTTTTCTGTATTTTCAAGAACAGGGTGGAAGGACACTTAGAATGGTGGGACCTGAGCAGTCACCCTGGCCACATGGGCACCTTGGCACTGCAAGCATGGCATCTCATCACTGCCACTTTGGCAGTGCCATCCAGGTATCAGGATGCCCAAGCCAGGGGGCGGACCCGAAGGGGGGTCATTGCCCATAAGAAATGGGATGAGGAGGGCTCGAACACTCTGCAAGAGGCAAAAGGGGGAAGTGGTGGGCTCTTGAAGTCGCGATGGGAGCTTTGCGGGAGGCCGGAAGATCAGAGCTGCAGTTAAAAATGGAAGTCTGATCTGTGAGTAGTCTTCAATGACTTAGAGTGGCCTCGGAGGAGAGTTACTTCAGCTGCTGAGAAACACCCACTAAATGCGTCGTTCAGCGGACTTTAACTTGAGTTAGCTGAATTGTGCGCAAAGTACTAAATATGTCCTTTTCGTCTAAGCATATATCATCCTCTTTATCCTCATTGGCCCTGCCACACCTCTTCATTTACTTTTCACATGCCTGTAGAAGATTTTTATGTTACCTTTTATACTAACTGAGTCTATTCTCATACTCTCTTTTTTACCAGTCTTATTTGTCTCTTCACTTTCCCTCACAATTTATTCTATTTGGCCTGATTTTTATTCAAATAGTTCACCTGACGTGCATCATGTTTTGGGCTGGATTCCCCGCTTCACGATGCTGGAAGAGAGAATTGCGATTGGACAGAGAATTGCACAATATGGAAAGAATCTGTGGCTGGAATCACCGCCACCATAAGCGGAGTGGGCCGATCCCATTCCGATGCTCCGGTCCTCTCCCGAGGCATCGGGTTTTGCGTACTGTGCCAGCAGGAGGTTGAAAATGGATCATTTAGACCAAGGACGCAAAGTGTGGTAGCGAGCAGGAATTGCCCTGCCACGAGCATCTGGGCACTCAGCCCAGTGAGGCCAGCAATGCAACTCAATGTTAATTGGTCCTCTTAATGAGACCTCACAGGCTTCATGCCGCAAATGAAGGCTGGCCAGCTGATTCACTGGGACTGGGGCTGCCAACACCCCCTCCCAACCACAACAAGGTTGACAGCACTTAAGCTGCACTTGCTCAGCCAACCCCAGCCAGATCGCAATAATGGCGCCGAGGAGACCAGCTCCAAGATCCGGGAATGCTGACCTGGAGAGGCTGCTAAACATAGTGGGGGCCAGGAGGGATGCCTTGTTCCCCCGAGGGTCCAGGAGAGTCAGACACAAGTCAGTCAGTGTTGGCTGGGACGAAGTGGCAGTGAGCTCGGTGAGTGTGACCAGGAGGACTGGCCTCCAGTGCCGTAAGGTCAATGGCCTACACCAGACAGCACGAGTGAGTAGACACCAACGCTCCCCTCCCAAGGGAGCAGCAATCCTCTGTTTGACCTCGAACCGTCCCTTCACACCCACAATCCCACCACTCTGAACGTGGGTGGCTAACGATGCCCCTTCTGTTTCTCCTCAGGAAAAGCTCTCCCATAATCGTTGGGAGAGGGCCCAGACTGGTGGAGGGGTGCCGGACTTAGGGATCCTCACCTCCTTCGAGGAACGTGCCCTGGAGGTGACTGGGGTGGCCGAAGACAGAGTGGTCACACCGCGGAAGCAGCCACAAAAGTGAGGCACCACTGTGCTCCCACCTGTCAAACGTGAGTTGTTATTATTGCATTCATGACTGACCCATCCCTCTCACCGACCACATGTTCATTCTTCCGCAGGTCCTCCAGCCGACGGTGCCGGCCTATACTGGGAAGAGAGCTCCAAGGATGCAACTGTTACATTGGCAGTACAGCTGTTCTCCCCACCCTCTACCAGCGCAGATACACACACCTCGTTGGGATATGTTCGTGGACAGGCTTCTGGAGCACAACCTGCTGAACACCACGCAGCTGATGATGCATATCAGGTGGAGGCAAGAACTCAAAGGTGAGAGAACAGTCAAAGGGCTGCTGGATCCCTGGACCCAGCTGGGTCCCAACCTGATGCTGAGCCTGCGGCACAGAGGTACTCGGAACTGATTAAGACGATAGGGTACAGCCGGCACATTCAGGGGAGATGTCAGTGCCATTCCAGCAGATCCATAGCCGATTGGAGGAGTCCCAAAGGCAATGGACGGAGGAGATAGCGCCGGTACTGCGGGGGACTGTTAGTGTGGTGATCGCAATGGAATGCCTGGTGCACGACATTGGCACCATTAGTGAAGATGTCCAAGGCATCGGGCAATCGGTGATAGCCATGGTTGAGGGACTCGGCAGAATGTCCAACTCGCTGGGGACCCGCTCTCAGATAGACATGGCCGAGGCGCTGCGGAGCTTGCCCATTCGTAGATGGGCACTGTCGAGGTGCTGCAGAGCATGTCCCAGTCACTGAGGAGCATCGTAGTGGGCGTCGACACGATGGTGCAGACATTGGGGAACCTCCAGGTCTGGCAGAGCCAGATGATGCAGTGTCAGAATGGTGTGAAGGACTGGGCTGAGCTAATTGCAGAGTGGGCACTGGGGGAGGCATTGGCCAGGGACCCCAGTTCAGCCAGCACTCACTGTTCTGGTGCCCCACACCAATCCTTTCCCACACCATCCTCCCCGCCCTCCACTGCAACCATCCCCTTGTCCGCCACCCCAATAGTTCATAGAATTTACAGTGCAGAAGGAGGCCATTCAGCCCATCGAGTCTGCACCAGCTCTTGGAAAGAACACCCTACCCAAGGTCAACAACTCCACCCTATCCCCATAACCCAGTAACCCCACCCAACACTAAGGGCAATTTTGGATACTAAGGGCAATTTATCATGGCCAATCCACCTAACCTGCATATCTTTGGACTGTGGGAGGAAACCGGAGCACCCGGAGAAAACCCACGCACACACGGGGAGGATGTGCAGATTCCGCACAGACAGTGACCCAAGCCGGAATCGAACCTGGGACCCTGGAGCTGTGAAGCGATTGTGCTATCCACAATGCTACCGTGGGACTGTGTGATGGAATGACCAGCTCACATACAGGGATCTCCCTGGTGGACAGTGGGACATGCTACCGTGGGCAAGAGCCAGATGTTACAAAGCACCAGAACTCATCCCAGAGCGTGTTGTCTTCATCCGCCATCCCGTGGACCAGATCTGCTGTTACTGCCAACCAAGGGACCGGTCCTTGTAGTGGTGTAATTAGGAATCACGGTGGGGTCTGCGCGGCGAGGTGGAGTGGTCAGCCGAGAGGTGTGGGGGGCATGTATGGGGGTGGAGGGGGGGGACGTTCCTGCCAATGGCAGGCCCCCTAATTGGCGAACATGGAGACAATTTGAGTGTCCCTTGTGCATTGGCCCTGACGCATATGTTGCACAGCCTCCTCTGCCTGCCTGGGCCCCATGCCCTGTCCATCTTCGCCCTGCCCCGCACCCTCCTCGTCGGAAGAGGTCTGGCATTCATCCTCCTCCTCTAGCACGTCACCTTTCTCCAGTATGATGTTGAGGAGGACACAGAAGGCAACCACGATGTGTAGATACTCTCCTAGCGCTGCACTGGAGTGTCCCTCCAGAGCGGTCCAGGCACCTGAACCGCATCTTTAAGATGGCAAAGCACGGTTTGATCAGACCCTTGGTCGCGGCATGGGCGTCGTTGTAGCGGGTCTCCTCGTCGGTCTGTGGCCTCCAGATTGGCTTCATCGGCCACGGCCGCAGCGGATAGACCTGGTCGCCCAGGTGCCAACCCCTATTGCAGGGCTGGAGGGGTGGAATGCGGGTCTGGTGGGATGGGAGTACCTATACGACCGGTGTCACTCAGCATGACCACAGATCACAGATCTCAGTGGGGTGTGCAACAAGATGGCTTCCTTTCAGGCCGCGGCAATGGCGGTCCGTGCGTGGACACCCCGGTCCCGTCGGGGTAGGGGGGGGTCACCCTGGCCCCACGGCCCATCCCGTGATGATGCCCTGCTGTACCCCCAGATAGAGCACCCACCCTCAGCCAGCCTTGCCGATGGCACAACCGGCAGCCACTTTCGTGCCTCTGCATGTCCTATCCTACCACCTCTCTCTCACCCATCGACCGCAGCATCTGTTTCCCGATTGTTCAAGCTATAAATTACCACGCCATCAGTAATTCCCCGGTGTAGACGGAGCATCCGGAGAATACCGTCTCAGGCTCACTAATGATATGCGAACGGTTTTTGCTATATATGCACAGTAGAGCACATTGATGCCGCTGTCGAGGCACGAGCACCCGCCATGATTATTCTCCACCCAATCGCCTTCCTGATTTAGGCGCGGCTGACGGAGAATCCAGCCCCCTGACCTGGATTCTCTGCCGACGGGATGCTCCGTTTTGCCGGCAGCCCGGGGGTTCCTCGACGGCGTGGGGCTGCCCCACAATGGGAAACCCCATTGGCTAGCCTATCTCTGAAACGGACAATCCCTCCCACCCATAATTTCCGAAATGGAGAATGAAGCCCAACATATTGATATATTCAACAAAATATCTACTCAGAATAATCTTCTTGTAAAGCTCTATCTATGGTGATAAAATATAATACATGATTATTGTATTGATTATTTAATAAATACATACCAAGTGATGAATTGAATTTTTGTATCCCATTGAAATTTGCAGGTTAGGAATTTAAAGCCTTGGGGCGGAATTCTCCACTCCTGCGCGGCATCGGGAAGGCCGTCGTGAACTCAGCCGATTTTCACGACGGCCTCGGAGGCCGCTCCTCGCACCCTATTCACCCCCCCAGGGGGCTAGGAGCGGCGTTCCGTACATCTCGGCCGCCGGGCCTTGACGCTTGCGCCAAGGCGGCGCGCCGAGAATGACGCGACGGCGGCACCTAAGTGACGTGAGCCGCGCATGCGCAGGTTGGCCGGCTCAAAACCGCGCATGCGCGGATTCTAATAATTCTTGACCGATTCAGTTAAAATGTTGTGTCGTGAATGTAGTTGCAATGACAGAAACCATATTGATGTTCTTAAAACAATTAGGTACATCAATTTAAACTTACAATCACTAATTACAAGTAACTATTGTATGGTTTGTGTATTTATGTGACTTCAATAGTTACATTGTGAATAATTATTCCAGTTAGTTGAAAACATTTTAAAGCAATCGTTTATTTCTGAATGTCTCCATGATAAATGGACAGCCCTGGAAAATTG
Organism: Scyliorhinus canicula; assembly: GCF_902713615.1. NCBI lineage: Eukaryota > Metazoa > Chordata > Chondrichthyes > Carcharhiniformes > Scyliorhinidae > Scyliorhinus > Scyliorhinus canicula. The sequence continues at coordinate 160,811,970 of NC_052146.1, forward strand.
AGGGGTTAATTTATTAAATGTCTCCTAAGTCTCTGTGACTGGGTTATAATTTTGAACTGTCTCCTGCTGAAGGTATGTGAATTTATGTTTTACATGGTCTACAATTTGTACATTTTTAGCAAAAGATTAATGACGTGTAGAGATGTCCCAATTGTGAAACTCTTAACTATCACGTTACTGATCATAAAACTTTAGCTGTGCTGCTCTCATCTTCAATTTACTCTTCTCCATAGTTGATGTTGTGCTTCTGGGTTATTTCATTTCAGTGACATTAGCAAAAAGAAATATATCATCTCACTTGATTTATTGTAACTGGCTTACGCAGTGATACACATCCATGAATGTAAACAGATAACATTTACACTGAACAGAGTGTTACTTAAGCAGTTCCATATGCAGTTATTGGATTTTTCCATTATCTCAACAGAGTGCAGGAAAGAAGAAATCTAAAAATGGAGCAGAAAACTTTATTGAAATACCATGGGTGAATGTCCAGGCTAAAAACAAATGGCAAATAGCAAAACACTCTGTCCAAATAATAATATGTTCCTTCAAATTAAATTACCTGGCTATGTGGGATGCTTTGTTCCTTGTCAGGAGTGCTTAGTGCCACAAATTTGAATCCTCCCCTCAGTAACCAGAGATTAGCGCACTTAAAAAAAAAATATTGTTAGGTTTTTAACAATTTCTTCAAAATAGGAATGATAACAAAACAAACCCCCCTCACACTTCAACCGATTCACAGAAAACTAAGAAAATAATCCCCCAACACCCTAACCCCGCTCCCGAGCTACCCCCGCTCAACAGCAGACGGTGACCAACTCTTTAAAATAAAGAATAAACGGGTGCCATCTCGTTTTTTTTAACAAACAATTTTATTGAGGTATTTTAGGCATATAGAGAAAGTGACATTGTACAGTACAAAAAAAAGAAGTCAAGACACAAATTACAAATTAAATGTAGTGCAAACCACGGCTCTATTCACGCATGGACCTTCCTCAATATCCCCCTACTCTACTCTACTCTACCCTTACCCCCCCGCCCCCCACTGCTGACACTTACTCCTCTGCGAAGAAGTCAATAAATGGCTGCCACCTTCGGGCGAACCCTAGTAGCGAACCTCTCAAGGCAAACTTGACTTTCTCTAGGCCAAGAAAGCTCGCCATGTCCAATAGCCATAATTCAGCCCTCAGGGGCTTTGAGTCCCTCCATGGTAACAGTATTCATCGTCGGGCTACCAGGGAAGCAAAAGCCAGAACGTCGGCCTCTCTCTCTTCCTGGACTCCCGGGTCCTCCGAAACCCCAAAGATTGCCACCTCCGGGCTCATTACCACCCCAGTTTTCAATACCTGTGAGCTCCATTGTGGGCTGGGCTGTCGGCTCCTTGCTCTAAACACCAGCCATGCTGGTCTCTCTCACAGCCTCCTCTGTGCCCTTACTCAACCACTTCTTCTGCTGCTTAAGGTCACTCCGGCTTCTTAGGTCCATACAATTCTGTATGGGTCCTGTGCCTGAGTACTATTGCTTTCCAGTTCCACGCTCAAAAGTGCAAAAACGTCAGGGGAATAGGTCCAAAAATCCGACCAAAACGGGAGCCACCAAATGTGCGACCTACTCCCTCATAGTCGCCGCTGGACGTCCACGGGTGCCATCTCTTACAAAACCCCTCAATAGCCTCCCTCAAGGTGAACTTAACCTTCCCAAGGTACAGGAATGTCATCACACTGAGGCACAGAGCGGAGAAGCTGACCTCCACCCCAACAGAACCCCGCCTTCGAGCAACCAGTAAGGCAAAGGCTAAAGCGTCCACGGCAGCCCCGTCTGCAGCTCCGGCAGATCCGATACACCAATGATGGCCCCCAGGGGGCTTTGCTCAAAGTCCCAGCTTTGACAAAGAATCATCCAGACTCGAAATGTTAGCTTCCTTTTCTCCACAGATGCTGTCAGTCTTACTGAGATTGTCCAGTGCTTTTTGTTTCCGATTCTAACATCCGCAATAAGTTTATTTTATTTAAGCTCCAAGTCCATTTGCAAGATCGCCGACATGTTGCTGGGGAAAGCGCCCCAAAAACCCACAAGATCAGAACATATATATATATGGTTGGCCGGGCCGCTCCCACACCACCCGCAAGTGTCCTCCACTGCCTCAAACAATCGGCTCATCCTTGACCATGTCAGGTGCGCCCTGTGCGCCACCTTTAATTTTATATTTTTAAAATAAATCTAGAGACATTCAATTCATTTTTTTCCAATGAAGGGGCAATTTAGCGTGGCCAATCCACCGACTCTGCACATCTTTTGGGTTGTGGGGACAAAACCCACGCAAACACAGGGAGAATCACATTTAATTATATTATCCTAGTCTCGCACACAAAATTGTTTAAAAAAATTTAGAATACCCAATTAATTTTGCATTATCCCTATCGCTGTCCAAACCTCCCGGACCCCCACTGGCCCATCTAACCGTGCCCTATCCTCCTCTTCCACTGTGAGATACTCCAACTCCTTTAAAAACTCGCGCATATCCGACTCTTCCCATAAGATCATAAGACAGAGGAGCCACTTAGACCACTTGGCCCATTGAGTCTGCTCTGCCATTCAATCATGGCTGATATTTTTCTCATTCCCATTCTCCTGCCTTCTCCCCATAACCCCTTATTAATCAAGAATCTATCTATCACTGTCTTAAAGACAGTCAGTGACTTGGCCTCCACAGTCTTCTGCGGTGAAGAGTTCCACAGATTCACCACCCTCTGGCTGAAGAAATTCCTCCTCATCTCTGTTTTAAAGGGTCGTCCCTTTAGTCTGAGATTATGTCCTCTGCTTCTAGTTTTTCCTACAAGTGGAAATATCATCTCCATGTCCACTCTATCCAGGCCTCGCAGCATCCTGTAAGTTTCAATAAGTACAGACCCAGAGTCCTGAACCGTTCCTCTATACGACAAGCTGTTTATTCCAGGGATCTTTCTTGTGAACTTCCTCCTCCTTTCCAAGGCCAGCACATCCTTCCTTGGATACGGGGCCCAAAACTGCTCACAATACTCCAAATGGGATCTGACCAGAGCCTTCTATAGCCTCAGAAGTACATCCCTGGTCTTGTATTCTAGCCCTCTCGACATTCATGCTAAATTGCATTTGCCTTCCTAACTGCCAACTGAATCTGCACATTTACCTGAAGAGAATCTTGAACAATGACTCCCAAGTCCCTTTGTGCTTCTGATTTCCATTTAGAAAATAGTCTATGCCTCCATTCTTCCTTCCAACGTGCATAACCTCACATTTTTCCACATTGTATTCCATCTGCCACCTCTTTGCCCACTCTCCTGGTCTGTCCAAGTCCTTCTGCAGCCCGCCTGCTTCCTCAATACTACCTGTCCCTCGACAGATCTTTGTATCATTTGCAAACTTAGCAGCAGTGCCTTTGGTTTCTTCTTCCTGATCATTAATGTATATTGTGAAAAGTTGTGATCCCAGCACCTACCCCTGAAGCACACCACTAGTCACCAGCTGCCATCCTGAAAAGGACCCCTTTATCCTCACTCTCTGCCTTCTGCCAGTCAACCAATCCTCTATCCATGCCAGGATCTTACCCTTAACACCATGGGCTCTTAACGGCCTCCTATGTTGCACCTTGTCAAAGGCCTTCTGGAAATCTAAATATATCACGTCTACTGGTTTCCCTTTGCCTAACTTCCTTGTTCCTTCCTCAAAGAACTGTAACAGATTTGTCAGACATGACCTCCCCTTGCCAAAGCTGTGCTGACTCCGCCCTATTTTATCATGCACTTGCAAGTGCTCCGTGATTTCATCTTTAACAATGGACTCTAAAATCTTACCAATGATCAATGTCAAGCTAACCGGCCTATAATTTCTTGCCTTCTGCCTCCCTCCCTTCTTAAACAGCGGTGTTACATTAGCCACTTTCCAGTCCTCTGGGACCCTTCCTGCCTCCAATGATTCCTGAAAGATCACCAAAATCTCCTCAGTTATCTCTTTTAGTACTCTGGGGTGTAGTCCATCCGGTCCAAGTGATTTAGCCACCTTCATACCTTTCAGTTTCCCCAGAACCTTCTCCTTATTGATGGTCACTGCACTCACCTCTTTCCCCTCATTCTCCTGGAGCTCTGCCATCCCACTGGTGTCTTCCACAGTGAAGTTTGATGCAAAGTTACTATTCAGTTCCTCTGCCATTTCTTTGTTTCCTATTATTACCTCTGCAGACACATTTTCCAGTGGCCCCATGTACCTCTCTCTTACCTTTTATATATTAAAAAAAACTGTTCCTATCTTCCTTTATATTACCAGCTAGCTTGCACTCATTTAATCTTCCCCCCACTTATTGCTTTTCTGGGTGCCCTCTGCTCGCTTTTAAAGGCTTCCCAATCCTTAGGCTTCCCACTAATCCTCGCCACTTTGTTTTTTTTTTGTTTTTTATACTGTCCTTGACTTCCCCCATCAGCCACGGATGCCTTGTCCTCACATGAACATCTTTCCTCCTCTTTGGGCTGAATTTCTGCTGTGCCTCCCGAATAACCCCCAAAAACTCCTGCCATTGCTATTCCGTGCTAGGCTCCTTTTCGAATCACCTCTGGGCAACGCAGTGGCACAATGGTTAGCATTGCTGCCTACGGTGGTGAGGACCCGGGTTCGGATCCTGACCCTGGGTCACTGTCTGTGTGGAGTTTGTACATTCTCCCCCTGTCTGCGTGGGTTTGACCCCCATACCAAAAAAGATGTGCAGGATTAGGTGGATTGGCTCCACTTAATTGGAAAAGAAATAATTGAGTACACTAAATTTAACAATGAACTCTGGCCAGCTCCTCCCTCATGCCTTTGTAGTTACCCTTATTTAATTGTAATGCCGTTAAATCTGATTGTAGCTTCTCCCTCTCAAACTGCAGGGTAAATTCTAGCATATTGTGGTCACTGCTCCCAAAGGGTTCTTTCACCTTAAGCTCCCTAATCAAGTCTCCTTCATTGCACATCACTAAATACAGAATTGCCTGTTTCCTGGTAAGCTCTGTCACAAGCTGCTCCAAAAAAAACATCTCTTAGACATTCCACAAATTCCTTTTCTTGGGATCCACTACCAACCTGATTTTCCTCGTCCACCTGCATATTGAAGCCCCCCATTATTATTGTAATATTGCCTTTTTACATGCCGTTTTTATCTTCTGATTTATTTTCTGCCCCACATCCTGCCTACTGCTTGGGGCCTGCATATAACTCCCATCAGGGTCTTTCAACCGTTGCAATTCTTCAACTCTACCCACAGAGATTCTGGGCGCGATTCTCCGCCCCCCATGTCGGGTGGGAGAATAGCGGGAGGGCCTCCCGACATTTTTCACGCCCTCCCGCTATTCTCCCCCCCCCCCAACGCCCGACCCACACCACGAATCGCCGCTCACCGTTTTCTAGGGCGAGTGGAGATTCTCCGAGGCCGAGCGGCCGGGCCTTCACGCCCGTTTCAACACGGCAGCAAACACACCTGCTCGCTGCCGTCGTGAAACGGGTACCAGATGCCCGTTTGGGGCATCTGGGGGCCCGATTGGCACGGCAGTACCACGGGCGTGCCAAGGGGGCCCCGCAAGATCAAGCCGCCACGTCTTGCGGGGCGTCTGAGGGAAACGACGCCAACTGCGCATGCGTGGGTAGGCGTTGTCCATCCTGCGCATGAGCGGATGACGTCATCGGCCGCGTCAGCCGGCGTGACGCTTGACGTGCGGCCTTGACGACCGTCGTCAAGGCCGTGGCACCGTGACGCACGGGGCCGCGCTCCTAGCCCCGCCCGGGGAGGAGAATCGGCCCCGAAAGTGGGAGTGAAGGCTGCCGTGGGTCACGGCCTGTCCCACGGCAGCCTTTACGATTCTCCGCATTTGCGGAGAATCTCGCCCTCTATGCCTTCTGATCCTATATCGCTTCTTGCTATCGATTTAATTTAATTCTTTATGAACAAAGCAACCCCGTCCCTTTTACCCATCTACCTGTCCTTTCTTTTTTTAAAAATATTTTTATTAGGGTATTTGCAAGTTTTTATAATAATAATAACAGCGACATAAACGCGGTACAATAAACATTTCCACCCCATCACAATTTTCACACATGCCAACCATAAAACAACAGTCCGGCCTTCTCAGCCCCCCCTCCCCTTTGGAATTCTGCTTCTGCTGACATTTTAGTTTTTCCCCGAGTAAGTCAGAGTGAAGACAGTGTTGCTGGAGCGCAGTCGGGGGGAGGGTGGGTTGGCACTGCCGAACTTTTACAATTACTACTGGGCGGCAAAAATAGCCATGATTAGGAAGTGGGTAGTGGGGGAGGGGTCATCAGGGTCGTTAATGTAACACCACTATTTAAGAAGGAAGGGAGGCAGAAGTCAGGAAATTATCGGCAGGTTAGCCTGACATCCCCGGGTGAACCCTACCTCTTGACCTCTTAAGGCGAACTTTATTTTCTCGAGACTTATAAACCCAGCCATGTCACTAACCCAGGTCTCTACATTCGGGGCTTCGAGTTCCTCCACATTAATAAGATCCGTCTCCGGGCTACCAGGGAGGCAAATGCCAAGAGGTCGGCCCCCTTCGCCCCCTGCATTCTCGGCTCTTCCGACATTCCAAAGATCACAACCACCACCCGTGTTTTGAGTACCGTGGACATTGCCTTAGCGAAGCCCTGCCAAAACCCTTTGAGCTTCGGGCATATCCTAAACATGTGGACATGATTCGCACACCTGTCCTCAACCCCATAAATGTTGCTCATCCGGGCCACCGTCATGTGTGGCGGTGGACTACCTTGAATTGTATCAGGCTAAGCATGGCACATAATAAGGATGTATTAACCATGCTTAGGGCATTCCCCACAGACCCACCTCTATCTCTCCTCCTAGCTCGTCCTCCCACTTGCCCTTAAGCTCCTCCACCGGAGTTTCCTCTGCATCCAAAAGTTCCTGATAAATATAAGATACCTTCCCCTCTCCCACCCAGGTACTGGAGACTACTCTGTCCTGTATCCCCCGTGGCGGCAGCAACGGGAAGGCCGGAACCTGCCTTCTCAAGAAGTCTCGCACCTGCAAATACCTAAACCCATTCCCTGCTGGCAATTCAAATTTAACCTCCAAGGCTTTCAAGCTAGGGAAGTTCCCGTCTATAAATAGTTCCCCCATCCTCCTAATTCATGCCCTTTGCCATCTCCGGAACCCACCATTCAGCCTACCCTGTACAAACCGATAATTATTATAAATCAGGGTCCAAACCGCTGCTCCCTAAACTCTTTTATATCTTTTCCGCTGCCCCCAAATTCTCAGAGCCGCCATCACCACCGGACTTGTGGAGTATTGGGCCGGCGAGAATGGAAGAGGTGCCATTACCAGTGCTCCCAAACTTGTGTCTTTACATGACGCCTCCTCCATCTGTTCCCACACTGACCCCTCTCCCACTACCCACTTCCTAATCATGGCTATCTTAGCCGCCCAGTAATACTGTACAAGACAGTGATCATCGCTGCTAATCGGTCTAATCATCGCGGGTAATAATCGCTGCTAATCGGTCTAATCATCGCGGGTAATCATCGCTGCTAATCGGTCTAATCATCGCGGCTCAAAAAGGTACTGTTTCAAAAAGAGTTTAAAATGAGTCAAGTAAGTTGGGGTCCATAAACCCCCCCGCCGTATATCGCGAACCGCGGTATTGCGGGGCGCGTTATAACGGGGGACTACTGTAATTGCAAAAGTTCGGCAGTGCCAACCCACCCTCCCCCCGACTGCGCTCCAGCAACACTTTCTTCACTCGCGGGGTTTTACCTGCCCACACAAAGCCCGCAATAACCTTATTCAACCGCTTGAAAATGGCCCTTGGGATGAAGATGGGGAGGCACTGATAGACAAACAGAAATCCGAGGAGGACTGACATTTTCACAGTCTGTACCCTCCCCGCCAGAGATAACGGGAGCATTTCCCATCTCTTAAAGTCATCTTTCATTTGTTCTACGAGCCGGTATAGGCTTAATTTGTGCAGTGCCTTCCATTCCCGGGCCACCTGGATTCCCAGATACCGAAAGCTCCTTCCCACCATTCTATACGGCAGTTCTCCCAGTCTCTTCACCTGCCCTCTTGCCTGGATTGCGAACATCTCGCTTTTCCCCATGTTCAATTTATACCCCGAAAACTTAACAAATTCCCCGAGGATCGGGGACTGCGACATTGTTGGGGGGAGGACTCCCTTCTCTCTTGCTTCATTAAATGTCCTCACCAGCAGTGGGCTCAATGTCTCTGAAAACTTCTTATAGAATTCCATCGAGGAGCCGTCTGGCCCCGGGGCCTTGCCCGACTGCATGCCCTCCAGCCCCTCAATTATTTCCTCAATTTCAATTGGGGCTCCCAGCCCTTCCACCTGATCCTCATCCACCCTGGGGAACCTCAACTGACCCAAAAATTGCCTCATCCCCATCACCACTGCCGCGTGTTCCGACTCATATAATTTGCTGTAAAAGTCCTTAAACACCTCATTCACCCCACTGGGTCCAGGACCGTATTCCCACATCTACTCTTTACTCTCCCTGGCCGCCTCCCTTTTTCTGAGCTGGTGCACGAACATTCTGCTAGCCTTTCCCCGTACCCATAAATCGCCCCCCTTGCCTTCCTCAGCTGTTCCACCACTTTCCCTGAAGTCAACAGGCCAAACTCCGCCTGTAACTTCTGTCGCTCCCTCAGTAGCCCCGCGTCCGGGGCCTCTGAGTATCTCCTGTCCAACTGGAGTATCTCCTCAACTGACCTATCCTTCTCAGCCTGTTCCGCCTTTTCTCTGCAGGCCTGTATCGAGATTAATTCCCCTCTGATCACTGCCTTCAAAGCTTCTCAAACCGTTGCTGCAGAGACCTCCGCGTACCATTTGTTTCCAGGTAGTTCTGGATGGACTTGTTCACCCGCCCACAGATCGCTTCATCCGCTAACAAACCCACATCCAGCCTCCATAGCGGGTGTTGTCCTCTCTCCAAACTAACCCGTAGATCCACCCAATCTGGGGCATGATCCGACACTGTGATTGCCGAGTGCTCAGTATCCACCACCCCGGTATTTGAGCCCTGCTCAGAACAAAAAAGTTGATGCGAGAGTATACCTTGTGGACATGGGAGAAAAAAGAAAACTCATTCGCCCTTGGCCGTGCAAACCTCCATGGGTCTACTCCCTTCATCTGTTCCATAAACCCCTTCAATTCCTTTGCCGCGGCTGGCATCCTCCCTGTCCTGTATTTTGACCAGTCCAATTCCGGATCAATGACTATTAAAATCTCCCTACATGATCAAGTTACGTGACTGTAAGTCTGGGATCTTACCTAACAGCTGCCTCATAAGTACCACATTGTCCCAATTCGGAGCATATACGTTTACGAGTGCCACCCGCACCCCCTCCAGTTTCCCATTCACCATTATGTACCTACCCCCCATGTCTGACATGATTCTCCCTTCCTCGAATGCCACACGTTTATTGATCAAGATTGCTACCCCCTGGTCTTTTGAGTCCAGCCCTGAGTGGAATACTTGGCCAACCCACCCCTTTCTCAATCGAATCTGGTCTATAGCCTTTAGGTCTGTCTCTTGTAACATTGCCACGTCCGCCTTCAGCCCCCTCAAATGCGCAAACACGTGAGCCCTCTTGACCGGCCCATTCAACCTTCTAGCGTTCCATGTAATCAGCCTGATCGGGGGGCTCTCCCCCCCCCCCCACCCCCACTGCCAACTAGCCATCACCCTTTTTAGGCCAGCCTCCAGCCTCGTCGAGCGCCCCCTCAGGCATTCGCCGTCCCTGACCTCCCGTTTGTCCCCAAGTAACAGTTCCTCCCCTGCAAGCAAATCAGCTCCTCCCCGCCCTGGTAGCAGCATTATAAACTCAACCCCCCATCTCAAGCACCAGCTTAACACCTGCTCGCCCCCCACTGTGCTTCGGAGTGTCAGCTGACTAAGCTGACTTGATAGCTCCCACCCATGGCACCGAACAGTCTGTCTCCCCATTGTTCTCTCCCCTCTCCCCCCACTTGGACAAACATATTCAAAGCATCGTATTCCCCAGTAAACAAGCATCAGAATTAAACAGTGAAAAAACAGCCACAGAAAAACAACCACAGAAACCACCCCCCTCCAACCAGCTCCCAGTAAGACAAAGTTAACTTTCGCCATCGAAACAGCCCCTTATTGCACATAACACTACTTATTCAAACCAGCACAAAAGTGATTGTCAACAAATCGCCACTACAATACTGTCCAAGGATTCAGTGTCTTTAGTTCACCCCCAGTCTTTTTTCCTTGATGATACATTGTTTCGAAATAAAAATCCTGTTCCTCATATGTGAGCCGCAGATGGGCTGGGCACAACATCCCTAACTGCACATTCTTCTTAAAGAGGGCCGTTTTTGCCCGATTAAACTCTGCTTGCCTCTTGGCCAAATCCGGGCCCATGTCTTGATAAACGCGCAGCTCACAATTCTCCTACTTGCTACTCCGTTCTTTCTTGGTCCACCACAGAACGTGTTCCTTGTCCAGGAATCGTGCAAACGTACCACCATCTTACCTTCTTGTCAACGTGCGCCTTATACGTGACAACCTCACCCCTCACCACCGCTTTCAACGCCTCCCACACCACTGACGGCGAGACCTCCCCATTTTTATTAAACCTCACATAGTCGTCAATGACCCTCACCATCCTCACGCAAAATCCCAAATCCACAAGCAATCCCACTTTCATCCTCTATGCCGGCATCCGACAGTGATCCAAGGCCTGAATTGAACCCATGTCTCTGGAACTGTGAGGCAACAGTACTGACCATTGTGCAACCGTCCCACCCCAGGCGTGCGAAGGAAATCTTTTACACAGAGGGTAGTGAGTGCCTGGAACTCGCTGCAAGAGGAGGTGGTGTAAGCGGGTACGATAGTGACAGTCCATGGTGTCTTGACAAATACATGAATAGGATGGGAACAGGGCGATATGGATCCCGGAAATGTAGAAGGTTTTAAGTAAGACAGGCAGCATGGTCAGCGCAGTCTTGGTGGGCGAAGGACCTGTCCTGTGCTCTACTTTTCTTTGTTCTTTGTTCAAACTTTCGAAACAACCGAACGTTTTCAACACAAAATAAAGGGGGAAACTCCATCACATTACCCCCACTTTCCCTAAACCATCGTGCCCCAACCAAAACATCAGAAATCATGTGCTGGATTCTCTGATTCTCGGGAATGGTGGCCTTTTACGACCGAAAACCTGGCGCAAAACGGCCATCGATCCTCTGTTTGTCTGGGGGTAACATGCAGGCAACGAAGAGTAATCGGCTCCAGCTGCCGTTGTGGCTGGAGAATTACCAGGTCCGTGGCTGTGCCTGCGCACACTGCCTGCAGCATGGCGTCGGCCTCGCACGGACCCTGCCAGCCAAATAGTGTCCCCCCTTTGGCCGCCTTGCGACAACCGGACCATCCCGCAACAGTGACCCCGGCCCTCGCCAAAGTTCTCCTGCCTGCGGATCCCCCCCCCCCCCGCCGCCGCCGCTGACTGGTGGCGGTGCTGGACTGAGTCCGCAGCTGCCATGCCGAGTTCTCGACAAGTAATACCATGAGAGATCAACGCTGTCGGGAACTCGGCCGGTCGGGGGTGGAGCATCGTAGGGAGAGCCTCAAGTAATGTCCTGAGGCTGTCAAAATGCCGCGCGGCATACTCTTGGAGTATGCCGCTTTGGAGGGGGTGGTGCATTGCGAAAGCGGCGGAGCCCCCGATTTCGCCGCACACTTTGATTTGATTCTCCGGCTGATCGCGGAACGTGATTTTGGCATCGGCAACCAGAGAAACCCGCCCCATATTTCTAACTCAGTTCAGTCTCAGCCCCTCAGCCTTCACGAACGCCTCCGCTGTTTCGAAGAAATGGGCCTTGGAGTTGTTTGTAATCCTCAACTGCGCAGAATAGACCACCCTGAGCCGTACACCGCTTTTGAAAGCGCCGCTTTCACTCTGTTAAAGGATGTGCATTTTCTTACCAACTCCACCGTGATGTCCTGGTATATGCAAATACCACTTCCCACATCACATTCCAATTCTGCTTGGCCCATCTCAAAACCTCTCTTTCATCTGATAGCTGTGAAAGCAGACTATCACAGTTCTTGGTGAATTGTTCTCACCCTCATAGAACATAGAACATAGAACAGTACAGCACAGAACAGGCCCTTCGGCCCTCAATGTTGTGCCGAGCCATGATCACCCTACTCAAACCCACGTATCCACTCTATACCCGTAACCCAACAACCCCCCCCTTAACCTTACTTTTTTTTTATTAGGACACTACGGGCAATTTAGCATGGCCAATCCACCGAACCCGCACATCTTTGGACTGTGGGAGGAAACCGGAGCACCCGGAGGAAACCCACGCACACAGGGGGAGGACGTGCAGACTCCACACAGACAGTGACACAGCCGGGAACCCTCGTCCTGAGATCCCCAGTCTCACAGTTTTCAGCCAATTCAATTCATTGCATAGTGACATCAAGAAAAGAATAAATGCACAGGATGCAGCAATGTGGGACATGGGCCCTGATTGTTGACTTCTTTATTTCTATGTGAACCACAAGCTGTTTCTTATATTGACCAAATGACCACACAACCAATATATTATTTCAAAAGACAGTTTATTAATAAACACAAGATTTACCTCTATGTGCAGTGATACACGTGGCTACGCACTAAACTATACCTAATAACTAAGATGACCTTTACTTAACTTCGGGGTGACTGGCTCTGTGCGGGAGATAAGGGGCGGGATCTCCGACGCGATCGCCATGGGGCAGCTGCCAAATTCTCCGGTGCTGGTTTTCGGGCGATGATCACGCCGCGCCGGTTGGGGGATATTGGCAGCGGCGCCCCCCTGGAAATTCTCCAGGTCCCGAAGTGCCGAGCGACCACCCGTCCATCATCGCGGGACCTGGCTTGGAGGGCGGCTAGCGGCGGGAACCGGCCCTGGGGGAAGGGGGGGGGCCACGGTTGGCTAGCCTGCGATCGGGGCCCACTGATCTGTGGGCGAGCCTGTGCCGTGGGGGCACTATTTCCCTCCGCGCCGGCCTCTGTAAGGCTCCGCCATGGCCAGCGCGGAGAAGAAACCCCCTGCGCAAGCGCAAGAAACGCCGGCGGTTCTGCGCATGCGGCAGAACATGCCGGTGGTTCTGTACATGCGCGGGACCACGGCGGCCCTTCGGCACCGGTTGGCGCAGCGCTAACCCTTCCGGTGCCGGCAATTTCCGGGCGGCCCGACGCCGGAGTGGTTCACACCGCTCTTAGCGACGGTGTCGGGCTATCCGGCCAGTTGCGGGAGAATCCCGCCCAATGCCTTTTTCTGTGTCCACATTGGTCAGTTGGAAGTCGTCTTGGCTGGGCACGTCCTTCAGGTAGCGATCGCGGGACCTTGAACTTGGCTGGTTGATATGCTGCAACTGGTCGCACAGAGATCGGTCTAAAAGAGGCCGATCTCTCAGGTTTGCAGTTCTTCTTATTCCCCTGGGTTTTCGCGCCCTTTGGGATGGTTCTAACTCCAGATCCAATAGAATTGTAAATTCTATGATATTTGGCTGAATGCAGTATCAAGGAGCCCAGGCAAAATTGAACGCAATGGGAAATATTGGGAAAACTTTATCTGTTGGAGTCACACCCAGCACAAAGAAAGGTGGAGTGTAAGTTAAAGGCCAACCATTTCAGCCCCAGGTCATTGCTACAGAAATTCTTTGGGGCTGTGTCCTGGAGCATCTGGACAACAAGGACTCCTACATCAGACTACAGCTCCGCCTTCAACACCATAATCCCAGCCAAGCTCATATCAAAGCTCCAAAACCAAAGACGTGGCTCCTCACTCTGCAACTGGATCCTGGACTTTCTGACCCATAGACCATAATCTGTAAGAATAAACAACACCTTCTCCACGATAGTCCTCAATACCAGAGCCCCGCAAGGCTGCGCACTTAGCCCCCTACTGTACTCCCTATACACGCATGACTGCGTGGCAAGATCTGACTCCAACTCCATCTACAAGTTTGCTGACGACACGACTGCAGGGGGTCGGATCTCAAACAACGACGAGTCAGAATACAGGAGGGACATAGAGAACCTAGTGGAATGGTGTAACGATAACAACCTCTTCCTCAAAGCCAGCAAAACTAAAGTGCTGGTCATTGACTTCAGGAAGCAAAGTACTGTACAAACCCCTGTCTGCATCAACGGGACCGAGGTAGAGACAATTGACAACTTCAAATTCCTTCGCGTGCACATCACCAAAAATCTGTCCTGGTCCACCCACGTCGAAGCTATGACCAAGAAAGCACAACAACGCCTATACTTCCTCAGGAAACTAAGGAAATTTGGCATGTCCACATTGACTCTTACCAACTTCTACAAGTGCACCATAGAATGCATCCCATCAGGCTGCAGAACAGTGTGGCTTGGCAACTGCTCAGCCCAAGACCGCAAGAAACTTCAGATAGTCGTGAACACCGCCCAGTCCATCAAACAAACCCGCCTCCCATCCTCTATCTACACTTCCCGCTTCCTTGGGAAAGCGGGCAGCATAGTCAAAGACCCCACCCATTCGGCTGACTCACTCTTCCAACTTAGCCCATCGAGCAGGAGATACAAAAGTCTGAGAACTCACACGAAAAGATTCAAAAGCAGCTTCTTCCCTGCTGTTACCAAACTCCTAAACGACCCTCTTATGGACTAATTTTAAAAAATTAATTTAGAGTACCTAATTTTTTTTTCCCAATTAAGGGACAATTTAGCGTGGCCAATCCACCTATCCTACACATCTTTGGGCTGTGGGGGTGAAACCCACGCAGACATGGAGAAAATGTGCAAACTCCACACGGGCAGGGACCCAGGTCCGGGATTTGAACCCGGGTCCTTAGCTCCGCAGTCCCAGTGCTAATCATTGCCGCCCTTATGGACTAATCCGACTAAACCCCACTCCTGTATTCTTAACCCGATGTCTGTGTTTATGTATTTACACTGTACCTTGTTTTGCCCTATTAAGTTTTTTTTTTCCAAATACTAAATGATCAGTTTGCACTGCATGCAGAAAAATACTTTTCACTGTACCTCGGTACACGTGACAATAAACAAATCCAAATCCAAATCTTTAACTGCTTCTTCAATAGCATTCCTCTGATCATAAATTCAGAAGTCTGTCCAGTACCAATCTTAACTCCTCAGACATGAAACCAGTCTGTGCCCACATGCAGCAAGACCTGAACACCATCCAGGTTTGGGCCAATAATTGGTAAATACCATCGGTTTCACAAAAATGCCAGATAATTAACATCTCCAAAAAGGGAGAATCTAGCCTTCTCCACGTTACCTTCAACAGCATCGAATCCTGCACCATCAACATTCTGTGGATTACCATTGACCAGAAACTAAACTGGACCAGCCACATAAACCATGTAGTTACAAGAGCAGGTCAGAGACTGGGAATTCTGTGGTAAGTAACTCCCTTCCTGACTTTCCAAAGCCTGCCCACCATTGACAAGTACAAAGTACAAGTACTGCTTTGAAGTCTGTCCCATGCTATTCATTCAGTTGACACATGTTATGGGAAGGGTTTAGAGAACCCCAAAGTGTATCATGGAGTTCACCTGACTCACAACTTTTAATAGATTGTGGTATGGGGAGCATACGGCCCACTCTACAGGTGTGATACAGCAGAAATGGAAAAGTATTTTTTAAAGCAAGACAATGTTTATTCTATGAACTCAAGTTAACCTTTTTAAAACATACAGTGAAAATCTTAGCAACCATCAATTCAAATACAACCCCCAAAGAATACAACACTAAGTAATCCGTAAACTGTCCGTTTAACATCCAGAAACACCTTTTACCAGAAGCACATTAGGTTTACATTCACTACTGAGAACATTTATAATTCTGAATTCACCAAATGATCAAGAGATAGTCTTTTGATGGCTGAGAGAACAGAAGTACACCTGCTTGGTCTGGCTTCAGCTCCAACACTGAAAACAAAACTAAAACACACTCTGCAGCAAACAACCTAAAACGAAAGTAAAAAGCTGACAGGACAGCCCAGCTCCACCCACTCTTTGACATCACTGCAGTAGTAAGCACCCATTTCTTAAAGGTACTCTACAGGTATTTATATACACACCCATTTATAAACACCCATTTCCTAAAGGTACTCTCACATGGCAATGGGAATACCACGACATGCAAGTTCACTCCAAGCCACACATTATCCTGACTTGGACAGATGGACGGAATATTCCTCTCCGGAGACAGGCGGGAAAGTTGGCATGATTTCTGCTGACCGGTGGGGCAGGTTGCTGCACCAGCTCGTTCACTTTTCACCTCAGTGTGTTTGCATAAACAAGCGGCATGTTGTATCTGATGGATTTGGTTGGAATTCATCCACCCGCGATTCGCCCATTGGGTCGTATTTATGGGCGCCATATTTAAACAACACCCGCGCACATGTACACTCCCTGAGCCCAGAACTTATCGTGGCAAACACCAGAGTAGCCCAGATAAGAACCAAACCATGTGCCCCAAAGTTCAGTGACTGGTGACACTCCTTTAAGCAGTCGGGGACAAAAGAGAGGTCCTTTCCCCTGTGATGGGACACAGAGTTCCAGAAGCCTTACCACCAAGGCTTGGCAGGACATCTCCGGTGTAGTCAGCACCTGTGGACCTCAAATGAGGACTGCTCTCCAGTGCAGGAAGAGGATGAATAACCTCATCTGTTCAGCCAGGGTAAGCCAACCTTCTCCTCACTCTCAACTCAGACTATAAGAAGGGATCTCACACACCAGCAGCCCAAGAACATCATCAGTGATTCTCTCACACATACTTTTGCATCTTGATATCTTGTCAGATCCTGCCCAAGTCGTGTCTTCCCCCCCTTACAGAAGTCCACTACACACACAAAAGGCAAACATGCTTATCATCCTCATCGTCATCCATCCCGCACACAATTTGTCTTCATGCAGGACAAGATTGTGTGTAACAAGAGGGAGAGATCACAAACAGGGGTTGTGGCCACTCAGCCCATTTGAGGAGCTGGTGGCAGAGCTGGCTGGCAAGGACAGGGACTGTTCCTGTGCCAACGGCGAGATTGGTGTCTCCCAACAAGCTTGTGAAGCTTCATCCCGCAGTTTTCGCCCATTCTCTGAAACTGTGATTGCTCTTTAATGTAGATGATTATCTAACCAGTTGCCAACTATCTCTCTTCTATTAAAACCACAAAAATGGAAAGGAGGAGGTACACCGCCCATCAGCCAGACACCTTGAGGAAACCTCCCCAGGCTTTTCTTGAGTTGTCCAACCACTCCATGTCCCCTGGGCCTGTGACCTCAACAACACCAACATCTGAAACTTAGAAGGGTGCACCAGCCCCGCATCAGGAGACCCAAAGCCAGTCCTCCGGAGGGCACTCGACAAGGTCATCATAGACAACAGAGCATAGCATTTAGCAGGCTGCCTCCACTTGTGCTGTGCATCTAGATGTAATGGTAGAGTAAGAAATATTCAGGAATACTGAAATGATGGCAATGGTGTTCACGCACTATAAATACTTTGCACATCTGTGAAAATATTTTGTCTATCTAAAAGTCTCGTCTGGTGAATGACATTTCTATCTGATGCAATGTTCATACAAGTGTAACAGAAGCCTCTGCACTCTGCCCTCTCCGATTTATCTCCTATCCTGTCTCTCTGGTCTGGTATTTTGCACAATCTCTGTGCTGTAAATCAACTTTCTGTCCACAGCAGTGAATGAAAAAAATCCTGCTGCTCTATCAACATGCATGTTGGGCAATGCATATCTTAGCTTGCGTCAGAGGATCATATCATCTGGCCACATGACTACAGATTTGCAGCTTTTTTTTACTCTGATGCTGTTGCACTGAAGTCTGTTCTACCTAATGTCTGTCAGGTTTGGGTGTGAATTATATTTCAAGTTATAGCCAGGGACTCTAGCTACTCATGGCATCCTGTCGCATGATGTTGTGACTTAGTGTACAGCAAGACATCACCCACTCTCCACCTGCATGATGCAGACCTACGGACCTAGCTAACACTTAGTGACTCCTGAACAGTCTGCCAGACAGCCATGACTATGTGAGATGTGAGTGGTGTGTGTCTAGCCTTGTGATGCTGGCCTATTAAGTGGCAGAATGTTGGTTTGCACATGAATGTCTGGCTAGTAAGGCTTGACAGAATCCCTGAGCTAGCTCTCAGAGAGCAGTCAGCATAGTTATCTGGGGCGAAATTCTCCGACCCCACGCAGGGTCGGAGAATCGGCCGGCGGCAGCGTTATTCCCGCTCCCGCCATGTTTTTAATTTACCGAACCGCCATTAAACGGCGTAGTTGAAATCCCACCGGCAGCCTCCGAGAACAGCTGGCGCTGGCGGTATGTCATTTAATTTTTACGTTGAATAATTCTCCGGCCGAAGTCCCGCCAACGTGGCCACGGGTCACGTCGGCGAAAATCACAGTATGTTTATAACGGTGTCAACCATTGATGATGGTTGACGCTGTTCAGTTACCTACATCGAGTGCGGCGCGGGGAGGAGGAGAGTACCGGCGTTTGTGTGTGGGGGCGGGGGAGGAGGAGAGTACCGGCGTTTGTGGGGGGGGAGAGTACCGGCGTTTGTGGGGGGGGGGGGGGGAGAGTACCGGCGTTTGTGTGGGGGTGGGGTGGGGGGGAGGAGAAGATTGCCGGCATTTGTGGGGGGGGGAGAGTACCGGCGTTTGGGGGGGAGGGGGAGGAGGAGAGTACCGGCGTTTGTGGGGGGGGGGAGAGTACCGGCGTTTGTGGGGGGGGAGGAGGGAGGAGAGTACCAGCGTTTGTGGGGGGGGGGGGGGAGTACCGGCGTTTGTGTGGGGGGGGGGGAGGAGAGTACCAGCGTTTGTGGGGGGGGGGAGAGTACCGGCGTTTGTGGGGGCGGGCGGGGAGAGTACCGGCGTTTGTGGGGGGGGGGAGAGTACCGGCGTTTGTGTGTGGGGGGGGGAGGAGGAGAGTACCGGCGTTTGTGGGCAGGGGGGAGAGTACCGGCGTTTGTGTGGGGGGGGGAGGAGGAGAGTACCAGTGTGTGGGGGGGGGAGGAGGAGAATACCGGCGTTTGTGTGGGGGGGGGGGGGAGGAGGAGAGTACCGGCGTTTGTGGGGGGGGGGGAGAGTACCGCCGTTTGTGGGGGTGGGCGGGGGGTGGGGGGGAGAGTACCGGTGTTTGTGGGGGCGGGGGGGAGTACCGGCGTTTGTGGGGGGGGAGTACCAGCGTTTGTGGGGGCGGGGGGGAGCGTACCGGCGTTTGTGGGGGGGTGGGGGTGGGAGGGGTGGGGGTAGGGGTAGGGGGCAGCGGCATGCAGAGGGGGTTGGCCCCGGGCATCCATTGGATGGGGGCATCAGCAGATCTTCCTCAAGGCTCCCCTTCCTCCCAGCTGCCTTGTCTTTGTTTGAGAGAGAGAGAGGGAGATTGTGGGGACAGACAGAGAGAGAGAGACAGAGAGAGGGAGTCCCGTCCGTCCTCTGGCTGAGAGCAGGGCTTTGGTGAGTATGTTGCAATCTGCCTAAACCCAGGAATATTGCCTGGTTAGAATGCAGAGGGAAATGCTGGGATCCCAGGGTGGGAGATGTGTCTGGATTTGTCTATTTCAGCTTCAGCCTCTGCGATTTCAGGTCAGCTTCACAACAACAGGAAAAACGCGCGGAGAGAGAGTGAAAAACTTTTGGCAAAGTTTCTGGGTTCTGCCTTTATAATTCACAGCGCAGAAAGGGTTCTGCGCTGTGAATTATCAAGGCACCTTTTCTAATCCTGGGGAGAAACAACTTTTTGAAGAGTCTGAGGAAATAAGCAGGAATTTGGATTAATTCTGCCTCTTTCTCCTCCCTCCCCCTTTCTCCTCCCTCCCCCTTTCTCCTCCCTCCCCCTTTCTCCTCCCTCCCCCTTTCTCCTCTCTCTCTCTCACATTCTCTTCATCCTGCCCTTTGTTCCAGAGCTATTTGATCGCCCTGTGCACTGGCACAGATTACAGTGCGGTTTAGGTTCTTTGTTTACCCCAGGTGTGGGGGCGGGGAAAAGAGGGAAGGTTCGGCATTCCTCAGGGGCACTGCATTGAACCACCCCCACCCCCCTCCCAAATCATCCTCCATCTAACCTCATCCATCCCTCTTTTCCCCGCCCCCACACCTGGGGTAAACACAGAACCTAAACCGCACTGTAAATCTGTGCCAGTGCACAGGGGGATCAAATAGCTCTGGAACAAAGGGCAGGATGAAGAGAATGTGAGAGAGAGAGAGGAGAAAGGGGGTACTCTCCTCCCCCCCCCCCCCACCACACACAAACGCCGGGTACTCTCCTCCCCCCCCACACAAACGGCGGTACTCTCCTCCCCCCCCTCCCCCCCACACACACAAACGCCGGTACTCTCCTCCCCCCCCCCCCCCCACACACACACAAACACCGGTACTCTCCTCCCTCCCCCCCCCCCCCCACCACACACGAACGGCGGTACTCTCCTCCCCCCCCCCCCACACACACACACAAACGCCGGTACTCTCCCTCCCCCCCCCCCCCCACACACAAACGCCGGTACTCTCCTCCCCCACCCCCACCCCTCCTTCCTCACCCCCCCCCCCCCCAAACGCCGGGCGACGTTGATGATGTCGCCCGACATCAACCGACGCGCCACTTCCGCAGCGGGTGAAACTGACGCGTATAGCGTCAGTCCGCTGCTGGCCCTTTCGGGAACGGAGATTTAGGGCTTAAAAGAAGGCCCTGACGCCGGAGTCACCGGCGCCGCTTTTGCCCGCCGGTAATGGGCGTCACGCAGGTCTTCAGAGAATTTCGCCCCTGATGTGACAATGGCATCAGTATCCCAGGTTTCCTTGTGTATATTTGAATCTGCTGGAATGAAAATGTGGATGCCTCAAATGAGATCAGAACAAAGTTCCAATACATCTGATGTGTGCACTTTATTATCAGCAAAGTTACAAATCAAAGCCTAAATGCTCTGTCAAAATTTAATGGCCATCTCAATGTTTCCTTTCCTTTGAAGGAATAAATTAATACATTATCATCAGTATATTTACATGTGGTATCATTAGCCTGTGAGTCTAACAGTATTAATTTATTTTCCTTAAAATTGTTTAAACTAGTTTAACAAATATATACAAAAACAGCAAGCATAGTATGTACAAATAGTCCAAATATACAAATTGAGTCGATCAGGTTTTCTTCTGACTCTGGTTGGACTTCTCAGAGTTTGACCTTGCTGCTCAGAACTTGAAGACTCAATGTTCTCCGTGATATTCTCATGCTCAGGAACTGCTCAACTATCTGACACTGCAGCTGATGTTGATTCTGCTGTAGATTCGCCATCCATCACGTTGTGAAATACTTCTCTTATTTTCAACAGCACTCAACAATTTCTTCTTAAAACCAACTCTTCCTCTGTCTGTACATTGTAGGAACGAGGTGCTACTTCTTCAAATACAATGGCTTTTCTCGACCAATTGCCTGAATCTTCTATTCTCACAATGTCATCACGACTCAGAGGTGGTAAAGTTCTAGACGCTCTATCATAGAATTGATTTTGTTTTGCTTTAATGTTTTTCATTTCCTGCTGTACCACTGCATTTTCCTCCTCCTTTTCCAAATATGGAAGTGTGGTATGCAACCTTCTATTCATGAGTAACTCTGCTGGTGATCTACCATGTGATAATGGTGATGCTCTGTAACTCAATAGTGTGAGATATGGATCAGATTGGCTGTCCGTTGCTTTCTTCAACAATTGCTTGACAATGTGTACACCTTTTACGGCTTTGCCATTGGCTTGTGGGTACAATGGACTTGACGTGACATGATTGAAATCATAC
Source organism: Scyliorhinus canicula (assembly GCF_902713615.1). Lineage (NCBI taxonomy): Eukaryota > Metazoa > Chordata > Chondrichthyes > Carcharhiniformes > Scyliorhinidae > Scyliorhinus > Scyliorhinus canicula. The sequence goes on from NC_052146.1 coordinate 160,833,860, forward strand.
ATGACTGGGAAGTGTTGCCACACTTTACAGCTAAAACAAGCACCATTGTCACTCATGGCACCTTGAGGAATTCCGTGTCCAGCAAAAATTGACTTGGTATGCAGTATTGCACTGCTTGCCGTTCTGCTTGACTGTATATCCATTTCGGGATAGTTTGAAAAATAGCCTATGATCATTTAATAATCTTTCCCTTGTAGGTGAAAGAGATCCACAGCTACTTTCCGCCATGGTGCCGGAGGTAAATCAGATATTTGCATAGGTTCTCATGTTTGCTTGCAATGATGCGCCTGGCATAGAACAAAGAACAAAGAAGAACAAAGAAAATTACAGGACAGGAACAGGCCCTTCGGCCCTCCCGGCCTGGGCCGATCCAGATCTTCTATCTTAATTGTTGCCTATTTGCTAAGGATCTGTATCCCTCTGCTCCGTGCCCATTCATGTATCTGTCTAGATACATCTTAACTCACCCTATCGTGCCCGCCTCTACCACCTCCGCCGGCAATGCATTCCAGCCACCCACCACCCCCTGCGTAAAGAACTTTCCATGCATATCTCCCTTAAACATTTCCCCTCTCACCTTGAACTCGTGACCCCTAGTGATTGAGTCCCCCACTCTGGGAAAAAGCTTCTTGCTATCCACACTGTCTATACCTCATGATTTTGTAGACCTCAATGAGGTCCCCCCTCAACCTCCGTCTTTCCAATGAAAATAATCCTAATCTACTCAACCTCTCTTCATAGCTAGCGCCCTCCATATCAGACAACATCCTGGTGAACCTCCTCTCTACCTTCTCCAAAGCATCCACATCCTTTTGGTAATGAGGCAACCAGAACTGTACGCAGTATTCCAAATGTAGCCAAACCAAAGTCTTATACAACTGTAACATGACCTGCCAACTCTTGTACTCAATACCCCTTCCGATGAAGGAAAGCATGCTGTATGCCTTCTTGACCACTCTTATCGACCTGCGCAGCCACCTTCAGGGTACAATGGACCTGAACACCCAGATCTCTCTGTACATCAATTTTCCCCAGGGCTATTTCATTAACCATCTAGTTTGCTCTTGAATTGAATCTTCCCAAATGCATCACCTCGCATTTTTCCGGATTGAACTCCATCTGCCATTTCTCCACCCAACTCTCCAATCTATCTATATTCTGCTGTATTCTCTGACAGTCCCCTTCACTATCTGCTACTCCACCAATCTTAGGGTCATCTGAAAACTTACTAATCAGACCACCTATATCTTCCTCCACATCATTTATGTATATCACAAACAACGGTGGTCCCAGCACGGATCCCTGTGGAACACCACTGATCACAGTTCTCCATTTTGAGAAACTACCTTCCACTTCTACTCTCTGTCTCCTGTTGCCCAGCGAGTTCTTTATCCATCTAGCTAGTACACCCTGGACCCCATGAGACTTCACTTTCTCCATCAGCCTACCATGGGGAACCTTATCAAATGCCTTACTGAAGTCCATCTTTGACACCTACAGCCCGTCCCTCATCAATTAACTTTGTCACTTCCTCAAAGAATTCTATTAGGTTGGCAAGACATGACCTTCCCTGCAGAAAACCATGTTGCCCATCACTGATATGCCCATTTTCTTCCAAATGGGAGTAGATCCTATCCCTCAGTATCTTCTCCAGCAGCTTCCCTACCACTGATGTCAGGCTCACCGGTCTATAATTACCTGGATTATCCCTGCTACCCTTCTTAAACAAGGGGACAACATTAGCAATTCTCCAGTCTTCCCGTACCTCACCCATGTTCAAGGATGCTGCAAGGATATCTGTTAAGGCCCCAGCTATTTCCTCTCTCACTTCCCTTAGTAACCTGGGATAGATCCCATCCAGACCTGGGGACTTGTCCACCTTAATGCCCTTTAGAATACCCAACACATCCTCCCTCCTTATGCCGACTTGACCTAGAGTAATCAAACATCTATCCCTAACCTCAACATCCGTCATGTCCCTCCTCGGTGAATACCGATGCAAAGTACTCGTTAAGAATCTCACCCATTTTCTCTGACTCCACGCATAACTTTCCTCCTTTGTCCTTGAGTGGGCCAACCCTTTCTCTAGTTACCTTCTTGCTCCTTATATATGAATAAAAGGCTTTGGGATTTTCCTTAACCCTGTTTGCAAAAGATATTTCATGACCCCTTTTAGCCCTCTTGATTCCTCATTTCAGATTGGTCCTACATTCCTGACATTCTTCCAAAGCTTGGTCAGTCTTCAGTCGCCTAGACCTTATGCTTCCTTTTTCCTCTTAGTTAGTCTCACAATTTCTCTTGTCATCCATGGTTCCCTAATCTTGCCATTTCTATCCCTCATTTTCACAGGAACATGTCTGTCTTGCACTCTAATCAACCTCTCTTTAAAGGCCTCCCACATATCAAATGTGGATTTACCTTCAAACAGCTGCTCCCAATCCACATATCCCAGCTCCTGCCAAATTTTGGTATAGTTGGCCTTCCCCCAATTTAGCACTCTTCCTTGAGGACCTAATCTCGTCTTTGTCCATGAGTATTCTAAAACATGCGGAATTGTGATCACTATTCCCAAAGTAATCCCCGACTGAAATTTCAACCACCTGGCCGGGCTCATTCCCCAACACCAGGTCCAGTATGGCCCCTTCCCGAGTTGGACTATTTACATACTGCTCTAGAAAACCCTCCTGGATGCTCCTTACAAATTCTGCTTCATCTAGACCTCTAACACTAAGTGTATCCCAGTCAATGTTGTGAAAATTAAAATCTCCTATCACCACCACCCTGTTTCTCCTACACCTTTCCATAATCTGTTTACATATTTGTACTTCTATCTCACGCTCGCTGTTGGGAGGTTTGTAGTACAGCCCCAACATTGTTACCGCACCCTTCTTATATGGGCTCTGCCCATATCGCCTCACTGCTCGAGTCCTCCATAGTGCCCTCCTTCAGCACAGCTGTGATATCCTCTCTGACCAGTAATGCAATTCCTCCATCCATTTTTACCTCCCTCTCTATCCCGCCTGAAGCATCGATATCCTGCCCTTCCCTCAACCAAGTCTCAGTAATAGCAATAACATCATACTCCCAGGTACTAAGCCAAGCTCTAAGTTCATCTGCCTTATCTACTACACTTCTTGCATTAAAACAAATGCACCTCAGACCACCAGTCCCTTTGCGTTCATCATCTGCTCCATGCCTACTCTTCCCCTTAGTCACGCTGACTTCATGATCTAGTTCCTTACAGGCTTTAGTTACTACCTTCTTACTGTCCACTAACTGTCATTTGGTTCTCATCCACCTGCCACATTAGTTTAAACCCTCTCCAACAACGTTAGCAAAAGCACCCCCAAGGACATTGGTTCCTTGGTTCCAGTTGTTGTGACACATTGACATGTGTCACAACAACTGACCATCCTGTCAATATCCTGATTTATACCTGGACAGTAAACTCAGTCAAGAGCTCTCCGTTTACACTTCTCAATCCTAAGATGTCCTTCATTTATCCTCTTAAGTACACTCTTGCGAAGAGATTGAGGTATAACAATAGTGTTCAAATGATATACCACTCCATTAATAAAACTTAGTTCAGATCTTACATTGTAGAACTCCATACATTGACCTCTGGGCCAGTGTGAGTTGATGTTCCTCATAATTTCTTGAAGAGTTTGATCCTTCCTGGTCTCTTCTTGGATCTCACATAGTTTTGAATCTGATACTGGTAGTAGTGTGGAAATAAGATTGACATGCAGATCTATATCTTCAGGCATTTCAATCCTAATATTTTGTATTGACGCTCTTAATAATGCATCTGCTAAATACAAATATTTGCCTGGAGTGTCGATGAGATTTAAATCATTGCGTTGGAACTTCACCACCAACCTCTGATGCGCAGAGACATTTAGAATTAGAACAGTACAGCACAGAACAGGCCCTTCGGCCCTCGATGTTGTGCCGAGCAATGATCACCCTACTCAAGCCTACGTATACCTATACCAGTAACCCAACAACCCCCATTAACCTTATTTTTTAGGACACTAATGGCAATTTAGCCTGGCCAATCCACCTAACCCACACATCTTTGACTTGGTTGAGATTCCTCTTGATGATTTTAACCAAAGGGCGATGATCTGTCTCAACTGTGAAAGTTGGACGACCATACGCATAGCTGTGGAATTTCTCCAAGCTAAGAACAAAACCGAGGCATTCTTTTTTGATTTGAGCTTACCTCTGCTCTGGTCGTCATGGATCGTGATGCATATGCAACTGGATTCCAATCGTCATGCTCGAGTTGTAGACAAACTGCTCCAAGACCATCTTTCAAAGTGTGTTGACAGTTTAATCTGCTTCTGTGGCTTAAAAAATGTAAGAACTAGCGTGGTGATTAGTGAAGCCTTGAGCTTCTTCCACTCTTGCTCATGTTGCTCAGTCCAAGTGAAATCTGTTGTCTTGTGCAGGAAATCGGGTAGATGTGTTGCTTTTGGTGGTAGGTTTGGAATAAACTTTCCTGTAAAATTGATGATACCCACCACTCTTAAGATGGTTTTCATGTTGTGTGGTTTTGGCATATTGAGAATTGCTTGGATTTTGTCTTCGTCAGGTTCAATGCCATGCGATGAGAGATTGTCAGCTCGGAATGTGACCTCAGTTACTCCTAATTGGCACTCTTGCTTGTTGAGCTTCAGCCCATTTCTCCTGACAGTCGTTAGAACTTTAAGCAACCTCCTGTTGTGCACCTCTATGGTTGAGCTCCAAATGATGTTATTGATGCCTTCGATTATGTGCTCCATGGCACGGTGAAAAATTTCTGAAGCCAAAATTATGCCAAACGGCATTCTCAGAAAGCAAGACCGTCCAACTGGCGTATTAAAAGTGCAGTATTTTGTACTTTGTTCCTCCAGCTTTAGCTGCTGGATATCTTGAGATGCATCAAATTTTGTAAAGGATTGTGCACCAGCATCTCAGATGTGATTTCCTCATGCTTTGGTATTTGGTAGTGTTCTCTTTTGATATTCTCATTAAGATATTTGGGATCCATGCATCTGCGAATAGCGCCATTCTTTTTAGTTGCACATACCATGGACTTCACCCACTCGGTAGGTTCTTTGATCTTTCTGATTACTTTTGATTTTGTCATTCTGTCTAGCTCCTTTTTGAGGCGATCACAAAGAGGTGCAGATAATCTTCTTGGTGCATGTCTCACATGTTTTGCATCCTCTTTGAGTTGTATCTTGTAGGTGAATGGTAGTGCACCTAAAAATGTGAACATATCACTGAAAATGTAGACAATTTGCAGAAAATCGTTGGAGTGCTGAACCAATCCTCTGTGAATGATGTATACCAACTGCACTGGATCAAATTCTTCATCGGATTGATCACCTAATAATGAATCCAAGCCCTTGGAAACAATACAGAATGGGACAGAATAAATTGTGTTCTTCACCACCACACTCACTTCACAAACACCACAGCATTTAACGCTTTAATCTCTCAGAAATATTCTGTGATTTCTTCCAATCGGCTGAATTTTTAGGTTTATAATATCAGTCATGCTGATTAAATTGGACCACTGTACCAGTCACTTCAAGTGATAGCAGCCATTTGTCCTCATCAACCGCATTTATTTTAAATGGAGCACCAGTTTGCATTTCTTTGTGTGCTGGAGAATATTTTGATGTCTTCAAAACATTATTCTTCTCTATTATTACTCCAATAATGATGTTTAATCACTGGAGACTGTGTCTTCCACTTGCTGACTGATCTGGGGTTGAGTTCTAGAGTAACACTTCTGAACAAAGTTTTTTTTTTCCTTTGCATCTGGAACAAACGCTGGACACTCCCTTAATTTGTGCCTTTGACCACATCTTTTGCACAGAAATACTTTGTCTTGATCTTGTCATGGGAATGTTACTTTCAGAAATGTTTGTCTGCTCAAGTGGCTGCAGTGATGTCAGAGTGTGGGTGGAGCTGAACTCTGGCTCTGCTTTTTAGTTTTGCTTTGAGGAAAAGCATTGGGTGTGTCTGTTTTTTTAGTTTAGTTTTAGTTTTGGAGCTGCAGCCAGTCAAAGAAGGTGTGATTTTGATCCCTCTGCCATCTAAAGACTATCTCTAGATCATTTTGTGAATTCAGAGTGATAACTGCTCTCAATAGAGAATTTAAACCTGATGTGCTTCTGTAAAAAGGGTTTTTGTTTAATGGATGCTAAAAGGAAAGTTTAGGGATTACTTAGAGTGTTGTATTCTTTGGGGTTGTGTTTGAATTGATGGTTGCTAAGATGTTCACTCTATGTTTTAAAAAGGTTAGCTGAGTTCATAAAATACACTTTGTTTTGCTTTAACAAATACTTTTTGTAGAGTGGGCCATGTGCTCCCCATACCACAATCTAGTAAAAGTCGTGGGTCAGGTGATCTCCATGATATACTTTGGAGTTCTCCAAACCCTGGCCCATCACAAATTGGGGGCTCAAGGGGGATAAAAGTCTATCTATTGCATTGGCTTTGTGAACTTAAAGACACTGAGGGGTGAGCATATTGTGATAGCTTTTCAGGTGTGGTATTATAGTTTAAGTCGGGAGTATGTTGTGGAAAATGGCTCTTTCAGAGGCGCAGAAGTTTTTAGGAGTGGAGATGGTCACACGCAGGACCTTATGGACAGAGACTAAACACATACTGTTTATTTGGCAAATACATGGCATTTAACATTACCTGCCAAGGTACGAAAAGATGAGGAACTTGCGGCATTAGCTGAGCATTTAAAATTTCTTGAGACACAGCCTGATGCCTTACAAATGGCAAAGCTTCAATTACAAATCAAGCAACTTGAACGTGAAAAAGAATTGAATACGAAATGAGAGAAAAAGAAAGAATAGCCCTAGCAGAACAAAAAGAGAGAAAAATGGGGATACAGATCAAGAAAAAAGAAAAAGAGAGAGAAAGAGATAGAGAGGAAAAAGAAAAAGAGAGAGGACACGTTAGAGAGGAAAAAGAAAAGGAGATAGAAGAAAGGAGAAAAGAAAGAATGCACCTAGCAGAACAAAAAGAAAAAGATACGGGAGCTAGTAAATTTTTGATGGTATGAGATGAGGAGTTATGTAGTTTGGGAGGAATATTGCCAGAAAAGGTGGAAATATGTGGAATTCAGGGTGAGAAGAGTAGTGTCCCATTATATAAGGTAAGGTTGGAAAGTCCAGTGAAGAGTGGTGAAGTGGTAGTAGGAGTAATAGAGAAACTATCTTGTCGAGGAATACAGTTTATCTTGGGTAATGATGTAGCTGGAACGCAAATGGGAGTGATACCTACTGTGGTTGAAAAGCCAGTGGAAAATCAGACAACTGAAGTGTTGAAGGACGAATATCCTGGGATTTTTCCGATTTTGTGTCGTTACAAGGTCGCAAAGTCACAGATAAGAAAAGAGGAGAAATCAAAGAGTGAAGATGAGATTGAAGTGCAATTAATTACCAGAAACGATTTATGATCAGATGGTTGAAAAAGAACAAGAACAGGAGGAGGATGAGGCGGATATTTTTAGTTCAGGAAAATTGGCAGAGGTACAACAGAAAGATTTAGAAATAAACCGGATGTATCAGAAAGCATACACGGAAGAGGAATCTGAGTGTATACCGGAGTGTTATTCCTGTAAAAGTGATGTCTTGATGAGAAAATGGAGACCTTTACATATGCAGGTGGATGAAAAGTTGGCAGAAGTTTATCAGGGCAGCACGGTTGCATTGTGGATAGCATAATGGCTTCACAGCTCCAGGGTACCAGGTTCGATTCAGGCTTGGGTCATTCTGTGCGGTGTCTGCACATCCTCCCCGTGTGTGCGTGGGTTTCCTCCGGGTGCTCCGGTTTCCTCCCACAGTCCAAAGATGTGCAGGTTAGGTGGATTGGCCATGATAAATTGCCTTTAGTGTCCAAAATTGCCCTTAGTGTTGGGTGGAGTGTTGACCTTGGGTAGGGTGCTCTTTCCAAGAGCCAGTGCCGACTCGATGGGCTGAATGGCCTCCTTCTGCACTGTAAATTCTATGAAAAAAATAAATAAATAAATAAGTAGTATTGCCGGTAGGGTATAGAAAGGAGGTGTTGCGAGTTGCACATGAGGTACCAGTGGGAGGTCATTTGGAAGTAAGGAAAACTCAAGCTAAAATCCAAAAACATTTTTATTGGCCTGGACTACACACAGTTGAGTTACATTTTTGTCGATCATGTCACATATGTCAAGTGATAGGGAAACCTCAAGCAGTGATAAAACTACTTTTTGTACTGCTAGCTCGTGAGCCTGACAAATCGTAACAGTTTGTTCGAACGACAGCTCTGATTCCCTTAGCAAATGTTCTCTTTGCTTATTTTCATTCACACCAAACACGATTTGGTTCTGAATCATGGAAGATTCCACTGCAGAAAAATTACAGTTTTAGCATTTAACTTTTAATCTGTGATTAAATAATCTATGGACTTGGGACAGGACGGTGGCGCAGTGGTCAGCTCTGCTGCCTCACGGTGCCGAGGTACCAGATTCGATCCCGGCTCTGGGTCACTGTCCGTGTGGAGTTTGCGCATTCTCCCCGTGTTTGCGTGGATTTCACCCCCACATCCCAAAGATGTGCAGCGTAGGTGGATTGGTCACTCTAAATTGCCCCTTAATTGGAAAAAATTAATTGGGTACTCAAAATTTATAAAACAAATTTAAAAAAAAAATCTTTGGACTCTTCTGTAAATGTGATCTGAACACATATTGTTCATAAATTTAATTCTTTCAGGGGGTGCAATATTCATGAAATCTTCGAATTGCTTCATTAAAAGTTTTATTATCTTCATCACTTGCATATTTATATGTATTAAACTTAGCAATTGCTTTGGACCCTGCTGCTGTTAGGAACATCACAACTGATGCGAATCTGATTAATGTCCTAAATTCACTCCAGTAAGAAACAGATTAAATTGTTGTTTAAACACACAGCAGTTGCTGTCCACATTACCATGAAATTTAAGATTGATTGGTGCCTTCAATGACTCCATGTAGTTTATTCTTGCATTCTGCAGAATCTTCAATCCTCAGTGGACCCTGTGGCAGCCTTCACTCGATGATGTGATATTTTTTTCTCAGTGTTTAATACAATCAGGTACCTGGTACCATGTAAAATTCTTGTCAGATGGCTTGATTTATATTATAAAAACACTTGTAGCTAAAGCTATAAACAATTTATTAACATTTACTTTGGGTCACCTTTATACAAATATCAGATGAATAATAGTACATGTACAAGCAACCTCTCTCCCAGTTCCCTAGTCAGTCTGAGGTAATCTGACTCTAACATTCACTTATATACTAATGAGACTCCAAGTGGTCAGTTGGTGAATTTAAACACAACCATGATATTACTGCATGCACTATATCTATTTGCTTTTCAAAGAGTGCTGGTGAAGTTCTGAGCCTATAACAGAATGGCCACATAATCCATAGGCTTCCTAGTTTTCCAAGTATGAGGCCATTGATATGCAAGATTGTGGCGACTCATTCTGAAACTGATGTTCTTCATTAAGAGGTTGAGGATAGCAAAGGTGTTAATTCCGAGCCTGCATTGAGGGCACAGGTTACAAATGCTTGCAGGAGTGAATTGTTTTCATTGTGTGGCTATAAGTGTTCTTGGGCACACTTGCTGTTTCTGACCTGTGCTATGACCTCTTCCTGAAATGAAATGAAAAAAAATGAAAATCGCTTATTGTCACAAGTAGGCTTCATTTACTGTGAAAAGCCCTGAGTCACCACATTCCGGCGCCTGTTCGGGGAGGCTGGTATGGGAACTGGTACTGGTGTGTGGCCTTATTATTTTTTCCATTATTGAACACATCCCATTCGACATCCCACTCATCAAAAGAGATGTGCAGCTCCTCCATCTGCTGACTTACCTTCCTTTGGACCACCAGGTTCTGTACAGTACAGGAAACCAAAATGATGCAGGATGCACCTGCGGAGAGGACTGGAAAGCGCCGGCTGACCAGTCAAGACATCAGAAACATGGGCAGAATTCTCCCCTACCCGGTGGAGCGGGGGGTCCCGGCGTAGCGGAGTAGCGCCAACCACTCCGGCGTCGGGTCTCCCCAAAGGTGCGGAATCCTCCGCACCTTTAGGGGCCAGGCCCGCGTTGGAGTGGCTCCCGCTCCACCGACTGGGGCCAACGGCCTTTGGCGCCACGCCGCCCGGCGTCGGGGCTGGCCGAAAGGCCTTCGCCGGTCGCCGTGAGTCCGTGCATGCGTTGGAGCGTCAGCGGCCGCTGACGTCATCACCGGCACATGCGCGGTGGAGGGGGTCTCTTCCGCCTCCGCCATGGTGAAGGCAATGGCGGCGTTGGCGGAAGAAAAAGAGTGCCCCCACGGCACAGGCCCGCCCACCGATCGGTGGGCCCCGATCGCGGGCTTGGCCACCGTGGGGGTACCCCCCAGGGTCCGATTGCCCCGCGCGCCCCCCCCCCCCCCCGGGCCCGCTCGCGCCACCTGCTCCCGCGGCACTAAGGTGGTTTAAACCACGTCGGCGGGAGAGGCCTGACAGCGGCGGGACTTCGGCCCATCGCAGGCCGGAGAATCGCCGCGGGGGGCCCGTCGACCGGTGGGGCACGATTCCTGCCCCCGCTGATTCCCGGGTGGCGGAGAATTCCGGCCACGGCGGGTGCGGGATTCCCCGACCCTGCGGGGGGTCGTAGAATTCCGCCTCACATTTTCAACATGCCATTGGTCTGCTCAATTCAAGGACCATTTTGGAGAATGAGCCACATTGTATCGCTCCTGAAGCATTCTATGTGTCTGCTGAACAGGGGCCATTAGCCACTTGTTTTTGGAAATATCTTTATCACCGATGAACCAAGGGGCCTCAGAGGTCTTTGGCACCTTCGAATGATTCAACATAATAGGAGTCGTGCAAGCTCCTAGGGTATCTCTCATAGACCTGCATAATCTGCTTTTAGTGATCACAGATCAGTTGCATGTTGAGAACGTGGAAGCCTTTTCCATTGATGAATCACTGTGCCTTCTATGAGGTAGCGTTTAAGCCCTCACGTTACAGTCATTGGCATTCTGCACCTGTGGGAAGCTGTTGTACGCTGCAAATCCCACTGCCTGGCAGCTTGGCTGGCTTGGAGTCATTGTGAAGCCCTCCGGCTGCTCCCATTCCAGGAATTCCAGCCTCAGATCCTTCCAAGTAGCTGTTGCACAGCCTGAATGATTGCTGAAAGCTGAGTACACCTCAACCACTTCCCACAAATGCCCCAGGCATTACAGTGCATTGACAACAACGGGGGCTGGATCTGGCTGAGTCAGAGAATGGTTACAGCACAGAAGGAGATAATACAGCCAATCCCAAACCCTTTCTCCAAGAGCAAATCAGCTAGTCCCACTCCCGCTTCCCTTCCCATAGCCATGCAATTTATTTTTTCCTTCATGAAGCCCTAATTGAATCTATTCTATCCTTTCAGGCTGTACATTCCACAGCAAACATAACCTATTGCTGTATAAAAAGCTTTTCCTTATATAATATTTGACCATTCACTTTTAATCTCTGTTCTCTGGTTCTCCTCCTTCCACAATGGGATCAATTTATTTCTGTCTAAATTGTATTTCTAAACTCAAGCTCAACTTTCCTTAAGAATAAAGATGTTAATCCTTTCTGAATTACTATATCATCTGCCTTCTTAACTAGTTGGCTACTCTATGGTCTTCTATCCCTTAGACTCCCTTGCTGATACCAGATGGGAACTAATCTATTTCAAACTATATTTCAAGTTATTGTAGGATCCTAAATCTACAAGGAAGAATGTTAACTCACCACTCAATGTCCTTCAAGGGTCTGGATCTGTTGAGGATGTATAAGTGAGTCTTTTGGATAAATCACAATTTCAGGTTCAGATTTTGAATAAACCACTATTTCAGGTTTTGATTTGAAATAAACCACAATTTCAGGTTTCGATTTAAAATAAGACTTATTTTTATTTGCTTTCACAAAATCTTAACTAATTACTTCGTATTAAAGAACTCTTTTAGTTGATCAGACTTCAAGAGCTTTTGTTAACGATTCTTCTTCTGTCTGGGTAGCTTGTGGTTTTCTTATAATTTGGTCATCCGGAATCTTCTGATTCCCATGGACCGATGAGCTGACACAAATTGAATCTAAGAAACAATTCGAACCGAATGCTCCAAGGGTTTAAAAGAGGAATGCCTTTGTCACTGACGATTCGAGACTTTATACTTTTTAATTCGCCTCTCCAGCGCATGTCAATCACAAAAGCATTGTTTCATTTTGTTTATGTTTATTGATATGTCACATTTTAAAAAAAGTTTTCTCGCACCTGGCTTAAGACTGCCATACATTTAAAACCACTTGTGCATTTTTCCAAAAACAGACAAGTCCTGTTCTCAAGATTGCCACATTTACAAAACCTCATTTGTTCCTTTTTCTCAAAGGATTTTTTAATGACTGTTAGCTTCTCAAACTAATTGACAGCTATATCCTGTCTATTTCAGACACTCACAGTTTTCTTGAACATCGTTTTCCATGCCTGCTGCTTTTCTCAAACTTTTAACCTCTTCTGTGCTTGCTAGCTTCAAGCTTTTTTAAAAAAAAATACGCTCTGACATTCCCTCATGTATGTTCCTTTACCTATATATTTTTTGTTTCTTTTACTCTGTTTATTTTGTTCCAAACTACATTCTCCTTTCCCATTTTCATTTCCAAAACTCATAATTTTCAACACCTCAATCAAATCCCCTGTCAATCCTCCCTGCACTGAGGAGAATAACCCTAATTTCTCTATTCTATTCATGAAACTGAAGTCACTCATCCCTGGAACCATTCTCATAAATCTCATCTGCAAACATCCTTCCTAAAATGTGACAGCCAGAATTTGACACAATACTCCAGTTGTAACTGAACCAGTGTTTTATTGAGGTTCTTTAAAATGTTTCTCCCTTGTAATCTGTGCCTCTCTTCATAAAGGTCAGCATTTCATATGCTTTTAAAAAAATATTTCTCAACCTGCCCTGCCACCTTCAACGATTTGTGTACGTATAACCCCAGGTGTTTCTGTTTGTGGGGCCCCTTTATAATTGTCCCCTTTAGTTCATTTTAACAGAAATTCATTTTTCAGTTCTCAGGCTGATAGTAAAAACCACATTGGTATTCAATGCTTGGTTGTTCATAAAACATTCAAACAAAACCCTTTCAGATGGAAATCTACCTGCAGATATCCAGTCTCTATTGTACTGATCGGGAAGGAATCAGGTGCTGGGCTTTAAAAGGTAATGCTTTACAGAGGGCTTTTCAATAGATACCTCTTTTATAAAAGGCAATGATGATAGATACCTTCTGTAGAATCCAACAGCAGAGGCACACAGGAACGCAGTTAGGATGTAAATGAATACAGGTTTATTCAATATACACTGCTAACTTTCCTCGCCTCGAAGAGTCACCCTCGTTGACCTGTACCCAGGTTGGGGTTTAAATACTATGACGTTCCCCTTTGTTGAGGGGAAACCCTGCCCCATTTTACAGGGGGTGTTCATACTCCATGGTGGTCAGGGGGACCCGGATGGTGCATAACCCAGGACCTCCAAGGGGGCCATAACACCTTCCAGAGTGGAGGGACTCCTCCAAGGGAAATAGGCACAGAATTTGTGGCAAAGAAAGCGAAGGTTCATCATTCCTATGTGATAGAACTATGAAATGAAATTCGCTTATTGTCACGAGTAGGCTTCAATTAAGTTACTGTGAAAAGCCCCTAGTCGCCACATTCCGGCGCCTGTTCGGGGAGGCTGGTACGGGAATTGAACCGTGCTGCTGGCCTGCCTTGGTCTGCTTTAAAAGCCAGCGATTTAGCCCAGTGTAGCCCAGAACTAATATGCCAGTGCTTTTAATGACTCATCTAAGTTGTACACATTACATATATAACACAATAGTCATCTGCAATAGCAGCAAATAATTCAAATGCATTCTTCTCTTCTCAATGCTACAATGCAGTATGTTTTTCACATGAACATCCAGGGTATATGATGTTCCTCTTTTTCTGTATTCAGCTACAGTAGGCAACATTTTAGTAGATGATCTCAGGGACAATGGGCATGATTTTCGCATCGTGTTGTGCCTGGCGCTGATCTGAGCACACTGGGTAAATCGCGGGAGAGGCCCAAATCAAGATTCGTGCTGGGCATGAACCACCTGGTCGGTCCTGATGGCAAGTTCTAGATCTTGCCCAAAAATGGCGATAAGGTCATTCAGCTTAATTTGTATTCATTGCAATTTCAACAGCGAGATTGTATTTGAGTACAGGGGCCTCCTGGGTCACCCGACTCCCTGGCGAGAAGTAACGCAAGCGTTGTTTAGTAATTCTTTACAAAAACGTGAAGCTGATGCAATGGCTACCAAAGGGAAATGAGGAGGTGAGTAGTCCTTTCTGTTTACCGGCATGCAGCTAAAGGGCACCGGAGCTGCTGCCCCAGTGCTTGAGACGGGCGGGGTGGGGGGGATGCATGGCTGGAGGCGTCCAGGTCAGGGGTTGCCCCTGGGCCGGGGTGTTGTGGGGCTTTGTATCTGTGAGGACTTCAATTCATCTTTAAATATTGTGGAGACTCCTAAACAGGGGTAACCACAGCTGCAATCTGCTTGTCCTACCAAACTCACCCAGGACAGATCTCAGTCAATTTCATCCCCTTTGAGTGTGAGCAGCCTCTAGTTTCACAACTGAAGGCTATTTCAAATGAGGAATTTGCTTTGTTAAATCTGAGAGCACTTCACGCTTCTGAACTCTCAAGTGCCACCCTGAACTAAAAGGTGCCCTATCTGAGAGGATGATTAGTGGACTGGAGGTCCTACACTCTTTGATGCCTGAACAGTGTGCCGGAATCCTAGGAGCGTCAATACCATAGAGGCAGCTGCCAACATTTAAACACAAAAGATCAGGGCTTCAACACTGAGGATCCTGTCGTAGCTAAAGTGTAAGTGTCTGGATAAGTGGAGAACAGCTGAGCACAATCTCCCTAATGTTGCTGCCAGAGGTTTGGTGTCTGGGGGCTCCTAATTAATCTGGCTGGGGGGGGGGGGGGGGGGGGGGAGTGTGCAGAGCAAGGTTTGCCAGCACAACTGGCTTGCTTGATGGTACTCTGAGAGAAGGCAGGATAGCAATTTAAGGGTGGGGGAGGCCCGAGAAATTTGAAGGTCCCGGGCTTTTTTAAAAATTAATTTACGGGATGTGGGCGGCTCTGGTTAGGCCAGCCCATCTCATTGGAAACCCTAACCGATTGTCAGTCTCTATCCTTCTACAATTCCTTCCAGATACAGATATATTTGCTGTTGTGGATCTCACGGAGGCTGCCCTTACTACTGGTTGTAGCAAAGGCGGGCAGACGCCGAAGACAGCAGCAAGGTCAGTGCAGGCTGGAGACAGCCCCTTATGTGCAGGGGGCCGCCACACACCATGAAGCCCTGGCCACCCATCAGGCTGAGGAGGGGACCAGAAGGGGAGGCCAGCAACATGCCAGGGTGTACAGTAGTCGTGGTCCTTCCATGAGCTGACGGACAGCATACCCATAGAAGACTGCATCTCAACATAGTGGGGAACCTGTGCCAAGTCCTCGCGGACATGGCACTCCATGGAGGAGGAGGAGGACATCTGCTCTCGGTGGCTATGCCACTGGGTCATTCCAGAGCTTGAGCAGGGACCTGTGTGGTATATTGCAGTTGTCAGCCCACAGATTCATCCGGAAGGTGACAGATGCTTGAAAGCATTCATGTCCTGTTGAATACCAATATTGAATACCTCAATACCACGACTACTGTACACCCTGGCATGTTGCTGGCCTCCCCTTCTGGTCCCCTCCTCAGCCTGATGGGTGGCCAGGGCTTCATGGTGTGTGGCGGCCCCCTGCACATAAGGGGCTGCCTCCAGCCTGCACTGACCTTGCTGCTGTCTTCGGCGTCTGCCCGCCTTTGCTACAACCAGTAGTAAGGGCAGCAGGGTAGCATGGTGGTTAGCATAAATGCTTCACAGCTCCAGGGTCCCAGGTTCGATTCCCGGCCGGGTCACTGTCTGTGTGGAGTCTGCACATCCTCCCCCTGTGTGCGTGGGTTTTCTCCGGGTGCTCCGGTTTCCTCCCACAGTCCAAAGATGTGCGGGTTAGGTGGATTGGCCATGCTAAATTGCCCGTAGTGTCCTAATAAAAGTAAGGTTAAGGGGGGGGGTTGTTGGGTTACGGGTATAGGGTGGATACGTGGGTTGAGTAGGGTGATCATGGCTCGGCACAACATTGAGGGCCGAAGGGCCTGTTCTGTGCTGTACTGTTCTATGTTCTATTTACAAGTTTCACACCTTGAAAAACATTCTGCTTTACTATTCTTCTGGCCAAGTAAATAACCTCACACTCCCCCACATTATATTGCACCTGCAACCTTGTTGTCCACTCACTTAACCTGTCTGTATCTCTTTTTGGCCTTTTTGTTCCCTCCTCACAGATTGCATTCCCACCTAGCTTGGTATGATGAACAAGCTGAGATGCATTACGTTCTATCTGTATTCATTAATATAGGTTGTTAGCAGCTAAGACCTTGATCCTTGCTGCATTCCTTCCACTAGTTACAACCTGCCAACTTGAAAATGCCTACTTTATCCTGGCTCTTTCTTGGGCAGGGCCAGTTTTCTATGTTTTTGGATGCTCAAAGAATGTTTCCCCTTGTGGGAAAGACTAGAAAAAAGGGACACAGTTTAGAATAACGGGACAAAGATTTTTTTTGTCTCAAAGTGTCTTGTGTCTGTGAAACTCTTTTTCTCAGAAGTGCTGGAGGTAAGATCATTGAACATTATTGAGGCTGAATTATATAAATTCTTTGTTGACAAGGGAGTCAAAGGGTAGAGGGGGTATGAAGGAAAGTGGAGTTGAGGTCACAGTCAAATCAGCCATTATCTTATTGAATGGCGTAGCATGCTTGAAAGACCAAATGGCCTACTCCTGCCTCAAATTCATAAGTTTGTATATATGTGTATTCTTTGCTTCCTGTCCATTAATCAAACCACTAACCATGCTAATATATTACCCCCAATTCATTGAGCCATGATCTTGTGACCTTTTATGAGACACCTTATCAAATGTTTTTTTTGAAATCCTGATATACTCCATCTACTGATTCCCCTTTATCTACTCTAAATCCTCAAAAAACTTTAACAAATGTGTTAAACATGATTTTATTTTTGTAATTTTTGAAAAAAAAGTACTGGAAAAACTCAGCCAGTTTGGCAACATCTACGGGCAGAGAAACAGAGTTAAGCGGCTGCATTATCCGTCAGCGGGGTCCTCTGCTTAGCCGGCAGCACACTCATGGCTGTGGATTTGCCGACGGCATGTGGATGCCCATAATGGGAAACCCCATTGACCAGGACGGAGAATACCGCTGCCGACAGGGGCACGCCACACCAGAAAACGGTTGGGGCGGAATGGAGAATCCCATCCAAGGTTTTGAGTCCAGTATGATTCTTTTTGGAAGCCCGCATCGTCCACTTATGCAGCAAGAACAGATCATTTTTTCCAGCACTTTTTGTCTTTATTTCCAATCTCCAGTATCACAATATTTTGCTTTATTTTCCCTTCATAAATCCTCACTTAATAATAGATTCCAACGCAGTCATGACAGCTGATTTCAGGCGACCTGGCCTATTACTTCCCTGTTTTCTCTCCTCTGCCTTTCTTGAATAGTGACTTAAGTTTCCAAGCTTCATTGGGACCATTCTATAATCTAATGAAACGTGGAAAATCATAACAGTACATCCACAATCCCAACAGGTCTCTCCTTTAGAACCCAGGTTAGTCCTGTAAAGTTCTCCAGTGTCTTTTCCCTGTTATTAATGACTTTAATTTCCTTCCTTTTTGAGCCTCCACATTACGTTCTATTTATGGTATGTAGGTCTTTTTTTTTTCAACTACAACTTTCGAAACACATTTATTAAACAAGAAATGGATAAACAAGGAGGAACAATGACAAATTATAAATTTACAATAATTACAAGCTTAAATATACCCCTGTAATAAAGAATAACAAACCATTGTGCTTGCTCAATGTGAACTACAGCTATCTCAATGTCCCTAACTATGTGCAGTTATCAGGCTGAGATATACTTCCACAATTTTACTGGGACAAAGATAATTTGGAAAGGTATTCTGATTCAAACACACAGAGGATGTTTCTAGTTGAATTGAATGGCTTGACCCTTTCCACCAATAGAGTCTGCACTGGGCGACTGTGCTTTAATACAATGTAAGACAGTTCCTGTGCCTGAAGCCAGTTTTTAAACCTCATGCACTGTGACAAGAAGCCATAATGCATCACTGGTAAAAATGCTCACCGTTATTTACGTCTCCTTTATATCCCTGCCTTGGTACTCATAAAACAACTGATCTCTCCTGAACAAAGCACAAGATTCACACCCGTCTGCATTCCAGAAATAGTACATGGAGAACTGTTTCCACCGGGGTGGCACGGTCACACAGTGGTTAGCGCTGTTGCTTCACAGCGTCCCAGGTTCGATTCCCACTTGGGTCATTGTGCAGACATTATCCTGTGTTGGCGTGGGTTTCCTCGGGTGCTTCGGTTTCCTCCCACAGTCCAAAGATGTGCAGGTTAGGTGGATTGGCCATGATAAATTGCCCTTAGTGTCCAAAAGGTTAGGTGGGTCTATTAGGTTATGGAGATAGAACAGTACAGCACAGAACAGGCCCTTCGGCCCTCGATGTTGTGCCGAGCCTTGTCCGAAACCAAGATCAAACTATCCCACTCCCTGGCATTCTGGTGTGCTCCATGTGCCTATCCAATAGTTGAAAGTTCCTAAAGTGTCCGGTGAAGATGTGGGCTTAAGTGGGGTGCTCTTTCAAAAAGGGCCGGTGCAGACGCGATGGGCCAAATGGCTACTGTAAATTCTATGATTCTACAATTGGGATTTCTTCCAATAAAACTCAGGCAGACAAATAAACAATTAAATAATTTGTCCAACTAATATTTTCATAACAAAGAGTGAACAATAAATTTCAGACAGGTCAGTGCGAGTGGGAAAGAATCACAAGAAATGGGAGTGACTGCTTGCTGCACCATCAGTTACTCCACAGGCTTTTCACACTCAGTACTGAGGATATCTGCTGGCGTCAGTTGTGGATATAAACACTGGATGATGGAAGATCCACTCCACGTGACTGCAGCAAGGAAACATTTGGAGATAATTGGGTTAAAAATGCGAAAGCAGGGGCGGCACAGTGGTTAGCACCGCTGCCTCACGGCACCGAGGTCCCGGGTTCGATCCTGGCCCCGGGTCACTGCCCATGTGGAGTTTGCACATTTTCCCTGTGTCCTGCGTGAGTTTTGCCCCCACAGCCCAAAGATGTGCAGGGTCGGTGGATTGGCCACACTAAATTGCCCCTTAATTGAAAAAAAAAATTGGGTACTCTAAATTTAATTATTTTTAAATGCAAAAACAGACAACAAAGCACAAGACAGAAAACCCACCTCCCTGGACAATGGCCGCGTCCAGGGTTGGGAAATGCGCCGAGTTCTGGGAGCTGGAACATTAGGACCTCCTTTATAAACTGGCCAAGAGTGAAGTTGGATGGTGGGGTTGGTTAAAATACTTCCTAATTTCAGAGTTGAATCTGAAACAGGAGACGGCCATTCAGCCCCTCTATCCTGTCGCACCATCCAATCAGATCATGGCTGATCACTATCCCAACATTTACCACCCTTTATTCCCGAATCCCCTTATCCAATAAACAGAAAGCGATCAATCTCAGTTAGAGAGCTCCAAATGACCCGCAGCCTCACCCACTGTCTGGAGAGCATTCCAGATTTCCACTGCGTTTGGTGTGAAGAGTGTTTCCTGACATCACCCATTAAAGGCCTGATTCTACTTCTCAGAATCTGCTCCCTTGTTCTGAACTCTCCCACAAAGCGAATAGTTTCTCTGTCTTCCGTGTCAACTCCGACATTTTGAACAGTGTCCTACTAATAAGTTATTTTTTTCCAAGAATGTTGTTTGAATGAATGGGGTGGTGGGGCTGGTTTCGCACAGTGGGCTAAACATCTGGCTTGTAATGTAGAACAAGGCCAGCAGCGCGGGTTCAATTCCTGTACTGGCCTCCCCGAACAGGTGCCAGAACGTGGCGACTAGGGGCTTTTCACAGTAACTTCATTGAAGCCTACTTGTGACAATAAGCAATTATTATTATAGGAGGAAATGGACTGAAACATAGAAACTAGGAGAAGAGTAGCCATCTGCCCCTTCGCACCTGCTCCACCATTTAATTATCATGGCTGATCCTCAAACTGAACACCACACTCTCCCTTTGCCTCTTGACACTGTTAAGAGAAATCTATCTATTTCCTTCTTAAATATATTCAGTGATTGAGCAGATTCGTCCCGCACACAGAAGCTGCCTTCGAAGGTTGGCACAAGTGAAATGTGCTGATCTCTCAGATGACCCTTCAATTTCCCAGCTCTCCATTAACTATTAAAAGTAAGTTGTAAGCCATCTGCTCTGCCCTACACTGATAGTCCAGTCTTAATGAGCAACAGGACTTAGCTTGTCAATAACTCTGGATGGACATCAAGTCCTTGTTGAGAGTTCACAAAGGTGTTTAAGGCACTTCCATAGCAGGGGCAATAAAGTGGGGCAGGTCAGTTCACACGGACATCACCCTGGGAGGGACCTTGGTTGCTGGTTGCAGTGGCGTAAAGCAGATTCTCATGGTAATGTCGCCCAGTCTGGAGTTCAGTATTGAGCAAAGTACAGTCCTTGGTGAGTGAACATTCCCAACACCTCCTCAAGGGGTGGTTTAAAAATGATAAGTGATCACCGGCTGATGGCAGATCCTGTGAAGGTGATGGGGATCAAAAATGTTTTAATCACTGCACTAAATATTCTGTGGACCCAACAGTGCTGATTCAACTATGAAAAAAACAAGTTCTGTAACCCAACTCCAAATAACTCCTGCAATTGGCACCCATTCAAACATTCGCCTAAATAAGTTGTAACGTTACTTTTAATTGTTATGTCAGTTATTCGGTGTAGTTTGGAACTGGTGCTGCTTACCAATCCATTGTAGCCCTTCTCATCAAACATTCTTGGCTAAACCTGACGGATGCATGTTCTCATCTCCCCATATGTGGAAAATCTCGGGAGACTCAACTCATCAATTATCGCTGCCTTGAAATCCCACCGCTCTTCACCTACGGCAGGCATCATCTCTAAAGGAAATAAAATAGCAGTGAAACAGAAGCCACCAAGCGTGGCATTAAACAGCCGTTTCTCAGTCAGTCGAGGCGAACTCTGGCGCTCCGAGTCAGGCTACGTGTAAAAGATGATCTCTGGAATCTGCCCATCTTCCACAGACGTCCCGTTGTTTCCCGGCACGTTGAAGAAGACAAAGTAAGTGTTGATCCCAGTGGTGGGGGACTCGTGAGTGACCTTCCGCAGTCCCTTGGTGCTGTAATGAGAATCAGGCCCCTTGAGAGTCGCACAGGCGGTGTAGCTAACTTTTGGTAATATCTCAATGGGCTCCTTGAACATGACCCTGAACGTATTGGCTGACCCGTCACAGCAAAACCCTGTGACATTCTGTCCGAGTGTTACGTTCTTCTCATTTTCAATGATCTGGATGTTAACCTGGTAATCTGTTGGGCCATGTATAGATCCATAGAGTCCAAAGCCCACAACTGACAGTCTCCGAGTCACTGAAAACCTGATCCTGTCACTGGTCCCACTGTACCCCCAGCGACTCTCCACCTGTTGAAAGCGGCAGATGCTGCACTCCTTTCCCCTCAGACAGCAGCGTGGTCGGTCAACATAGTCCACTCATGGCTTGGGATTCAAAGTGAAGTGTAAAAACAGATTAACAACCTCCCGATCAGAGAGGATCCCAGATTGAGCAGGCCCTGCAGCAAATTCCTCGATGCTCATAAGTGGGAAGCGGATCAGGGTTATGGCTTTTCCCAATACTTTCTGTTTGCTCCCTTGAGTAACTGGCAGCTGCTGCCTCTGGCATTCCGCCTCCGCCCAGCGCACCATTCCAGTAAAGAGCCGAATCTCCCGGATGCTCAGGGTATCCCGTTCCAGCACTGCACACACTGTATCAAGATCACATCAGTGAAGCCCTCAGCACTAATCGCATCGATGGTGTTCTTGTCAATGGTCTCCAAGCAGAGGCTGGCAAGCTGAGGCTCATCAAACAACCGGGCCTGTGTAAGTAACATGAAGGCATTGTTAGCTCGCAGATGTCTGGTGAGAAACTCCACACAATGGGCCTCCAGGGCTGGCACTGCGTATTTCTTGGCCGTGTACAGAGTCGTCATCACAGTTTCAGGACCAATTTGCACCTCAACAGAGTACAGAAACCTGAGCAGCGCCAGGAAGGCGGCGGGCTTCACGTCGGGCAGCTCTATCTCGGCCGAGCTGGTGGCCATGCCGCCGTTGAACATGGCGTCGAAGACGGCGCTGCCCACGGCCAGCACGAAGCGGTGGGCGGGGAGGCGCCGGGCTTGGCGGCCTTTCCCCACCACGAAGTGGATGTCTCTCAGCAGCTCATTGTTAAACATGAAGGAGAATTGCTCCCGCACCGAGCGCTGCGCCGCCTGCCAGTTACACACCAGCGGCGGCGGGGTGGCAGCCCGAGGCCCCGGCCCAGCGGCTGCCGGCGGCTCCGACACCGGCCGGGGGTCAGCCCTCCCCGGCCCGGCTGCCGGCCCCGGGCTGCCTCCAGCCGCCGTCTCCGCAGTCTCGGCCATTTTAGAGCAACTCAGCCCGGGGAGGAGCCAGGCCCCCAAAAAAGCCACACATGCATTTTTCTTATTGAGTTTTAGTTTTTCAAGGAAATGTATTTTTGTTGAACATTTTGAATTGTTTCTTTAACTGTTTTCCACTGTTTATTACTGTTTCCCTTTTAGTCTATTTATCCAATCGACCTTAGTTAGCTCTCCCCTCTAAACAATGTATTTGGCTTTGTTTAAGAAGCTTGTTTGTGATTGGAAATATATAATTTGCTGCTACATCGAGCTTTAAATATACCAAGAGACATTCAATTCATTATTTTGAGCACTTCTTAGATCCTAGTTGGCTATGTTTACAAAGTGACATGAAGCACCGATCCATCAGTTAAATTTAGTAGTTGCAGAAGCAGGATATTTGACCGGCTTGTCTTGTACATAGTGCTTGGAGCATTCCAGGATCTTTCTCCACACGAATTATGGTTCCTACTGTTTTTAAGGAATTGATCCACCAGTGAAGAAGATATTTTTGATCATGTTGGAATTGGTTTAGGTTTGCTTAGGGATTTGTTGCCTGCATTTACATCAGCTTCAAGTCAAAATTAACTGGTGCTATTACTCAAGTTTTTATCATTTGGGAAATTCCACCCATCGTGACACTTCTCACAAGTTAATTATCATTCATAGTTTAATGGTGACAGAGGAAAGAGAGTTCAATGAAACGGTTTGTTACCAATGCAAACTGTGTAAAGCACAATTCAGGTCCCAGCTAGGACTGGACTCAACAACATGGCTCCTACCTGGGCTGGCTTTTATGTCCCTGGTCCAATATCCCGCTGATGGTCTGCCACTCAGCAGGGGAACTCGTACTCCATGAGGCTCATGGGGAGACTTCCTGTTGTGGCCATGGTGAATGGTCGCGCACAGGGCAGCTCCTGCTTGAAGGCACAGGAAAGAGCTCTTTTTGCCTGATATTAGGTGGAATTTTGATGAAAGATGAAATGGTGTAGGTGAAGGTTGGAGGAGTAGTTTCCCCCAGGAGTGGTATGTGCGTTGGCTATCAAACCCGGCATAAGAGGTGAGAGATCTGGCCAAAGAGTTGGAGTAAACCTGTGGCACAGTAGCCATTTTAAGGATATTGTGGGGGGAAGTTCTGGTGCCAGGTGCAAAATACCAGACGGAGCAGTTGATGGCTTTAATTAAGGAGGAACTGGACCAATAGAGGAAGGAAATGCAGGAGGATCGCTCGAAGGCCATCGAAGGAGCTGTGGCACCCCTGAAGAGTTCGATGGAACGGGTAGAGAAATACTTGGAGGTGCAGGGGTCGCAAATTCCAGAGATCGAAGGAGTGATCCCGGACCACAGCGATTGTGTGGTGGCTCTGGAGGCGGAGGTGGGGCTCCAAGGAAATCTTTGTAAAATGTCGAGGGCAAAGGTGGAGGAGCAGGAGAATACCTTGAGAAGGCAGGAATTGTGAGCAGTGGGCCTACCTGAAGGAGTGGAAGGAGTGAGTGCCACGAGGTACATCTCAAAGATGCTGGTAGGGCTTATGGCGGAAGGGGTGCTGGATAAGGCCCCTGAAGTGGACTGAGTGCACAGGACCCGGAGGCAGAAGCCTAGAGCTGGGAAGCCATTGTGGGTGGTGATCGTGAGATTCCACAAATTTGTGGATTTTTGGGTCAGGGAGGAGAAAAAGGTCTGAATTTATTAGGACATCGGAGCTGAGTTGGCTAAGTGCCGGGCAGGATTCAACAAGGCCAAGGCAGGACTTCCGGTTGCGGCTATGACTAGCTAAGCCGCACATTTGGAAGCTCCTGCAACAAAGGTGTTTTTGGGCCAATTGGAGGGCCCCAACGGCGCTGAAAAAACGAATCCCGGTGGGGGAAGGTCCCCTGAGGAGAACTAGACCGATTTTATGGTCGGTACCCGGAGTGGAGCGGCAAGAAAAACGGCGCAGCTCCCCAAAAAAAGCGGGGGAAGAAAATCAAAATGGCGGCCGGCGGCGCATCGGAGGAGTGGAAGAAATGGGCGGAGGAGCAGCAGGCCGCTCTCCTCCGTTTTTTCACGGAGATGAAAGTGGAGCTCTTAGAGTCCATGAACGCGACGGCCACCAGGTTGGTGGGAGCCCAGGCGATCCAAGAGGCGTCGATTAAAGATCTGCAGCAGGAGATGAGCGCGAGGGAGGAGGAGGCCACAGTCATCGGGGCAAAGGTGGAGGTGCACGAGGCACTCCACATGAAGTGGCAGAGCCGCTTCGAGGAGCTGGACACTCGGATGAGGAGGAAAAATTTGAGGATCCTGGGCCTGGAAGAAGGCCTGGAGGGGTCGGATCTCCCGGGATATGTGGCGGAGATGTTGAGCTCCCTGATGGGGGAAGGGGCCGGTCCGGCGCCCCTGGAATTGGAAGAGGCATACCGGGTCATGGCCAGGAGGCCTAGGGCAAACGAGCCCCCGAGGGCGGTGCTGGTGCGGTTCCAGCGGCTAAGTGATCGAGAGAAAGTCCTGAGGTGGGCAAAAAGGGAGGAAAGCAGCAAGTGGCAGAACTCGACGGTAAGGGTGTACCAGGACTGGAGTGCGGAGGTGGCAAAGCGGCGGGCCCGGTACAACCGGACAAAGGCGGTGCTGCATGCGAAAAAGATCAAATTTGGAATGCTGCAACCGGCGCGCTTGTGGGTCACCTACAAGGACCAACATCATTATTTCGAGTCCCCAGAGGAGGCCTGGACCTTTGTACAAGAGGAAAAGTTGGACACGAACTAAAACCTGGGAGCACCGGCGGTCGTAGCCGCCTGGGGACTCTTGATTGAGCAAGTGGCCCTTTTCTTTTTCAGGCCAGGTCGGAACTGGGTAACAGTTTCGTGGATTGTTTGGGGTGTTTTTTCTCGAACGGTTGACTTTTCTGAATATCTTGAAGGTTTCGAGTTGGTGGGTGTTTCTGTATTTGTACTGTTGAAATCTCTATTGTGGGTCGTTGGCTTCTTATGGGGTGTTTCTTCCCGTTTCCAATTTCCCTTAGTTATTTACCCCTCTTACCCTTTTTCTTTGGGTGCTTGGGGGGGGTTTTTTGTTCTTTTTTTTCTTTTCGGGTTATGGTTATCTGCGGTTATTTATACTGTTTGATGGAGGGTGATGGTTGGGCACACTGTTAGTTGATAGCTAGTTAATTAATTTGTTATTTAAGTATGTAGTTAAGTATTTATGTATTTAGTTGCCATTGGGTATTTATATCGTTAAGTTGGGGAGACGGGACGGGGGGGAGCGGGTTGATTATGCGGGTCTTTCTCTGGGGTTTTAAGGGGATCTTTCACGGGCGCAGATGGGGTGAACCGGGAGGAGTCGGAATGTGGCAGGAGCAGCCGGGTCAGCGGAGACCAGCTGACTCTCGGGAGTACGATGTGGGGTACATCGCGGCTAGGAGGGGTCCTAGCCAGGGGGGGGGGGGGGGGGGGGGGGGGGGCTGGGGGGGGACACCGGGTTGCTGCTGGAAAGACCAGGGACGAGAAGGGGAGAGCCGGGGGGGTGGGGGGGGGGGCCATCGCTATGGGAAGCGGGTCAGAAAAGAAGGGATGACCCGGGGCGAGCAAGGGACAAGACATGGCTCATCGACAGGGAGTAGGGACGGGTCGCTCTGCGACCCGATTGATCACGTGGAACGTAAGGGGGCTGAATGGGCCGGTCAAAAGATCAAGGGTCTTCTCACACCTGAAGGGACTGAAGGCTGATGTAGCAATGCTGCAGGAGACTCATTTGAGGGTAGCAGATCAGGTCCGCCTGAGAAGGGGGTGGGTGGGACAGGTGTTCCACTCAGGCTTGGATATCAAGAACCGGGGGGTGGCGATTTTGGTGGGAAAGAGGGTGTCGTTTGTGGCGGCAGAGGTGGTGGCAGACAAGGAGGGCAGGTACGTGATGGTGAGGGGTAGGCTGCAGGGAGAGAATGTGGTACTGGTAAATGTGTATGCCCCGAACTGGGACGACGCGGGTTTTATGAGGCGCCTGCTGGGCCTCATCCCGGGACTGGAGGCAGGGGGCCTGATCATGGGAGGGGACTTTAATACGGTGTTAGACCCTGGGCTGGATAGATCGAGTTCCAGGACGAATAGGAGGCCGGCAGCGGCAGAGGTGTTAAGGGGGTTCATGGAGCAGATGGGAGGGGTAGACCCATGGAGATTTGGTAGGCCTAGGGCGAGGGAGTATTCTTTT
Organism: Scyliorhinus canicula; assembly: GCF_902713615.1. Lineage (NCBI taxonomy): Eukaryota > Metazoa > Chordata > Chondrichthyes > Carcharhiniformes > Scyliorhinidae > Scyliorhinus > Scyliorhinus canicula. The sequence continues at coordinate 160,860,832 of NC_052146.1, forward strand.
TTCTCCCACGTCCACAGAGTGTACTCTAGGATCGATTTTTTCGTATTGAACAGGGGGCTGATACCGAGAGTGCAGGACACGGAGTACTCGGCCATTGCGATATCGGACCATGCACCACATTGGGTGGACGTGGACATGGGGGAGGCGCGGGACCAACGCCCGTTGTGGCGCCTGGATGTAGGGCTGTTGGCGGACGAAGAGGTGTGCAGAAGGGTGAGAACGGGCATTGAGAACTATCTGGGTACGAATGACACAGGTGAGGTGCAGGTGGGGACGGTCTGGGAGGCCTTGAAAGCAGTGATTAGAGGAGAGCTGATCTCCATAAGGGCACCCAGAGAGAGGAAGGAGAGGCAGGAAAGGGAGAGGCTGGTGGGGGAGCTCCTAGAAGTAGATAGGAAATATGCGGCGGCACCAGAGGAGGGGCTATTAAGGGAGCGGCGTAGCTTGCAGGCCAGGTTCGACCTACTGACCACTAGGAAGGCGGAAATGCAGTGGAGAAGGGCGCAGGGTGCGGCGTATGAGTACGGGGAAAAGGCGAGCAGGATGCTGGCACACCAGCTTCGTAAGCGAGATGCAGCCAGAGAGATTGGGGGAGTGAGAGAGAGGGGTGGGGACGTAGTGCAGAAGGGGCAAGAGGTGAATAGGGTCTTTAGGGACTTCTATAGGGAATTGTATAGGTCTGAACCGCCGAAGAGGAGAGGGGGAATGAAGAACTTTCTCGACAAATTGGGGTTCCCAAAGGTACAGGAGGAGCTGGTAGAAGGGTTGGGGGCGCCGATAGAGCTGCAGGAGCTAATTAAAGGGATAGGCCAGATGCAGGCGGGGAAGGCGCCGGGGCCGGATGGGTTCCCGGTGGAGTTTTACAGGAAATTTGTGGACTTGGTGGGTCCAGTGCTGGTGCGAGCCTTTAATGAGGCGCGCGAGGGGGGGATTCTGCCCCCAACAATGTCGCAGGCCCTGATCTCCTTGATTTTCAAGCGGGACAAGGACCCGGTCCAGTGCGGATCCTACAGGCCCATCTCCCTCCTGAATGTTGACGCCAAGCTGTTAGCAAAGGTCCTGGCAACCAGGATAGAGGACTGTGTGCCAGGGGTAGTCCATGAAGACCAGACGGGGTTCGTGAAGGGACGCCAACTTAACACAAATGTCCGGAGATTGTTAAATGTGATTATGATGCCAGCAGTGGAAGGGGAGGCGGAGATAGTGGTAGCGCTGGACGCGGAGAAGGCATTTGACAGGGTGGAGTGGGAATACTTGTGGGAGACGTTGGAAAGGTTTGGGTTTGGGGAGGGATTTATCAAGTGGGTAAAACTGCTCTATTCAGCTCCGATGGCAAGTGTGGTAACAAACGGGAGGAGGTCAGAATATTTTGGGCTCCATCGAGGTACTAGGCAGGGATGTCCCCTATCTCCCTTACTCTTTGCATTAGCGATTGAGCCGTTGGCGATGGCACTGAGGGGTTCAGGGGGGTGGAGAGGACTGACAAGGGGAGGGGAGGAACATCGGGTCTCGCTCTATGCGGATGATTTGTTGTTGTATGTGGCAGACCCGGAGGGGGGAATGCCGGAGGTAATGGGGATACTAGCGGAGTTCGGGGACTTTTCGGGATATAAATTAAATCTGGGGAAAAGTGAGGTCTTTGTAATACACCCGGGAGACCAAGGGGAGGGAATTGGGAGGCTCCCCTTCAAAAGAGCAGTTAAAAGTTTTAGGTATTTGGGGGTGCAGGTGGCAAAGAACTGGGGGACCCTCCACAAGTTGAACTTTTCCAGACTGGTGGAACAGATGGAGGAGGAGTTTAAGAGGTGGGACATGGTGCCGCTGTCGCTGGCAGGGAGGGTGCAGTCAGTTAAAATGACGGTCCTCCCGAGGTTCTTGTTTTTGTTCCAGTGTCTGCCCATCTTCCTCCCCAGGGCCTTTTTCAAGAAGGTAACGAGTAGTATCATGGGGTATGTGTGGGCACATGGCACCCCGAGAGTTAGAAGGGTCTTTTTGGAGCGGAGTAGGGATAGTGGAGGGCTGGCGTTACCCAACCTTTCAGGATATTACTGGGCGGCAAATACATCGATGGTACGAAAGTGGATGATGGAAGGGGAGGGGGCAGCCTGGAAGCGCATGGAGAGGGCGTCCTGCGGCAACATAAGCTTAGGGGCACTGGTAACGGCACCATGGCCGCTCCCTCCCACGAGGTATACCACGAGCCCGGTGGTGGCGGCCACCCTCAAGATCTGGGGGCAGTGGAGGCGACACAGGGGGGAAGTGGGAGGTCTGATAGGGGCACCACTAAGAGGGAACCACAGATTTGCGCCGGGAAACACAGGAGGGGGATTCCAGAGCTGGCAGAGGGCGGGTATTAGACAACTGAGGGACTTGTTTATAGAGGGGAGGTTTGCGAGCCTGGGAGAGCTGGAGGAGAAATTTGGGCTCCCCCCGGGGAACACGTTCAGGTACCTCCAAGTGAAGGCATTTGCCAGACGACAGGTAGCGGGGTTCCCCGCGCTCCCCGACAGGGGGGTGAGTGATAGGGTGCTATCAGGGGTCTGGGTCGGGGAGGGGAAGATCTCGGACATCTATAAGATTATGCAGGAGGTGGAGGAGGTACCAGTAGAGGAGCTGAAAGATAAGTGGGAGTTAGAGCTGGGGGAACAGATAGAGGACGGGACATGGGCAGACGCCCTGGAGAGGGTCAACTCGTCGTCGTCATGTGCGAGACTAAGTCTCATTCAATTTAAGGTACTGCATAGAGCCCACATGACGGGGACAAGGATGAGTCGGTTTTTCGGGGGTGAAGACAGGTGTATTAGATGTTCGGGAAGCCCTGCGAATCATGCACATATGTTTTGGGCATGTCCGGCACTGGAGGAGTTCTGGAAGGGGGTGGCAGGGACGGTGTCGAGAGTGGTGGGGTCCAGGGTCAAGCCAGGATGGGGACTTGCGATCTTCGGGGTTGGGGTGGAACCGGGGGTACAGGAGGCGAGGGAGGCTGGAATATTAGCCTTTGCGTCCTTGGTGGCTCGGAGGAGGATCCTGATTCAGTGGAGGGACGAAAGGCCTCCGAGTGTTAACACCTGGTTAAACGACATGGCAAACTTCATCCAATTGGAAAGGATCAAATTCGCCCTGAGAGGGTCGGTGCAGGGGTTTTTCAGGCGATGGCAACCCTTCCTAGACCTCTTGGATCAGAGATAGAAACTGAGGCCGTGACAGCAGCAACCCGGGAGGGGAGGGGAGGGCGGGAGGGAGGGGGGGGGGAGGGGGGACAAAGACGAAGGAAGTACGGTAGCGGTGGTGGCACGGGCAAGGCCTGCCCGAGGACGCTGCTAGAAATGATAAGTTGGTCTGACTGTCGGTTCGCCGGCGGTGGGGGGGACGCGCGAGTAGGGGGGGGGGGGGACTTTTTTCTTTTGTTGTTAAGTAGGGGGGTTTGACTTTGTTTTGTTATAATTTAAATGTAAATGTAGGGGGGGTTAAAATGTTTGTATTTTGAAAAATTTCTTCAATAAAAATTATTTAAAAAAAAAAACAAGGCCAAGGCAGTGCTGTACCGGCGGCAAATCAGGTTCAGGCTGCTTTAGCCGCCGAAATTATGGCTGACGTTCGAAGGCCGGGAGTATTATTTCGACACTCCAGAAATGGCCGAAGACTTCATTGAGGGGCATAAACTGGGGGAGAACTAAGTGGATAATGCTTAGGAACTGGACTGCTGGCACTTCGTAATGGTTGGGAACATGTTTGAAGTGGAGGTAGGGATTGGGGGATTTGGAGGGGGTCCTTTTTTGGATTTGCTGTTTAATGTTCGGATTGTAAGGGGTGGTCCGGGTGAAGAGTTTATATGGGGATGGACGTTCCCAACCCTCCTCCTGTATTATGGGACTGTTTGTGTTTAGCATTTGTTTGTTTGCTTTTGGGGAAGGTAGACTAGAATTCAGGAGGAGTGTTTGTTTGGGTGAGAGAGGGTTAGGTCAGCCGGGAACCTTGAGCTGAGGAGTGGGGGGAGGTGGAGGGGAGGTACTTAGGGCAGGGGCTGCTAAGCTAGCAAGTAATGCTGGTGAACGGAAGTAAGGTGGTGAGGAAGAAGGCCGAGAGGGGTGGGGGGTTGGAGGGGAGGAGGAGGTTGTTGTGATGTGGCAGGGGGTGAGAGATGACATGTTCAGCGGTGGAGAAGGGGGCCATCTAGGATGGGCTAGGTGTAGGGTGGAAAGGCGGATGGAAGTTTTTGTGTTAAGGTACGGGCGGCAATTAAGGAGTGCGTGGAGTTGAATCAGAATGGGGAGGTGTCGGTAGCCATATTTTGGGAAGCACTGAAGGGAGTGGACCGAGGGGAATTATTTTGTTTAAAGCTCGTGCAAATAGGGAAAGGAGGGAGGAACATGACCGTCTAGTGAACGAGATAGTGGAGGTGGACAGAAAGTATTCGAGGGTGCCCACCGCAGAGGGATTGGCAAGGAGGAAAAAGTTCCAGGGGAACTTTGACAGGTTGACAATGGGGAGAGCAGTAGAGCAACTGTATAGGGCAAGAGGAATGCAATATGACTATGGGGAGAAGGCGAGCTGCATGCTGGTGCAGCAGCTGCGGAAGCGGACAGCGTCCTGGGAAATATTGAAGAACCGACTGGGGCTAGGGATGTGGTGTCGGAGCCGGGAAAGATAAACGAGGCGTTTAGGGAATACAACCAGGGACTGTACGAGGCAGACGCGGGAGGAGAGAAGGGGACATGTGGCAGATTGTACACGAGCTGGAATTTCTCCAGGTGGAGGAAGTGGCAGGTGTTGGAGGAGTCCCTGGGGCTGAGGGAGGTGCTGGATAGTATCGGGGTATGAAGTCAGGGAAGGCTCCAGGGTACCCGATGGAATTTTACCAGGAATTTGCAGCGGACCTGGCATCACATCTGTTGGGGGCGTTTAATGAAGCGTTGGAGAAGTGGGACCTGACGCAGGCAGTAATCACGGTAATCCTTAAAAAGGGGAAGGGCCCGGTGGAATGTGGGTGGTCTCGGCCCATATCACTATTGAACACGGATGTGAAAGTATTGGTTAAGTTTTTGGCGGGGGAGTGGCATGTGGCACAGTGGTTACCACCGGGACTACGGCACTGAGGACCCGGGTTCGAATCCCAGCCCTGGGTCACTATCCATGTGGAGTTTGCACATTCTCCTCTGTCTGTGTGGGTTTCACCCCCACAACCCAAAGGTGTGTAGGTTACGTGGATTGGCCATGCTAAATTGCCCCTTAATTGGAAAAAAAAAAATTGGGTACTCTAAATTTCTTTTTTAAAAAGTTGTTGGCAGGGAGGATGGAGGATTGTGTCCCGGGGGTGGTTGTCGAAGATGGATAGTGTATAAAGAAGGTGGAGTGAAATGGGGCTGGTCTAGGTGAGGGATCTGTATCTGGAGGAAGGATTCGACAGTCTGGAGGAGCTAAGCGAGAGTGTAGAGCTGCCGAAGGGGAGTGAGTTCAGGTTAGGAACTTTGCGCGAAAGGTCTGGAGGGAGTTCCCGAGGTCGCTGGAATATACCCTGCTGGAGCGACTGCTGCTTCTGGCCGTGGAAGGGAAGGGAATGGGGATAGCTGGAGAGTAGAGAGGCGAGCAGGTGCTGAAGATCAAGGAGAAATGGGAAGGGGAGTTGGGAGGGGAAATCATTTGAGGAGTATGGAGTGAGGCACTGCGTCGGGTAAACGTGATCTCCTCCTGTTCAAGGATGAGTCAGATACAGTTTAAGTTGGTGCACAGGGTGCATATGACTCGGGCGAGAATGAGTGGTTTCTTCCAGGGGATGCAGATGAGTGTGAGAAGTGTGGGCGGGGGCTAGCGAATCACGCACACATGGTTGCGAAAAATTGGGAAGATTCTGGGCTGGAGTGTTCGCGGCCCTAGCCAGGATAGTGGGGGAGGAGGTGTTCCTGGACCCTATGGTGGCAATATTTGGGGTTTCAGAGAAAAGCCTCCACATCCTTTGGATAGTGTGGCGACCAGAATTGTGTGCAATTCCAAGTGCGACCTTACCAAGGTTCTATACAACTGTAGCATCACTTGCCAGTTTTTATGCCCGCCCAATGAAGGCAAGCATTCCTTATGCTTTCTTGACTATCTTGTCCAATTGTGTTGCCACTTTCAAAGATCTGTGGGCGTGTACGCCCAGATGTCTCTGTCTTTCTATGCTCCTAAGAATTTTGCCAATTAACTATATATTTCCCCTCCATGTTATACCTGCTAAAATGCATTACCTCACGTTTTTCCAGATTAAACTCCATTTGCCATTTCTCTTCCCAAGTCTCCAACCTACCATGCCCTGCCATGTCCTCTGACAATCCTCAACACTATCTGCCACTCCACCAACCTTGGTATCATCTGTGAACTTACTAAGCAGACATGGCTACATTTTCCTCCAAATTGTTTATGTATACTACAAACAACAGAGGACCCAGCACCAATCCCTATGGAACACCATGGGCGGGTTTCTCCCTGAGTCGGCACGATGGCCCGAACACGGCGCCAAAAACGGCGTGAAATCACTCCGGTGTCGGGCCCCCTGAGATGTCACGAATTCTCCGGCTGGGAATGGGCTAGTAGTGGCATGATGCCATTCGCGACAGAGTCACCTGTCATGGATGCGGCGTCACTGCACAAAAGATCCCCCCACCCCCACGGAGACCTGGCAAAATGGCTGCCAACCGCGCAGTGCCAAATGAAAGCCCCCACTACCTGCCCCCTTTCCCCCTTCCCCACCCCCTTCCCCATATCCCCCCTTCCCCATATTCCCCCCTTCTCCATATCCACCCTTCCCCATATTCCCCCCATCCTCCATATCCCCCTTACGCAATATCCTCTTCCACCATATCCCCCGTCCCCATATCCCCCTTCCCCCATATCCCCACATATCATCCTTTCCTCATATCCCCCCTTCCCCCATATCCCCACTTGCCCATATCCCTCTTTCTTCCATATAGCCATACCCCCCTTCCCCCATATCCCCCATCCCCATATCCCCTTCCCCATATCCCCCTTCCCCCATATCCCCATTCCCCCATATCCCCCCGTCCCCCATATCCCCATCCCCATATCCCCCCTTACCCATATCCCCTTCCCACATATCCCTCCTTCCCCATATCTCCCCTCCCACATATCCCCCATATCTCTCCATATCCCCTTCCCCATCCCCCTTCCCCATATCCCCTCTTCCTCATATCCCCCTTCCCCATATCCCCTTCCCCATATCCTTCTTCCCCCATATCCAAATATCCCCCTTCCCCATATACCCCGTCCCCCATATCCCCCTCCCCTGTCGATGTCAATATTTTTCCCGATTCTGGACTGTGATAGAAAGATTCAACAACGCTCGTTAAGAAAACAAAACAAAGCTTTATTTACGAATTACAGCTGCATGCAGAAATGGCTGAAACTTGAAGTCAGCGGGCAGTCAGTAAAAACTGCTGTTTCCTTCTCAAGTCCGCGCTTTCACAGAGAATCCGCTCAATATTTATACATTATCAGAATCAGGATTACGTGACTACAGCTTGGTCAGGAATTCGATCAGAAGTAAAAACATAAGCAATATCATAAAACAGGCGTCACCTTGCTGACCTTTCAGGACTCTGGGTCTCATACCATTATCTTATCTTTTGATCGCATGTTTAAGAATCGGAGGAGACTTGTTCTGGCCCTATCTTGTTGTATTTAGACTGCTTTGGGTTATGACGAGTTAGTCTTATCAGAATTTACAGAGCCCAGGCATTTCGGAACAACTTGACCTTCCCTGATCTTATTCATGCTTTAGGTCATGTAAAGTCAGTTTTTCTTTCATTGTACCCAGTAATTGACCAGTTTTCCCATCATGCCATTATTTAATTCGTACAACATCACATTCCCTCCTTTTGCCATATCATGACAACTAGTTAAATAGGTATATCCATGACTTGATTGAAAATGCATTTACACAAGCAACCAAGCAATCCTATCCCTAGTAGCATTAGTAGTAGTAGAATGAAGGCCTTAAAGATCCAGTCAAATAATCCATGACCAAACCACCCTAGCCAACCCAGCGGGTTATAGTCATGAAATTCACTGCCAATCTCTTGAATTTGAGCAGCCTGTCTCTTAATATGGTCGGCCAGGTTAGTGATATTTTCAGAGCCATCTGGAATATAAGTACAGCACTCCTGACCTACGATAGCGCACGTTACTCCCTGCGAGGCTAACAGATAATCCAAAACCAGTCGATTTTGTAATGCCACGGTCCGGACAGCCACTAGCTCAGCTGAGACCTCGGCCAGTGCCTGTCCAGTTTCCCTGGCTTCTGCTGCCGTTACGTTCGCCAGATGTTCCAATGCTGGGGCCATGTTGATCAGTTCATTGGATGCCTTGCCCGTTCCGTTCAAAGGAAAGGCCATCATAAAGAACTGTTCCGTTTTAGAAATAGTCCTTTTTTCTCGCGAGGGGGAGTGCTGAAGGGTGGGTACGTGACGCATTTGGGGTACAACATATCCCAAAAAGCAGGATCCTGTCCAATCAATGGGGAGCCACGGATATGCTTTAGTGCCGCATATGAAATAGGTTCCATTATAGGCCGTAAAATCATCAGCTAATGTCATCCAGGGGATTGGGGATGTCTGTCCCCATGAACTGTTAGAGGTTATGTTCCATACCCTGGACCAATCACAGTTAAACATGCCCTTGTTGGATATGCCTGGTTCCGGTCCTTGCCAGTCAACTGTAAGGTTGCACCTACTTTGCCCCATTAACTTTCCTTTCCCTGATTTATTAAAACATATGGAACCTTGAACATTATACGAGTGGACAGTGAGGGAGGGTGGAGTCAAGGCATGATTATAGATAGGTTGATACGAAGCTGAAAATGTAATCATGCCATAGCCAGCAGATCTCCATATTTCCATATCCCCCCTATCTCCCCTGCTCCCTGTTTGATTTTGTCGTAAAATCCATTCAACTGTCTCTGCGGTATGAAAGGGGAGGGATTGGAGAGGTATTCTTTCCCTCGAATGGACGGGAATGTGGGTACAAACCCAACACTTACTTATATTCAGTTTCTCGGCATAAAAATATGACATATGTAAATAGGTATTGGAAGGCAGGTCTCGTTTAGTTCGTTTTTTTTACTACCGAGTGGCTATTAAGGCTAAATAGTCCAGAGAGTCCAAAAATTATACTGAAGATCTTCATCCTCTGTTCTCGTCTGGGTTGGAGACTATCTTCTTGCAATCGGATAGATGTATCCAACTGGAACGTCCTTCAAGCTTGACCGAAGTTGGTGTAGTCAGTAGTACGAGGAAGGGTCCGCTCCAGCATTGTCCTAGTTTCTTTCTGTCCCAGTTTTTCACCAACACGTGGTCTCCAAGTTCCAAGTGCCCCCTAGTGGCCAAATATCGTTACCCAATTTATTGTTCAGCGCTGCAGATAATCTCCGGAAATTACGTTCCTGAGAAGGGTTTTGGGAACACATAAAAATAGAGGGGAATAGCCCCCGGTTTTGTCTAAACTCTGTCCCATAATGCCAGTAAAATGTGCCCCAGGCAAAAAATGTTCAAAAAAAGTCCCTGGTACCAAATCAAATTGCAAGGTCCCTGACCCAAACTTATTCACAGGGACCCTGACCTAAACTTATTCACAGGGTCCCTGACCCAAACTTAATCACAGGGTCCCTGACCCAAACCTATGCACAGGGTCCTTGACCCAAACTTAATCACAGGGTCCCTGACCCAAACCTATGCACAGGGTCCTTGACCCAAACTTATTCACAGGGTCCCTGACCCAAACTTAAGCCTGTATAAGCCTGATCCGGATTGAAAACAAGATCAAGAGGTCTCTGACCTGAGGCTAATCACAATCGGGTCCCTGACCCAATGTAAACCTGTACAGCCCTGATCTGGATTTGAAAACAAGAGCAGGAGGTCCCTGACCTAAGGTTAACCACAATCGGGTCCCTGACCCTAAACACTCTACTCACAGTCAAATTTAGATTCGAGCACCGTCACCTGTTTAGTTACTTCCGTCAGGGGTGAGGGGTCGAGCCACCAATCCGAGAGAGAGAGACCAAGGTTAATCTTACCTTGTGCCATCTCTTCCCTCCGGGTCGTGGCTCGATCACTTCTTCAGTCCCCCACGGAATTCACTCAGGGTATTGGTTTTTGCTCGCAGCGCCAAATGTCGATGTCAATATTTTTCCCGCTTCTGGACTGTGATAGAAAGATTTAACAACGCTCGTTAAGAAAACAAAACAAAGCTTTATTTACGAATTACAGCTGCATGCAGAAATGGCTGAAACTTGAAGTCAGAGAGCAGTCAGTAAAAACTGCTGTTTCCTTCTCAAGTCCGCGCTTTCACAGAGAATCCGCTCAATATTTATATATTTTCATAATCAGGATTACGTGACTACAGCTTGGTCAGGAATTCGATCAGAAGTAAAAACATAAGCAATATCATAAAACAGGCGTCACCTTGCTGACCTTTCAGGACTCTGGGTCTCATACCATTATCTTGTCTTTTGATCGCATGTTTAAGAATCGGAGGAGACTTGTTCTGGCCCTATCTTGTCGTATTTAGACTGCTTTGGGTTATGACGAGTTAGTCTTATCAGAATTTACAGAGCCCAGGCATTTCGGAACAACTTGACCTTCTCTGATCTTTTTCATGCTTTAGGTCATGCAAAGTCAGTTTTTCTTTCATTGTACCCAGTAATTGACCAGTTTTCCCATCATGCCATTATTTACTTTGTACAACATCACACCCCCATATCCCTCCTTCACCCATATCTCCCCATAACCCCTTTCCCATCTCCCCATATCGCCCATATCCCCCCTTCCCCCTGATGTGACCATCAATTCACTCGAGGCACGAGAGGAAATAAACTGTGGCTCGAATAGACTTACAACTGAGCCTGCCTGCGACCAGAAGAACTGAGGGCAGACTCACAAGACCGCAGCACTTTATACTTCTGGTAGTGGGAGGGGCCATGGGTGGAGCCATGGGCAGAGCCAAGGGTGGAGCCCTGTAGAAGCTCCTCATCTCCCCCTGTGGGCAGAGCCGCGCAACAGCTCACAGAGAGAGCCCACAAGGACACAATGCTATATAGTGTGAATTAAGCATTATACATTCACCCCCTGTAAAAAAATCAAGTCCGGCGGGGGTGACGGGTCTACAGATTGAGCCGGTCCGGTGGTCGAGTCATCCGCTGGGATCGGCGGAGCACTGGGATTGCAGCGTCTTCCGATGGATGTGTGCTGACGGGCGGTGTGGATCTGAGGGTGGACTCCGGGGGTGGTTCGTTCAGAGCTTCGTTCCTGACCGGTGCGACGGGCGAATGGGGGTGCAGGAAACCTGTAGGCGTGGGGGCGCAGGGTGTGGGGGGCCGGGTGGGGTGTAGTGTGAGGGGTACCTCGGCGGTGGTGGTGGTGGTGGTGGCTCCTGCAGGCGCCAGGTCCCGGAGGGAAACGGTGTCCTGATGGCCGTCGGGGTGTTCCATAAAGGCGTAGTGTGGGTTTGAGTGTAGCAATAGTACCCTTTCTACTAGTGGGTCCGTTTTATGTGTCCAGACGGAAGTTTCCGGAGGAGAACTGGGCCCGGTGTCCTCAACCAAGATGGGAGCAAAGCCCCCGTAGTAGTGCCCCTAGGGAAAGCAAATAATCGCAAGTGAGGCGTCTGGTTAGTGGCCGTGCACAGGAGGGACCTAATTGCATGGAGGGCGTCGGGGAGGACCTCCTGCCAGTGGGAGGTCGGGAGATTCCTGGACCATAGGGTCAGTAGGACGGTCTTCCACACTGTCGCGTTCTCCCTCTCCACTTGCCCGTTCCCCCTGGGGTTATAGCTGGTAGTCCTGCTCAAGGCGATACCCTTGTCGAGCAGGTACTGATGCAGCTCGTCGCTCATGAAGGATGGATCCCTGTCGCTGTGTACGTAGCTGGGGAAACCGAACAGGGTGAAGACACTGTGCAGGGCTCTGATGACTGTGTGGGAGGTCATATCGGGGCATGGGATAGCGAACGGAAAACGGGAGAATTCGTCTATGACGTTGAGGAAGTCGAGGGGAGTAGCCCTTTGAAATCGATGCTCAGATATTCAAAGGGCCGGGAAGCCTTTATCAGGTGGGCCTTGTCTGGTCTATAGAAGTGCGGTTTGCACTCCGCACAGATCGGGCAATCCCTGGTGATGGCTTTTATCTCCTCGGTGGAGAAAGGCAGATTCCGGGCTTTGATGTAGTGGGCGAGCCGGGTGACCCCCGGGTGGTAGAGGTCATTGTGGATAGCCTGTAATCGGTCGTCTTGCGCGCTGGCGGATGTGTCGCGGGACAGGGCATCTGGGGACTCGTTGAGCTTCCCCGGCCGTTATATGATGTCATAATTATAGGTGGAGAGTTCGATCCTCCACCTCAATATTTTATCGTTTTTTATTTTGCCCCGTTGCGAGTTGTCGAACATGAAGGCAACCGATCTCTGGTCGGTGACGAGGGTAAACCTCCTACCTGCGAGGTAGTGCCTCCAGTGCCGTATGGCTTCCACAATGGCTTGTGCTTCCTTTTCGACTGAGGAGTGTCGAAGTTCCGAAGCGGAGAGGGTTCGGGAGAAGAAAGCTACTGGTCTCTCTGCCTGGTTCAGAGTGGCGGCGAGAGCGACCTCTGAGGCGTCGCTCTCCACCTGAAAGGGGACGGATTCATCCACCGCCCGCATGGCGGCTTTGGCGATGTCCTCCTTGATGCAGTTGAAGGCCTGGCGGGCCTCGGCTGACAGTGGGAAGAGTGTGGTCTTAAATAGTGGGCGGGCTTTGTCCGCATACTGGGGGACCCACTGGGCGTAATAGGAGAAAAATCCAATGCACCTCTTGAGGGCCCTGGAACAATGAGGGAGAGGGAGTTGTAAGAGGGGGCGCATACGGTCTGGGTCAGGGCCCAGGACTCCGTTTTCCACGTCATAGCCGAGGATGGCTAGTCTGGTTGTGCGGAAAACGCATTTCTCCTTATTGTATGTGAGGTTGAGTTTCTGGGCGGTTTGTAGAATTTGGTGGAGGTCGGCATCGTAGTCCTGCTGGTCATGGCCGCAGATGGTGACGTTATCCAGGTACGGAAACGTGGCCCGCAGCCCGTACTGGTCCTCCATTCGGCCCATTGCTCATTGGAACACCAAAACCCCATTCGTGACGCCAAATGGGACCCGGAGGAAATGGAAGAGGCAGCCATCTGCCTCGAATGTCCTGTAGTGGCGGTCCTCCGGGCGGATTGGGAGCTGGTGGTATGCAGACTTCAGATCCACCGTGGAGAATATCTGGTACTGGGCGATCTGGTTGACCATGTCTGCAATTCGGGGGAGGGGGTACGCATCGAGGTGCGTAAACCGGTTAATGGTCTGGCTGTAATCAACCACCATCCGGAACTTTTCCCCGGTCTTGACGACCACCACCTGAGCTCTCCAGGGGCTATTACTGGCCTCTATGACTCCCTCACGTAGGAGCCGCTGGACTTCGGCTCTAATAAATTCCCTGTCCTGCAGGCTATACCGCCTGCTGCGAGTGGCTACGGGTTTGCAGTTAGCAGTGAGATTAGCGAAGAGTGGAGGGGGGTCGATTTTTAGAGTCACTAAGCTGCATATAGTGAGAGGAGGTAGGGGTCCGCCGAAGCTGAGTGTGAGGCTTCTAAGATTGCATTGAAAATCGAGCCCGAGTAGGAGGGGGGCGCAGAGGTCTGGGAGTACGTACAGCTGGAAATTAGAGTAGCTGGCACCCTGTATTGTTAGGGTCGCAATGGTGCGCCCTTGTATTTGAACCGAGTGCGAACCCGAGGCGAGGGAGATAGTTTGCCGTGCAGGGAAGATAGGGAGCGAACAGCGTCTTACCAGGTCTGGATGCACAAAGCTCTCGGTGCTCCCGGAGTCGAAGAGGCACAGTGTCTTGTATCCGTTGACCTGAACGGACATCATCGAGCTCCTGAGGTGCTTTGGCAAATGCACTGGTCCAAAGTGACTGCGTTGAGTTGCGGGTAGTCGGTGGCTTGATCAGCAGTGCTGGAGTGGCCCCGTGATGACTGTCCGCGGAGGTCTGCGGGCCTGCGTGTTGGGGGAGCGATTGCTCTGGACAGCGGGAGAGTTAGAGGGTTTAGATTTAGACAGGCATACCTTAGCATAATGTCCTTTTCGACCGCAGCTGCTGCAGGTCGCGTTGCGGGCCGGGCATTGCTGCCGTGGATGTTGGGGCTGGCCGCAAAAATGGCACGCTGGCGCTCCATAGTGGGTGGGTAGCCGTGCGGCGCAGGCACAGGTAGGCTGGTCACTTCCTATTGTGCTCATTCAAGATTGTGTAAAGCTCAAATTCAGTATGAAATTTGAGTCTCGTGATCCTGTATCCTTGAAATAATTCTTTCTTTTCTTCTTATTTTGCTCATGTGTCTCCACTTCTAAAATTTTCAAGCTCTTTTGCATTTTCGCATCCAGTTTGGCAGTGATTCTACTTGCTTATCTTTCTAAAATGTTTATCTTGCACTCATACATCTTTGAATCTATAACCTGTGAACCAACATGTTACCATCTTACTATCATGCAACCTTGCAAAGCTGGCAACGTCCTGTTTTTTGCAATTCAATCATTTACAATATCTAAAAGCAGTGCTGATGCCAAAGCCTAAACTTGAGCACACATACTTTTTATGATCTTTAAAAATGCTTGTGCTGTTATGTTTTTTTAAAATATTCCATTCATTCTTCCTGACCTTTTGCCATTCAAGATTTTGAACAAAGTAAACACTCCTGTAATATTCAACAGTCTTCCCTCCCCATATTACACTGAGCACAAACTACTCACTCAAGAATGCAAACGGGTGTCTGATGATTTTGTTTATGGAACAGAAGTTGAATCCAATCATCCAGCATAAATATAAGTTAATGCAGTGAAAAGAGCAATCAAATTAGGCCTAAGTAATGTCTCAAGATAGATTTCCAAATAAATTTCGGGAAGGAGAACTTGTTTAAATTTTGCCAAAAAGTCACTTGAATCAGTACAGAAGCAGAGCCTGTCTTTTTACAACTTTTAGCTGATTATTTCTATCCTTTCCTTTCCTCACATATTCCCAATGCGCCACTGTGCTGCGCCAAGGGATAGAAGAAATCGGTATTTGAAATCCTTTGTTCCTCTCGAATGGAGTGTGCCACAAAGCCTCGGGAAGGACAATGGTTCAGGCATTATTGCCTGCTTGATCTCTCCCTGAGAGGAAACACACCGTCTCCCCTTGTTGCCCCCAATTATTAGCACAACAAAGATCTTGGGCATTTGGTATTGGAACCTCCATGCAAACATTGTATGGTTCCGTAATAGCAGCAGTGTCTATTTCACTCCAATATTTTATGTTTGATGATTATAGGCTTACTTAAACCGTCACTGCAACTTTAAAATCTTGTAATCATTTTTAATGTTGTTTCAGAGGTGTTGAATTGCACTGGGAACTTATTTTGAATGTAATTATAGTTTCAAGATTTGTAGGTTGGTTCTGGTATTCTTGTATTAAGAATTTGGAAGAGTACGTTCTCCTGGATTTGAGAACTGTGCTTGAAAGGAATGTAGGCTGGAGCATTAGTGCTCTGAGCATTACTCTCCACTGCAAGCACTGAAATGACACCTGAATTTTAGGTGAGATAATTCCAGTCAAGTTATCAGCAAGACATTTTGAAATTTATTTTGTTAATGTTAAGAGAGCAACAATGTCCAAGTTATCTATCTCAGTCATAAAACATCACCAAAGAGACACATTTTCGTATTTTATACTGCAGTAAGTCTTCAGGACGAAAGAGTTGTATTTATTATTTTAGCATTCTGTGGTGACAGATCCCTCATGTGATTTACACTGTGTTGTAGTACATGGTCTTTGGGAGGAATGGTCGCCATGGAGTTTATGCTCAGTTACCTGTGGGAGAGGATCGAGAACCAGATCTCGGATGTGCGTTGCTCCACAACACGGAGGGAAAGCGTGTCAGGGCTCAGAGCTCCAAACCAAACTCTGCAACATTGCACTTTGCCCTGGTTGGTATAAAAATTTATTTTAATTGTATATATATTCAGAATGTTTATTTGAGGACAGAAACATTGCTTCCTTTGCTTCGAGGAATGGGAGTGAGAGCTTTGAGATATGAAAATCAGGCTTATTGTCTGTAGAATTATTGCAACAAGTCATTTAACTTAATAAGAAGCCTTTACCTGGGACATTTTAGATTTTATTTATATTTGGGCAAATTCCGATTCAGACATGTTTGATGAACCTTCCTCTTTCTTTTAAAATTGAGATAGAATTGAAAGCCCTTTTCTGTTGTCTGTACTAACTGTTAAACCCATTTGACAACCTTCAGAGAGTGGCATCCCTTATACTCGCTTTCTGGGAGGGACATAAACCCAGGTCTGCAAAGTGTTTGACAATTCTATTCTCACTGTCTTATAATATTTTCGCAATACATTTTTAGATATGAAATTGCCTTGCCATTGATGTGCTTTAAAATAGTTTTGTAGTTTTTCTTATTTCTGATTTCCTTGAAAGGGACCAAATGGTATTGGGACTTCCACATAGTTCATTGAACCTTGTTTGTATTTAAAGGAAAATGCTGGAAATACTAAGTGGACTATGCACATCTCTGGGGACAAAAAAAAGTTTACGTTTCAAGTTGATGATCTTTCATCAGAAACAAAAGAAGGTAGAGATGCAACAAGTTTTAAGCAAATGCAGAGGAATTGAAAGGAGGATGGGGGACGCTGGTTATGGTTCTGCTGGTGCCATTTACAGCTCCTCGAGAATAGATCGAGCTTTTGTTCTGTGCTTGTCTCATTGACACCCCTACTTGATGCACCAACATCTCTTTTATTATTTAATCATTCCTGCCGTCTTCCTTGTCACAAATCTTCCCTTTTGTTTTTTCTCCTCATCATTCCCTTCTTTCCAAGCCTCTGTACTTAAAACTGTTACATCTTTAAATTCTTCCCCTTTCATGTCAAATCTCACTACAGATTTTGCCTGTTCCTCTGCACATTTCCAGCATTAACTGTTCTAATTTCTGATTAACAGCATCAGAAATATTTTGTTCTTGTCTTATTTAAAGGATATGTTTTATCTGCGAGCTAGTTCAGTCTGTTCCACCACTCCTAACAGCAAACTCAATGCTATTTGTTTAGTCTGTAATTATGATGATGCTTTGCTTCAGTAACATGTTTTGAGTTTTTTTGATTGACTCCAGTGATTTCCTCCTTTAGGAATTATGCATCCTTATACCATCCGTTTGCTTTTTGTTTTTCTTGAAAAAAGACGTAACATTTGAACAAAAATATTTAAATGCTTATAACAACAAAAAACATTTTAAAAATCTATAATTTGCAAATGAAACCAAAAGATGAACCAGAAGATGCTTCAAGCATGTTCACAGAATTTGGTATCTGATTTGGTATCTATAGGTCAGAACAGAGCTATGGGGTGTGATTCTCCGGCCTCATTACGCTCTCATTCAAGCGAAACGGGACGGTGAATAGCGGGAGAGACCAAAAACGAGAACCGTACCAGGTGCTATTTTGCGATGCAACCAGCCGTAGCATGGCGAGAAACCAATTATCACCACTTAAGCCCTATTTCCATACAATTAACAAGAGCCACCCCATATCCAATGGCCTCCTGTCATTCAGAGGCCTCCTTAGCAAGTGGTCACGCTGGCGCCGATTACTACTCCTTTTGAAAAACGTGAACCTGGCGGAAGGACTTCTGTGGGGAGCTGAGGAGGTGAGTAGCCACCTTTGCTCACAGGAAAAGAGCCCGGGTGCTGGGCTTGCCACCCCATTGCTCGGTGGAGGTGGGGCACCGTCGGTCAGGGGTGGGGGACACTCCGCAGGGGTGGGCCGTCATAGGAGGGTTGGGGGGAGGCACTGGCGGACAACCAAAGGCAACCACTCGCACCACCACCATGTTTACCCGTTCCGGGGGCAACCCTTGCTCGTGCCCATCTGCCCAATGAACACCCAAAGCTCCCATTGACTGCCAAAGCCTCTCGCTGTGCGGCTGCAGGCTGTTGGCAATCGTGGCTAAGTAGTACTTCACACATCCCAAGTGGATTCCCGTGGGTGGGCGGGCCATGTAGCATGTGGGAGTCATTGCCAAGCATCCCAATCACGCCTTGATGGCTGGACACTGTGCTTGAAAATTGTGGAAGGCAACATCACACATGCAGCAGCCAACATACCAACATTTAGGGGACATATCCACGGCTGGAGGGTGGGTTGGTGCCAGGTGGAGGGGGAGATGCTTGGAGAGATGGGCCAAGGCTCGAACATCAGCCCGTACTGTGGATGAAAGTGGCAGAGGCATCATAATGGTTGTGCACAAGGGTGTTTAATATGTAATACAATTCCCTACTCTCCCAATCGTCTTTCCTCCCCAAACCCCTCCCCCGGTGCCCTCTGTGATCCTCAACGTGCTTGGCCCTCATAGCTCTGCTGCTATGCCTACATATCTCCTCAGGGTGCACATCTGAGGTGGAAGCAGCCAGCTGCTTAATATGTGCTGTGGCTTCAATGCCCCACCAGGTGCCCTCTAGGGACTCTGGGGCTAGAGGGTCCCGGCTCACTTGTTGGCGGCACATGCTCAGCCGTGCCACCCTGTCCCATGTGCTGACTTTGAGATGCAGCCTCATCATAGGGGTGGAACTCACGAGGAGCTTGTGACCACTCTCATCGTTCCATGGGATGGGTCTGGATTGGCACCCAGCGCCTCCTCCTCCCGGTTGGTGCCCATGGGGCCCTGAGGTTCACATTGGGTTGGAGTGGCGGCTGGTTCGAGCCCTGGCTGCCGCTGCATTATCTTGCTCTGCCAGCCCTGGCAGTTCCCCATGGTCTGCACCACCGTGTCGACATCCTTGGAGATGCTCCTCAGTGACTCACTATGCTCTGTAGTGCCACGCCAATGCCCACCTGCGACAGGGACAAGCTCCTCAATGCCTCGGCCATCTGAGAGCGGGACAAGGGTCAAGGATGTCTCGGAGCGGCTGCAGGACATTCTGGGGGGGGGAGGGTGAACAGCCAGCTGTCGTGGTGCACATAGGCACCAACGATATAGGTAAAAAACGGGATGAGGTCCTACAAGCGGAATTCAGGGAGTTAGGAGTTAAACTAAAAAGTAGGACCTCAAAGGTAGTAATCTCAGGATTGCTACCAGTGCCACGAACTAGTCAGAGTAGGAATGTCAGGATAGATAGGATGAATGCGTGGCTCGAGAGATGGTGCAAGAGGGAGGGATTCAAATTCCTGGGGCATTGGGACAGGTTCTGGGGGAGGTGGGACCAGTACAAACCGGACGGTCTGCACCTGGGCAGGACTGGAACCGATGTCCTAGGGGGGGTGTTTTCTAGAGCTGTTGGGGAGGGTTTAAACTAATGTGGCAGGGGGATGGGAACCGATGCAGGAAGTTGGAAGGTAGTAAAACAGGGACAGAAGCAAAAGGAAATAAGGGGAAAAGTGCAAGGCAGAGAAGACATAGTCAAAAATCTAAAAGGGCGACAGTACAAGGTACAGTGACTGAGGGGAGCACAGTGAATAGGCCCAGTAATAACAAAAGGAATAAAACTGGAGATGTGAAGATTCAAAACAGAGGTAAAAAAACCAACATAAGTGTACTTTACCTGAATGCTCGTAGTATTCGGAATAAAGTAAATGAGTTGATGGCACAAATCATCGTAAATGACTATGATTTAGTGGCCATTACTGAAACATGGTTAAAGGATGGTCACGACTGGGAGTTAAATATCCGAGGGTATCAAACTATTCGGAAGGACAGAGTGGATGGTAAGGGTGTAAAGGTGTTGCTCTGTTATTTAAGGATGACATCAGGGCAATAGTAAGGGATGACATCGGTGCTATGGAGGATAAGGTTGAATCCATTTGGGTGGAAATCAGGAATAGTAAGGCGAAAAAGTCACTGATAGGAGTAATCTATCGGCCACCAAATAGTAACGATATGGTGGGGCAGGCAATAAACAAAGAAATAACTGATGCATGTAGAAATGGTACAGCAGTTATCATGGGGGATTTTAATCTACATGTCGATTGGTTTAACCAGGTCGGTCAAGGCAACCTTGAGGAGGAGATTATAGAATGTATCCGCGATAGTTTCCTAGAACAGTATGTAATGGAACCTACGAGGGAACAAGCGGTCCTAGATCTTGTCCTGTGTAATGAGACAGGATTGATTCATGATCTCATAGTTAGGGAACCTCTCGGAGGGAGCGATCACAATATGGTGGAATTTAAAATACAGATGGAGGGTGAGAAAGTAAAATCAAATACTAGTGTTTTGTGTTTAAACAAAGGAGATTACAAGGGGATGAGAGAAGAACTAGCTAAGGTAGACTGGGAGCTAAGACTTTATGGTGGGACAGTTGAGGAACAGTGGAGAACCTTCCAAGCGATTTTTCACAGTGCTCAGCAAAGGTTTATACCAACAAAAAGGAAGGACGGAAGAAAGAGGGAAAATCGACCGTGGATATCTAAGGAAATAAGGGAGAGTATCAAATTGAAGGAAAAAGCATATAAAGTGGCAAAGATTGCTGGGAGATTAGAGGACTGGGAAATCTTTAGGGGGCAACAGAAAGCTACTAAAAAAGCTATAAAGAAGAGTAAGATAGAGTATGAGAGTAAACTTGCTCAGAATATAAAAACAGACAGTAAAAGTTTTTACAAATATATAAGACAAAAAAGAGTGGCTAAGGTAAATATTGGTCCTTTAGAGGGTGAGAAGGGAGTTTTAATAATGGGAAATGAGGAAATGGCTGAGGAACTGAACAGGTTTTTTGGGTCGGTCTTAACAGTGGAAGACACAAATAACATGCCAGCGACTGATAGAAATGAGGCTATGACAGGTGAGGGCCTTGAGAGGATTGTTATCACTAAGGAGGGAGTGATGGGCAAGCTAATGGGGCTAAAGGTAGACAAGTCTCCTGGCCCTGATGGAATGCATCCCAGAGTGCTAAAAGAGATGGCTAGGGAAATTGCAGATGCACTAGTGATAATTTACCGAAATTCACTAGACTCTGGGGTGGTCCCGGTGGATTGGAAATTAGCAAACGTGACGCCACTGTTTAAAAAAGGAGGTAGGCAGAAAGCAGGAAATTATAGGCCAGTGAGCTTAACTTCGGTAGTAGGGAAGATGCTGGAATCTATCATCAAGGCATCTGGATAGAAATTGTCCCATTGGGCAGACGCAGCATGGGTTCGTAAAAGGCAGGTCATGCCTAACTAATTTAGTGGAATTTTTTGAGGACATTACCAGTGCAGTAGATAATGGGGAGCCGATGGATGTGGTATATCTGGATTTCCAGAAAGCCTTTGACAAGGTGCCACACAAAAGGTTGCTGCATAAGATAAAGATGCATGGCATTAAGGGTAAAGTAGTAGCATGGATAGAGGATTGGTTAATTAATAGAAAGCAAAGAGTTGGGATAAATGGGTGTTTCTCTGGTTGGCAATCAGTAGCTAGTGGTGTCCCTCAGGGATCCGTGTTGGGCCCACAATTGTTCACAATTTACATAGATGATTTGGAGTTGGGGACCAAGGGCAATGTGTCCAAGTTTGCAGATGACACTAAGATGAGTGGTAAAGCGAAAAGTGCAGAGGATACTGGAAGTCTGCAGAGGGATTTGAATAGGTTAAGTGAATGGGCTCGGGTCTGGCAGATGGAATACAATGTTGACAAATGTGAGGTTATCCATTTTGGTAGGAATAACAGCAAACGGGATTATTATTTAAACGATAAAATATTAAAGCATGCCGCTGTTCAGAGAGACTTGGGTGTGCTAGTGCATGAGTCACAGAAGGTTGGTTTACAAGTGCAACAGGTGATTAAGAAGGCAAATGGAATTTTGTCCTTCATTGCTAGAGGGATGGAGTTTAAGACTAGGGAGGTTATGTTGCAATTGTATAAGGTGTTAGTGCGGCCACACCTGGAGTATTGTGTTCAGTTTTGGTCTCCTTACTTGAGAAAGGACGTACTGGCGCTGGAGGGTGTGCAGAGGAGATTCACTAGGTTAATCCCAGAGTTGAAGGGGTTGGATTATGAGGAGAGGTTGAGTAGACTGGGACTGTACTCGTTGGAATTTAGAAGGATTAGAGGGGATCTTATAGAAACATTTAAAATGATGATGGGAATAGATAGGATAGATGCGGGCAGGTTGTTTCCACTGGCGGGTGACAGCAGAACTAGGGGACATAGCCTCAAAATAAGGGGAAGTAGATTTAGGACTGAGTTTAGGAGGAACTTCTTCACCCAAAGGGTTGTGAATCTATGGAATTCCTTGCCCAGTGAAGCAGTTGAGGCTCCTTCATTACATGTTTTTAAGGTAAAGATAGATAGTTTTTTGAAGAATAAAGGGATTAAGGGTTATGGTGTTCGGGCCAGAAAGTGGAGCTGAGTCCACAAAAGATCAGCCATGATCTAATTGAATGGCGGAGCAGGCCCGAGGGGCCAGATGGCCTACTCCTGCTCCTAGTTCTTATGTTCTTATGTCCCGCAGAACCTCAGAAAGGAAACATCACTTTCCTGCACCTGTAGTCTCTGGGACTCCTCCAAGCGGTTATGGATCTGCTGGAGTGATGCTGATATCTCCCTCTGAATATCCCAGATGCTTCCTATTGTCTCCATCAGCTCTGGGTACCTCTATATCACAGGCTCAGCATCAGGCGGGACCCAACTGGATCCTGGGATCCATCAGCCCCCCCGACTACTCTCTTGCCTGCGGGTTCCTGCCTCCATCTGATGTGCAGCAGGTTGGTGCTCAACAGATTGTGCCCCTGAAGGCTGCCCACTAACATGTAACACTGAATCGTGTACAGTGGGGATGACAGCTGTGCCACAACTATTGCGGGTGCATCCTTGGAGCTCTCCTCCGAGGTTGTTTCGTGGGAGGCAGGAGAGGGTGCAGACAGGGTTTAGCGGCGCCATCGGCTGGAAAACATGCGCAAGAATGGATATGTGGTCAGTGGGAGGGATGGGTCAGTCAGTCAGCAAAGCAATAACAACTCACATTTGTCAGGTCCATCAGGTGGCGCCTGGTGATTCCTCACCTCTGTGACATCCGCCAGCCTCCGCGTGGGTGACCACCTTGTCTTCGGCCACCCCAGTCACCTTCAAGGCACACTCCTCAAAGGAGTTGAGGATTCTTAAATCTGGCATCCGTCTGCCAATCTGGGCCCTCTCCTGGCAATTATAGAACAATGAACAAAGAAAATTACAGCACAGGAACAGGCCCTTCGGCCCTCCCAGCCTGCGCCGATCCAGATCCTTTATCTAAACCTGTCTCCTATTTTCCAAGGTCTACTTCCCTCTGTTCCCGCCCATTCATATACCTGTCTAGATGCTTCTTAAATGATGCTATCGTGCCCTCCTCTACCACCTCCGCTGGTAAAGCGTTCCAGGCAACCACCACCCTCTGCGTAAAAAACTTTCCACGCACATCTCCCTTAAACTTTCCCCCTCTCACTTTGAAATCGTGACCCCTTGTAACTGACACGCCCACTCTTGGGAAAAGCTTGTTGCTATCCACCCTGTCCATACCTCTCATAATTTTGTAGACCTCAATCAGGTCCCCCCTCAACCAAACCTCCGTCATTCCAATGAAAACAATCCTAATCTACTCAACCTTTCTTCATAGCTAGCACCCTCCATACCAGGCAACATCCTGGTGAACCTCCTCTGCACCCTCTCCAAGGCATTCACATCCTTCTGGTAATGTGGCGACCAGAACTGCACGCAGTATTCCAAATGTAGCCTAACCAAAGTCACATACAACTGTAACATGACCTGCCAACTCTTGTACTCAATACCCCGTCCGATGAAGGCAAGCATGCTGTATGCCTTCTTGACCACTCCATCAACCTGCGTTGCCAACTTCAGGGTACAATGGACCTGAACTCCCAGATCTCTCTGCACATCAATTTTCCCCAAGACCCTTCCATTGACCATCTTGAATTTGATCTTCCAAAATGCTTCACCTCGCATTTGCCTGGATTGAACTCCATCTGCCATTTCTCTGCCCAACTCTCCAATCTATCTATATTTTGTTGCATTCTCTGACAGTCCTCCTCGCTATCTGCAACTCCACCAATCTTGGTATCATCTGCAAACTTGCTAATCAGACCACCTATACCTTCGTCCAGGTCATTTATGTAGATCACAAACAATAGTGGTCCGAGCACAGATCCCTGTGGGACACCACTGGTCACCCTTCTCCATTTTGAGACACTCCCTTCCACCACTACTCCCTGTATCCTGTTGCCCAGCCAGTTCTTTATCCATCTTGCTAGTACACCCTGAACCCATACAACTTCACTTTTTCCATCAACCTGCCATGGGAAACCTTATCAAACGCCTTACTAAAGTCCATGTATACGACATCTACACCCTTCCCTCATCAATTAACTTTGTCACTTCCTCAAAGAATTCTATTAGGTTTGTAAGACATGACCTTCCCTGCACAAAACCATGCTGCCTATCACTGATAAGTCTATTTTCTTCCAGATGTGAATAGATCCTATCCTTCAATATTTTCTCCAACAGTTTGCCTACCACTGACGTCAAGATCCCAGGTGTATAATTCCCTGGATTATCCCTGCTACCCTTCTTAAACAAAGGTACAACATTAGCAATTCTCCAGTCCTCCGGGACCTCACCCGTGCTCAAGGATGCTGCAAAGATATCTGTTAAGGCCCCAGCTATTTCGACCCTCGCTTCCCTCAGAAACCTGGGATAGATCCCATCCGGTCCTGGGGACTTGTCCACCTTAATGTCTTTTAGAATACCCAAAACTTCCCCCTTCCATATGACAACTTGACCTAGAGTATTTAAACATCCATCCCTAGCCTCAACATCCGTCTTGTCCCTCTCCTTTGTGAACACCGATGCAAAGTACTCATTAAGAATCTCACCCATTTCCTCTGAGTCCACGCATAAATTTCCTCTTTTGTCTTTAAGTGGGCCAATCCTTTCTCTAGTTACCCTCCTGCTCCTTACATACGAATAAAAGGCTTTGGGATTTTCCTTAACCCTGTTAGCCAAAGATATTTCATGACACCTTTTAGCCCTCTTTATTGCGCGTTTGAGATTCGTCCTACTTTCCCGATATTCCTCCAAAGCTTCATCAGTTTTGAGTTGCCTCGATCCTATGTATGCTTCCTTTTTCATCTTAGCAAGTCTCACAATTTCACCCGTCATCCATGGTTCCCTAATCTTGCCATTTCTATCTTTCATTTTCACAGGAACATGTCTGTCCTGCACTCTAATCAACCTTTCCTTAAAAGACTTCCACATTTCAAATGTGGATTTACCATTAAACAGCTGCTTCCAATCCACATTCCCTAGCTCCTGCCGAATTTTGTTATACTCTGCCTTTCCCCAATTTAGCACTCTTCCTTTCGGACCCTTCCTGTCCTTGTCCATGAGTATTCTAAAACTTACGGAATTATGATCGCTATTCCCAAAGTAATCACCGACTGAAACATCAACCACCTGGCCGGGATCATTCCCCAATACCAGGTCCAGTATGGCCCCTTCCCGAGTTGGACTATTTACATACTGCTCTAAAAAACTCTCCTGGATGCTCCTTACAAACTCTGCTCCATCTACGCCTCCAACACTACACGAATCCCATTCAATGTTGGGGAAGTTAAAATCTCCCATCACAACCACCCTATTGCTCCTACATTTTTCTATAATCTGTCTGCATATTTGTACCTCTACTTCATGCTCGCTTTTGGGAGGCCTGTAGTAAAGTCCCAACAATGTTACTGCACCCTTCCTATTTCTCAGCTCCACCCATATTGCCTCAGTGCTCGAATCCTCCATCGTGCCCTCCTTAATCACAGCTGTGATATCATCTCTGACGAGTAATGCAACTCCTCCACCCCTTCTACCTCCCTCTCTATCCCTCCTGAAGCATCTATACCCTGGGATATTCAGTTGCCAGTCCTGCCTTTCCCTCAACCAAGTCTCAGTAATACCAATAGCATCATATTCCCAGGTACTGATCCAAGCCCTAAGTTCATCTGCCTTACCTGCTACACTTCTCGCATTAAAACAAATGCACCTCAGACCACCTTTGCGTTCATCATCTCTTCCCTGTCTACTCTTCCCCTTAGTCACATTGAGTTTATTGTCTCGTACCTTACTGGCTTTAGTTGCTGCTTCTTTACTGACCTCTAACTTCCTAATCTGGTTCCCATCCCCCTGCCACATTAGTTTAAAACCTCCCCAACAGTGTCAGCAAAAGCACTCCTTCGGACATTGGTTCCAGTCCTGCCCAGGTGTAGACCATCCGGTTTGTAATGGTCCCACCGCCCCCAGAACCGGTTCCAATGTCCCAAAAATCTGAACCCCTCCCTCCTGCACCATCTCTCAAGCCACGTATTAATTCTGACTATTCTTGAATTTCTACTCTGACTGTCACTTGACAACAGCCCCTTCACAAACCACCTTCAAATTAGGCTGACCGCACTGCACGTATGCAAATCTCCCCAGAACAGCCAATCAGTAGCTCCGCTATGCTGCCCTCTGCTGGATGCTTGCTTGCACTCGAACTCCTCGGGTCTCTTTCGCAGGTACACCTTCAAATTAGGCTGACCGCACTGCACGTATGCAAATCACCCCAGAACAGCCAATCAGTAGCTCCGCTCTGCTGCCCTCTGCTGGGAGAGCTTTTCCTGAGGAGATACAGAAATGGCATTGTCAGCCGCACGCGTGGTTCACAGTAGCGGAACGGAGTATGTGAAGGGAGTGTGGGGGTAGTTTGAAGGGGGAGGGGTAGAGGGAAAATTGGAGGTTTCATGGGGAGTTGGGGGGGTTGTTGGGGGTTATTGGTGTTTACTCAGTCGTGCTGCTCGGTGTAGGCCTTTGACCTTTTTTTGGCATTGGAGGCCAGTCCTCCTGGTCACACTCCCCAGGCTTACAGCTGCCACCACCTCGTCCCAGGCAGCACTGGCTGCCCTATGGCCATCCTCCAGGATCGAGGAGCCTCCCCAGGTCCTCATCACCGAAACCTGGGACCGGTCTCCTTAACACCATTATTGCAAGCTTGCTGGGGTTGGCTGAGCAAGTGTAGCTTAAGTGTTGCTTGCCCTTGTTAGCGAGGGGCTGGCTAGCGCGGTCCCGGCAAATCAGCTGGTGAGCCTTCATTTGCAGCTAGAAGCCCGTGAGGCCTCGTTACGTGAACCAATTAACGTTGAATTAAATTGCCGGCCTCGCTGGGCGGAATGCCAGGAAGTTCGCGGCAATTCCCGCTCTCGACCATACTTAGAATTCTTTCCAGAAAATCACGCCATGCTTTTCTCAGTTTTTTATATCTTTTTAAGAAGCTGATTTTGTAACAGGTAAAACAATATTTACGATCGTTCAGCATGTGCTTTGTACAATGTAATAAAACCTCATTCATTTGTATTCCCAATTGGCATTTTCTCAATTAACTATGAAAGAATTTGTGAATAATGGGAAATTACTAATATTATTTCCTTCACTCATCTCCATTGTTTTCTTCCTGCCTTGCCACTAAAATAACTGAGAAATCCTACTGGAGAGAACTAAATTGAGTAAACTGGAGTGAGGCACACTCTTTTATATCAGTAGTTTAACTTTGGGGCTCTGAATTATTTGGCATATCCCAAGACTCGCCAACTAATCAAAATTCAACTAAAATGCTATTAATTTTTCTTAAGTTTTTGTTTTTTTGGGAGATGTGGGCAGCAGTAACAAGGCTGCATTAATCACCTATCCTTAGTTACCTTAAGAAGGTAGTGATGGACATCCTTTTGAACCACTGACGTCCGTGTATTGATGGTGCTCCCACCATGGTGGGAGCTTTGAGATGTTGCTGTTCCCATAATGTTGCTTTTAGTTCTAGAAGTCACAGGCTGGGAAGCACTGAAAATTGAGCTTGGTTAGTTGCTGCGTTTCATCATGTAGAAAGTTCATATTTACAAGCAGTTGTGAAGGTTATTGAGTTAACTGCCAGGGACACTGATGATACTGTGGCACCAATGATGCCATGATACTATACTATGATTCTATGGTGAATATAGCTCTGAACTCGATAGTGTTGAGTTTCTTGTATGTTGTGGCTGGATCCAGGTGAGTAGTGAGTATTCCACCCAAACATGAGCCTTGTATATGGTGGAGAAGCTTTGAGGGATCAGGACGTAGAGTACTCATGCAGAGTTCCAAACTGCTGTTGTAAAAGTGATTCAACCAGCTTCCAGTCAAGGTGAACTAAAATCGCTGCCTGTATCTACTGCTTTTTCTGATCAAAGCAAGAAAACAAAATACTTTTCTGATAACCTATTGGGTAAAAGACTGGTACAATGCTGAGTGATACAGATCAAGAAGTGGCAAGTTCAGTCCATGGTCTGTTATACATTATCAACAATAGACCGGATTGCAAATATGCCGTTATTTCTTCCCAGATTGGCATGGGGAAAAAAATCTGTCAAAGTTCTTTTTCCAGTAATTGCCAATTGAAGAAGTACTTATGTGAATGCCACTAGAGGATAGGATTGGACTTGGCTACAACTCATAGCGAATGGCCTGATATAATAGTGTTAAATAAAGAATCACTGCTAAAATTCCTTGAAAACTAAGAGTCTAAATATGATGGAGGAGACAAGGGATATAGCTGTACAGGTCGGTGGTGGTAACAGCTGTTTCTTTATTTGTGGATGATATATACAGAAGATGTGGTCAGGTTCACAAATTATTAAAAGTAGCAAACAAAGCGTCGGGGCTCATTTCTAGTGCAATGGAACTGAAAATGTGAGAAAGCAAGCTTATCTCATATAGAACCATAACCAGACCAAAGTTGAAATATTGCACACAGTTCTGTTCTCCACATTACAAAAAAGATGTAGAGGCACTGGGGAAGGTGCACATAATTTATTTACATGAGATATATGAGAACTGAGAAGCTGTAGCTGTCAGGACAGGTTTATCAAGCTGGGGCTTTTTTCTCTCTGGAAAAGTGAAAGCAGGAAGTGACCTATTAGAGGTCTGTACAATAACAAAGGATTTTACAGGCTAAATGTCGAGAAGGTGTTTAAAATTCTGAGGAGTCCAAGACGAGGGACCATAAATGCAATATAGTCACCAATAAATCCAATCAGGAATTCAGGAGAAACATCTTGGGCAGGATTCTCCGATTTTGAGACTAAGTGATGGCACCGGCGTGGAAACAGTGGTGTTTTATGACAGCACAAACGGCGCAACAGCTGCACCAATTGGCGTGGATGTTCCTCTCCTTGGCTGGTGAAGTTATCACCTCTGTTGCTGTCGGTGGTTGAGAGAGTTAATGGTGGAGCAGACTAGAGGGTCTGAATGGCCCCCTCCTGCGTTCAACCACCATGTCCCGAGGCACCATCTGGACTGCAGCCTTTGTACATTTGCAAGCTGCAGCCCGTCGTGTTCATGTGGTGTCCAATGTCTTTGCGGGCGGTCATTTCAGGAGTCCACAGATCCCCCTCCTGATCCTTAAGGCGAAGCGTGGTGGATCACACACTCAGA
This sequence comes from Scyliorhinus canicula, assembly GCF_902713615.1. Lineage (NCBI taxonomy): Eukaryota > Metazoa > Chordata > Chondrichthyes > Carcharhiniformes > Scyliorhinidae > Scyliorhinus > Scyliorhinus canicula. Next base: position 160,890,370 of record NC_052146.1, read on the forward strand.
CCAATACATGCCCTGCATCACCAGTCACCTGTCCGTCAGGTAGGACCCTAGCTCTACATGCACAATTCCCTGATACAGAATACACGAATAACGAAGACAAATCTGAATATATATCCCATAACAGACCTTATACGGTCAGAGAAATGGAAGTGCCTTTACTGTAAGATACAATTGGCAGTCTAATGCAGAAGTGGGACAATATCGAAAAGTGGAGAAGTGGAGAGATACTGTCCTGTACAAACTGCAGAACATACAGACGGTAGTGCAGATCAATATAAACAAGCTGGCTTTAAAAATTAACAGTTCTACAAAGGTCATATCCAAGACAACCTGGATACACAGTGCAAAACAAATATCAGTCCCTGGGGATTAAAGGGGCCCGTGCAGTAACCATGAGTCCCATGTCCTGGTGCTCCGTGATCTCTGCTGTCCACCTCCGGAATTGAACTGTGAGGATGATGAGGTAGATCAAGGTAAACCTGATCAGCATGACAGTCAGGTGGAGGTGGAGCCGAACAATGGGGTGTATCCGAAAGTACAAGCCCGATCCAAGGAATCATCCCACCAAGTTCTGGCTGTGTCTTCTGCATCTGCTGGGTGACATTCTGGGGTTGCTGGGGGATCAAGGATAGTTTCTGTCATTATTGCACTCCTAATGTCTGCGTTCATTCTATCATACTGTCACCATGCATGACTTCCTCCCCCACATTCCGCATTTCACCTAAATATGTGCAAACCCAACACAGTCTTCTCTTGGCTGAGGCTTGGAGTGGTCGGAACCTGTATTCGATCACCCTCTTCTTAACGTAACCATATACTAGCTGAGGTCTGGCTTAACCAGCCGAACTCCAGAGCGGCCAGCTGTATACAGTTTCGCCCCAGGAGAACAGAGATCTGACCTGAGCAGGGGGGTTGAATTGAAGGGCAACCAGTTCATTCACAGCAGCAATCACCATAGGGTTGTTAATCGTAAATAGCATGTGGGATCGGTCCAAAGGGACCTCTGTAGAAGAGTGAAGAAGAGGATGAGTTGTGACCTGAGTCACTGAATGCATTTTCCGTCCCACAACCAAACGGTGGGGTATGGGGCAACGGTTTTGATCTGAGACCTGCCCAAGTGTTTGGTACTGTAAGTAGCCATTCCAGATAGTGGGGGTCGGAGGGAAGGAGGAGTTATTGGTTAGAGAGGTGCGTATGATCCGTGGTGGGTGAAGAATGTGTTGGGACCCCGAGTAGTGTGACGGAAATGCCCTTACTCCACTACCCGAACGTTTTGAATAGTTCCGTGGGCCCTCTGGTAGGGCAAGGGAAATGCCATTACTCCACTATCTGAGTGTGTTGAAGAACAGGAGTGTGTATTCCTAGGAAGGAGCTACTCCCTAGGACTGGATAGGCTGGTGGGTTAGGACCAGCAACAACAGATATGGCAATATGTCGGGTGTCCAAGAAATGATGACAGGATGAGAGCGTATCCCTAGGAAGGGGCTACCTCCTAGGTCTGAATAGACCAGTGGATCAGAACCAGCAAGAACAGGTTGGTGATATGTTGGGTGTCCAAGCACAGATGACAGGACCAGGGTGTGTGTTTGGTGAGCGACCACCCCCTATTCAGTGGAAGGTGGGGTGATCCCCACGCACAGTGATGGTGAAGGTGGGAGTCTGATCGGGGGGGTGGGGGGGAGGTTGAAGATGTGGTTAGATGGGGTTGCTGGGATGGAATGGAGGTGTGGGCTCGGGTGGGGTGCTCTTTCCAAGGATCTCTTTCCAGGTTCAGGATTTGTGAGAGCAGAAGTAAACCGTGCCATTGGGAACTTGGTTCTTCAGAGGTGGTCCACTCGCTGCGTGGGCTGAAAATAAAATAGGCATATCATTAGTGTGCCTGGCACCCATTGCTCTGCCGGAGCATCCCGATTTGGCGTCAAACTGGTGTCTAGTGCCATTTTGGCATCGGAAGCTATTCTCCGCCCAATCGCGTTCACGATTTTGGCGTTGGCAAACAGAGAATCCAGCCTCTTAACTGCAGCCAGCACACCGGATAAGGTGACACGGCTGTGCATGTGCCGTCGACAAGTGGACCGGGACCCTCTGGCCCCAGAGGACGCCCGCCAGGGGCATCAAAGGCCACGGGACGAGATAAGCAGCTGGCTGCCTCCACCTCTGAGGTGCATCCTGGAAAGTTAGCAAAACGTAGCGGTAGAGCTAACGAGGCAAGGTACATCGAGGACCCATCAGGAGAGTGAGGAATTGCATTCCACATTAATCACCCTTGATGCTTCAGTCACTTTCTTCCGCAATGCGGGCCAAGCTCCGACCCCTTGGCCCATCTCTCCAGACATCCCCCCCCCCCATCCCCGGGCACACTGCCTCCAGTTGATGGGCGTGAGCAAGCACTCAGCAGACAAGCAAGGGTCAGACTATGGCAAAGATTGAGCAGCACCGGCGCTCAGCTCTCTGCGGGTTATCATCACCCCCTTCCCTTAACAGAGACCTGCTGATGGTGCCGGCACAATCCCAGCATCCTGGAGTGATGTGACGCATATCCTGCGAGGGTGGGAAAAAATGGGACTGGGGGGGGGGGGGGGGGGGGGGGGAGGTGGTGGTGGTGAAAGACCAGGCTACATCCTGGGTATCAGGGTCTATCTGACCCCTCGGGTTTGCATGACCCTTGTCAGGTCTCCGTTTCGGTCACCGGTCTTCGTACTGGTGTCATTAGCCAGGTCCTCAGCGGGTACTCCTTAATCCCCAAGAGGCAGCTGCCAATCCTGGGATGCTCCACGAAGAGGCCAGGGATGACCGACTGCCCCAGGATGTAGCTGTCATTGGCACCGCCCGAGTAGAGTGCACACAAACGTGCAGTATCTTCATCTGGTGGTCGCACACGAGCTGTATGTTGAGGGGCTGGAACCCCTTTTGATGCCACGCATGTCGCTCTGCACTCACTGGCCATCTGTGGTGCCCTATGTTAACCAAAAGGGGTTCCATTCCCTCAACATAACTGGGTGGCAAGCCCAGTGCCCCTAGGCACTTTGCTAGTGAGCAAAGATGGCTACTCACCTCGGCTCCCCACAGAACCCCTTCTGTTGGTTCACGTTTTAAAAAAGGAGTACTTTTTAATCACTGACAGCGTGACCAGTTATGGGGAGGCCGATGGATGACTGGAGGCCGTAGGATAAGGGGTGGCTCCCGTTAATTGTAAGGAAATTGGTCTTAAGTGGTCACCACGCTACGCTGAGATCCCGATTTCGCCTATGGGAGCAGACCGACTCCATCACAAACTGTTTGTCGCCTGACACGGTTCTCGTTTTCTGCCTCTCTCGCTATTCATCAGTCTCGTTTCGCTTGAGCAAGAGCTTAATGAGGCCAGAAAATCGCACTTTATGTCTCCTGGTTCTAGAATTATCTACCAAAGGAAACAATTTTATCCATACTATCTCTTCCCCTCATAATTATGGATGCACAGGATCGGTGGATTGGTCATGCTAAATTGCTCCTTTGTGTCCAAAGATGCGCAGGTTAGGTGAGTTGACCATGATCAACGTGCAGGATTGCGGGGGTAGGACGGGAGAGTGGACCTGGGTGGAGTGCTCTTTTGGAGGATCGGTGCACACTCAATGGCCAAATGGCCTCTTTCAGCACTGTAAGGATTCTATGGATTCTAACAGTAAAAACATATGGCTGAATTTTCCTGCCCACCCACTACAAAAACGCCACGGGCTGCTGCATACAATGGACATTGGGCGGGTTTCTCCAGTCGCCGGGCAGATGCGGCCAGAGAACCCTGTCCATTATTTGCAGTTGCATCAGTTTAGCCCGACCTGGATTAAACTCCAAAGTTATTTTTGTACTGCTCTATTCTCCAGCTTGCTGTAGAATTTTAACTCAATATCTGCCACAATCCAAGCCCAGCCATTTGCATTATATTTTTATTGATGTGATGAAGTTTTGAGGGAACATTTCATTATTTTATTGCACTGAAATCTCTGAAAAGTCACATACGTAAAATTCATGGGCAGATGGAATTAATGCCTTGCCAATTACTTTGTTTAACAGTCCTTTACAAGCTGTTGAAGTGTCTTGCAAGGCTTTTATTAATAGAAATTTACCAGAGTGAAGAAAAAAGTGTAGATATTATGAAGCACAATTGAACATTTTTTTATTATTCATACCTGGAGCAAAAGCAAATAGAGATGAGATACCTTCTTGAATTGTAGCGGTCCTTGTGATGGTGGGTAGGCTGTTCTAGGATTTTGACCCATGATGGTGAAGGAACAGCAATATATTTCCAAGTCTGATTTGTGTGACCCAACAAGATAAGATTTGTTTTTTGTATATTGAAGTATTTCAAAGGACTGTCATGACACTTCAACCAAATTCAGAGATAGGATATTTATCACAAAAAGTCATAAAAATTCTTATATTAATTTTGAAATACATTATTGTCCCTTGGAGACACTACTGATGCAGAGCTCCTTGTGGAAGTAGTAAATGTAAGGTTTAATTCTTGCTTAAAAAGAATTATTCACAATCTGTTATCGTTACACCCAAATACTATTCTCTTCTTTTGGATACTGATTTTGAGCGGTGTCTACAATTACTTGTAGCTGTAGTCTATCGCTTTTAATTAATATGACTATTACAGTCATGTCTGAATAAAAGTCATCACCTCTGATCTCAAAGATATTCATCTACAGTAAAAAGTACTATAAAGTTTTTGAGAAAATCCAACTTGGAAAATTGGAAAAGAAATGGAAATCACGACAGGAAAAAGATAAGAAAGAAGACAATCTGGATTTCATCAGCCTGTAGTGATGTCTGTGTCCCTGAGGTCATTTAATCTTTCTCTTTGCTTCCTTGATAAATAGCTTGAGTAATATGAAGCTACAGTAGAACCTGTCTCCAGAAAGCTCAGATACTCACTTATTTTATCAAGGTGTCGTTCAGTACATCAGGTACAAGCTACATGTGTATGGCAAATTCAGAAATTCAGATGTGTTAAATAAAAAAGGAATAATAGACCCTTGAGCATTGAGCAAATGGTCTCACTACTATATTCACACAACTTATGCATAGTTACTTGAATACTTCTGCACATTTGTTGTTAACATTGCAAAATGAAAAACAAAGCGTCAGATTGTTTTATGATAGTTATTAGTGCTTTAATTCCTTGGTTGTGCCAGATATTTGTTTCAATATATACAAGTGAAGTGCATTTACCTATATCATGTGTGTAGGTCGGGCATTTTGTGTTACAATCAATAAATATGTTTGTTGCCACACCTATGGTGATTCAACGACTTCTATTGGACAAAATTGTTCCATTATAATAACCATGACCAGCTGCAATCTACAGTGACCTACCTTCAAGGCTCTGAGTACTCTTTCTCACTTTTAGCTTATCATAAACAACCATGGTAAATTTTACTCCAGTGAGCCTTATCCCAAGGCCCTTGTAGTTCGTTAACAAGGTGGGCAGTGGTGGCATATAAGTTCATAAGAGAAAGGAGCAGAATCAGGCCATTCTGCCCATCGAGTCTGCTCTGCCGTTCTATCGTAGCTGAAATGTTCCTCATCTGCTACCTATAATGTGTAAGACCAAGAGCTGGATTGCGAAATCAGCCAGAGCATATCCTCCTGAGAACACATGACGTTGGAGTGGGAGTAGGCAAACCCCTCATCTCAGGAATCAATCTAGTGTACCTGCTCTGAACTGCCATCAATGCCACAACATCTTTCCTCAAATAAGATGAAGAGGCAATTTAGCCTCCTGAGCCTAACACCTTCAATGTAATCATGGCTGATCCCATCCTGGCCTCAACTCCACCATCCTGCCCATCCTCCATAACTCTTCAACCCATTACCAATTAAAACTCTGTCTTTAAATTTACTCACGATCCCTGCATCCATTGCACTCTGGGGTAGCGAATTCCACAAATTCACAACCCTTTGAAAGAAGTAGTGTCCCTTTAAGAAATGTTTTTGTCTTATCACAGGGTTTTAGTGATGTCATTGTGTGGGTGGAGCTGGGTTGTGGCTCTGTGAATTTACTTTCGCTTTTGACTTTTTTACTTTTGCTTTGAGTTTGGACTGGTTTGTATTGCACAGGTTGAAAGAAGGGTTTCTCTATCTTCATTTTAAAAGCTGTCTCCAGACTTCTTGATAACTTAAATAAATAATTGTCTTCTGGAAGGAATTCAAACCTGCTTGTTGGAAATAAAACAAGTGTATCAATACCATGTCTTATACCAGGAAGAGTGCCATATGCTGGGCTACACCTTTGAAAAGTGGGTCTGGTTTTTATTTGGATCCTGTTATTACATTCGAACACTTAAGGGGGATTCATTAAGGGTTATAAATAGATTACTGTAGCTGTGTGGGGTATTTATGTTTGTAGTTGATAAAACATTTGCATGTGTGTGGTTATACAAATTTTAACTAAATTCATAGAATAAAGTTTTTTTTTGATTAAAAGCGCCTAAGAACTCTGTTGAAGAATACCTGACAGGCAGGCTCTTGTGCTCATCCTAGCCAAATTTGATAAACAGTTGTAGGTCAGGTGAACTCCATGATATACTTTGGAGTTTTGAAACACTGGTCTATAACAATAGTTTTTCCTCAAATCTGTTTTAGATTTGCGACCTCTTATTCTAAGATTATGACCTCTCGTTTTAGAATGCCCCTCAAGAGGAAGCTCCACGTCCATTTTATCCATACCTTTTAGCATCTTTTATACCTCAATTAGATCTCCCCTCATTCTTCTAAACTCTAGAGAGTATCGGCCTAAACTGTTCAATCTCTCCTCATACGACAAACCCCTCATCTCTGGAATCAATCTAATGTACCTCCTCTGAACTGCCTCCAATGCCACTACATCTTTCTTCAAATAAGGGGACAAAAACTGTGCACAATACTCCAGGTGTGGTCTTACCAATGCCTTGTATAGCTGCAACAACACTTCCTTACCTTTGTACTCGATTCCTTTTGCTGTAGATGCCTACATTCCATTTGCTTTCTTTATTATCTGCTGCTCCTGCATGCCTGTTTTCTGTGACTCAAGCACAAGGAAATACAGGTCCGTCTGCATCAGGGCACCCCAACGTCTCTCCCCATTTAGATAATAAGTTGCTTTTCTATTTTTTCAACCAAAATGCATGACTTCATACTTATCCATGTTTAACCCCATCTGTCACATTTTGACCCACTCTCCTAACCTTTGTAAGGTTCTTGTTTCCGCATTGCGACTTACTGTCCCAATCATCTGCAAATTTGGCTATAGATCCTTCTATTCCTGTATCCATGTTATTAATATAGATTGTAAACAGCTAGGGCCCAAGGACTGAACCCTGTGGCACCCGACTAGTTACATCTTGCCGTCCAGAAAAAGACTCATTTATCCTGACTCTCTGTCTCCTGTCCGTCAACGAGTCTTCTATCCAAACTAATAAGTTACCCCGAATCCCATGTGATCTCACCTTGTGAATTAACTTTCTGTGCGGCACCTTATCAAACTCCTTCCGAATATACTACATCTATAGGACTCCCATTATCCAATTTCTTGTTACGTCTTCGACGAACTCAAGCAAATTAGTCAAACATGGTTTGCCCTTCATAAAACCATGCTGACTCTGATGGACAGCACTTTGGCTTTCCAAATGTTCTGATATTACGTCCTTGATAATTGATTCTAACAATTTTCCAACAACAGATGTTAAACTAACTGGTCTGTAATTTCACACATTCTGCCTCCCTCCCTATTTGAATAAGGGCATTATATTAGCATTTTCCCAATCCAGTGGAACCATTCCCGTGTCCATGGAATTTTGGAATACGATAACAAATGGATCCACTACCTCTGCTGCCACTTCCTTTAACACCCGAGGGTGTAGGGCATCAGGCCGTGTAGACTTGTATGCCCTCAATCCCAAGAAGTTGTTGAATACCATTTCCCTATTCATGCTGATTGTTCCAAGTTCCACCCTTTCTATTACCTCTGAATTGCCCGTTCCTGTAGGAATGCACTAGTGTTTTCCACCGTGAAAACTTAGGCAAATTATTAATTTAATACTTCTGCCATTTCTGTGTTCCCCACTATTAGCTCCCTAGTTTAATCTTCCAAGGGGCCAACATTCCCCTTCTTAAATCTCATCCCTTTTATGTACCTGTAGAAGCTTTTGCTATCCTTTTTGACATTCTGTGCTAGTTTTTTTTGTAATTTACCTAAGCTTTTTTAATTACTTTTTTAGTATCTCTTTGTTTATGTTTGAAAGTTTCCCAATTTTCCAGCCTGCCATTGGTCTTTGCAATATGATACAACTTAGTTTTTGTCTTTAGAATGTCCTTGATCTCCTTGTTTAGCCATGATGGTTTTTACCCCTCCTCCCATCTTTCTTCCTCACTGGGATATATTTTAGTTGTGAGGAATTGAGTATCGCCTTAAACAACTGCCACTGCTCATCAGCTGTCCTCCCTTTTAGCCTTCATGTCCAGTCTATACGGGCCAAATCTGACCTCAAGCCTATGTAATTCCTTTGTTAACTGGCGTGAGACTCCACTTCCTCGCCCACAAACTGAACCTTGAATTCTACCATACTTTGGTCGCTCCTCCCGAAAGGATCCTTAACTATGAGGTCATTAATTAATCCTTCCTCATGACAAAATACCAAATTGAGAGTAGTCTCCTCCCTGGTTGATTCCCCAACATATTGTTCCAGGAAACAATCTCTAATGCATTCAATGGACTCTGCCTCCAGGTTACCCTTGCTAATTTGATTCATCCAGTCTATGTGCACATTAAAATCACCCATTATTATTGCCATACCTTTCTTGCAAGCCCCCAGTATTTTCTGGTTTATACTGCGCCCCACTGTAGAACTACTGTTTGGGGACCTGTAGATTACTCCTTCCAAGGGCTTCCTCCTGACTGGTCTGGTAATTCAGAGACCCATGTTAATGATCCAGAGATCAGGGTTTAAATCCCAGTACGGCAGATTATAGAATTTGAATTAAATAAAAACCTATATTTGCTAGCGTGTCATGGAATGTCACTTTAAGAAGTTTTTGTCTGCTCAAGTGGCTGCAGTGATTTAAAAAATTTTTTTTTTTAATGAAATACAGCACAGAACAGGCCCTTCGGCCCACGATGTTGCGCCGAACTTTTGTCCTAGGTTAATCATAGAATTTTGGACAATTTTTCATGGCCAATCCACCCAACCTGCACATCTTTGGACTGTGGGAGGAAACCGGAGTACCCGGAGGAAACCCACGCAGTCACGGGGAGGATGTGCAGGCTCCACACAGACAGTGACCCAAGTCGAAATCGAACTTGGGTCCCTGGAGCTGTGAAGCAATTGTGCTATCCACAATGCTACCGTGCTGCCCTTAAGAAGTTAACCTACACTCCATTATTCTACCCTAATCCAAGTACCTATCCAATAGCCGCTTGAAGGTCCCTAACTTTTCCGACTCAACTACTACCACAGGCAGTGCATTCCATGCCCCCACTACTCTCTGGGTAAAGAACTTACCTCTGACATCCCCTCTATATCTTCCACCATTTATCTTAAATTTATGTCCCCTTGTAATGGTGTGTTCCACCCGGGGAAAAAGTCTCTGACTGTCTACTCTATCTATTCCCCTGATCATCTTATAAACCTCTATCAAGTCGCCCCTCATCCTTCTCCGTTCTAATGTCAGAGTGTGGGTGGAGCTGAGCTCTGGCTCTGCTTTTTGGGTTCGCTTTGAGGAAAAGCTTGGGTGTGTCTGTATTTTTTGGTTTAGTTTTAGTGTTAGAGCTGAAGCCAGCCAAAGAAGGTGTAATTTGGATCTGTCTGCCATTTAAAGATGTTCTGGACCATTTGGTGAATTCAGAGTGATAACTGCACTCAGTAGAGAATTTAAACCTGATGTGCTTCTTAGAGGGTTGTATTCTTTGGGGGGTGTATTTGAATTGATGGTTGCTCGGCTGTCCACTGTATGTTTTAAAAAGGTGAACTGAGTTCATAGAATAAACATTGTTTTTCTTTAAAAATTACTTTTAAGTTTCTGCTGCACCACATCTGTAGAGTGGGCTTTGTGCTCCCCATACCACAATCTAGTAAAATTTGTGGGTCAGGTGAACTCCATAATACACTTTGGGGTTCTCTAAACCCTGGCCCATAACAAGAGCATTTTCTGAAGTGGTCGGGGAGGGTTTAAACTAAAATGGCAGGGGATGGGAACCTGTGCAAGGAGTCAGAGGAGGAGCAAACAATGACAAAGACAATAAGGGGAATAAGAAGTGATAGGCAGAGAAACCAAGGGCCAATTTAAAAAAGGGCCTCAGTTAAAAATATTGGGAGTGAGCCAAGTAATGTTAAAAAGAACATCTTACGGACAGAACGTGGCACAGTGGTTAGCACTGCTGCCTACGTCACTGAGGACCTGGTTTTGTACCAGGCCCTGGGTCACTGTTCGTGTGGAGTTTGCACATTCTCCCCATGTCTGTGTGGGTTTCACCCCCAGAACCCAAAGATGTAAGATGTGCAGGTTAGGAGAATTGGCCGTTCTAAATTGCCGTTTAGTTGGAAAAAAAAATAATTGGGTACTCTAAATTTTTGTAAAAAGAATGGAGTATGCGCCTTAATGCGCAGACCATTCACAAGAAATTGGTTGAACTAATCGCGCAAATAGACGTCAGTGATTATGATATAATCGGGATTATGGAGACATGGGGCGGGATTCTCCCAAAATGGCGCGATGGCCGGGAACCGGCGCCACAAACGGCACGGATCACTCCGGCGTCGGTCCCCCTCAAACGTCGCGAAGTCTCCGGGCCCGACTGGGCTAGCGGTGGCGTGACGCCATTCGCGACGGTGTCACCCGCCGTGGACGCGTAATGAACGCCGCGCGGCGTCACAGCACAAAAGATGGTCCGTTTCCCCCCCCCCCCCCCCCGGAAGACCTGCGAAGATGGCCGGCCGCCGCACAGCCCCGAGGATCGAGAAGCGTGACATCGAGGCGCTCCTGGATGCAGTACAGGAGAGGAGGGAGGCCCTGTAACCCGGACATGGCTGCAGGGTCGCCCCACGGCTCAGCCGGCGCCTGTGGAGGGAGGTGGCAGGGGCCGTCAGTGCTGTAGCTGTGACACCGAGGACAGGCACCCAGTGCCACAAGAAGGCGAACGACCTCGTCAGGGCAGCCAGGGTGAGTACCCCCCCACCCCTCCCCCCAATGTGCGGCACACCCACAGGTGCAACCAACCCTAACGCTAACCCAAACCTAACCCTAATGTGCTGCGCACCTCTGCCAATATACGCGCAACTGCTGTCGTGCAGTCATATACCCGTCTTATAACACTGTTGCCCTTGACCGCTATCACCCACCTGCCTGCCCCCCACAGGAGAAGCGTGCACACAACAGGGAGCGTCAGAGGACTGGAGGGGGCCCAGCTGATGAGATACTACTCACCGTTCATGAGGAAAGGGCCCTGGAACTGGCAGGCGGACCTGAGGACCGGGAGGTTGCCGATGCAGAGGTCGGGGGCCCACCAGCAAGTGAGCTACCCATGGCCCTTCCCCCTCCCTCATATCCCCCCTCCCCCATATCCTCCCTCCCCCATATCCCCTACCCCATATCCCCCGATCACCGCCCGCGTGTCTAACCATGCATGCTGTATTGTGTATTGCAGGACCAAACATCGAGCACCCGTCCCCGCGGATGCTGACCTCCCGCAGGATGCCCCAGGGTGGCCACGAGAGAGGGAGAGACCCGGCCCCTCTGGCGTGCGACGCCCACAGGCCTCCCCACGGCGGCCACGAGAGAGGGAGAGACCCGGAGCAACACGGAGACGACGCCCTCGTCTTGTGCGGGAGCGGCGACGCAGGCGTGTGACACCGAGCGACGAGGGGAGCAGCCACAGGCTCCCGTCGCAGCCGAGCCAGGACAACCCTATCCAGGAGACTCCTACCCAGGACACCCCTACCCAGGACACCCCTATCCAGGACAGCCCCACCCAGGTCAGCCCTACCCAGGACACTCCTACCCAGGACACTCCTACCCAGGACAGCCCTACCCAGGATAGCCCTATCCGGGACACTCCGACCCAGGACAGCCCTACCCAGGACACCGACACACATGACACTGGAAGACAGGACAGTGACACACAGCGGACGGGTGGAGATGAGGCGCCACCCCAGGGGACCATGGACTCGGAGTCTGACGATGTGCACGCCACAACGACACTGCTTTCTCCAACACCCTCCACCATCGCAGAGACACTCACCTCGGTTGGGCACTTTTGTGATGAGGCTTCTGGTACACTCACTGGTGTGCACAACACAGCCGTACCGGTACAGCAGGTGGAGGTAGGAGCAGAAAAGGGGCTGGGAGGTCGGAGGGCATCCTGGCGCAAGCGAACATCTGCCGCCCAGACGGCTCCCGGGTTCCTGGAGTTACCACACCCACCCATAGACCCGATGCAGCCACCAAACCTGGGATGAAGGAAGAGGATGATGACTGGCTCACAGCAGCTGCAGGCGCAGGTGGAGGAGTGCGCCGACGTCCAGGGTCTGGGAGTGGTGCGACGGTGTCAGACATGGGGAGCAGGATGTGAGGCCTGGGGCGTTCCGTGAGTGTGGTGTGTGTGGTCCAGGACATGGCTTCCCTCTCACAGGAAGCCATGAGCCAGCGGCAGATGGCAGAGGCGCTCAACGCCGTGGCCCAGTCTCAGCAGGCCAGGCGCTGTTCCAGCAGGCAGTGGTCCAGTCCCAGCAGGCCAAGGTGCAGTCCCAGCAGGCCATACCCCAGTCTCAGCAGGCCATGGCTGAGGGCATCGGCACCATTGCCTAGGTGCTGGCCGGCCTTGCCTAGACACAGACAGGGATGGCCAACTCCCTCAGCTCCATGGCTGCAAACCTGCAGACCCTTGTCGATACCAGCATGGGCCTCCAGGACTGGCAGTGCCAGGTGCCGGGGGGGGTCGTTGGATGGCCGGTCTGTTCGCACTCCCGACCCATGTAGAGGCCCGGGGGCCATCGGGCACCCCGAGGGAGGAGGAGGTGCTGGGGCCCATCTCGGATCCCCCTGTAGGGGGGCCCCGGAACACCGCGGCAACTCGGACTGCCCCCCGTTCCGTCCCAGGTGCATCTGGTGGGCAGCGGGCAGGACAGGCTGGCAGCTCGCCATCCCAGTCGCCTGAGCCGCAGCCTGGCCCATCTAGGCCGGGCTGCCCCAAGAAACGGCCGCCAAAGGGATTCCGAGTCACAGGGCAGGAATCACAGGAGTGCATCTCCAGTTCTGCTGTACCGCCTGGGGAACCACCTGGGCGTAGTCAAAGGGCCCATAAGGCCAAACAATTAGACGCTGAGTAAATTGGCACGGGTGCAGGGCACAGACGTGTTTTAGGGGCTAGGGCACGTGTATGGACAGTTTGTAATTAAAATCACTTTCACACCTACAGAAGCTGCCTTTGTGTTCTGTCCGAAGCGTGCGGGGGTGTCATGTACGTTGAGTGCCAGTGTGTGTGTGTAAGGGGTGGTCTTACGTCGGCCCCAGGTGAGTGTGGCCCTCCTCCACCTAGGCCGCCCTCTCCATCCCCCTGGGCAGAGGACGGGACTGTGCGCTGCAGTGTCAGAGCCACATGCAGGGATGGTCCGGGTGGATGTGGTACTGTGGTCATGGGTCAGACATTTTCCAATGATGTGGGTGAGGGGGGGAGGGGGGGGGTGAGAGGGGGGGATGGAGTGGGGGGGGGGGAGAGAGCGAGTGCTGGAGAGGGGGGAGAGAGAGCGAGTGCCGTGGGGGGGGGGGGGGGCAGTGTCGGGGTGGGGGGGAATGGAGGTCGTCCGTCTGGCCAGGTGCCATCCTCCCACAGTCGTGCCCATGCAGTCGATGGTACCTGGCTGCCGGGGGGGGGGGGGGGGGGGGGGGGGTACAGTCAGCCACCATGGCGGCAGCCGCTATTCTACATGTTGCCCTGGAGGAGGAGGAGAAGCGGCGTTAATGCGTTCTGGAACGCTCAAACAGTAAACGCCGTTTGCATATCATTACAGGGCCTGACCCGGTATTCTCTGGGGCGCCCATGATTCTCTGCCTCCAGGGCCGAGTTCCCAATGGATTAAAAAGTTTGGGGCTGGTTTAGCTCACTGGGCTAAATCGCTGGCTTTTAAAGCGGACCAAGGCAGGCCAGCAGCACGGTTCGATTCCCGTACCAGCCTCTCCGGACAGGCGCCGGAATGTGGCAACTAGGGGCTTTTCACAGTAACTTAATTGAACCCTACTTGTGACAATAAGCGATTTTCATTTCATTTCAACCGACGTCGTGACTGATGAGGAAGAAAGAAGTGGCAGGACACAGAGAGGCGCGACTGTTGGCTGTCAGAACCGACATTGGCTGGACTGGCTTGAGGGCAGGAGGGGGGGCTGCCGGGGTTGAGGTGTGAGTGACGGGGGGGAGGAGACGTGGAGCTGAGGTGATCCCCCATGTGTCTGCGGCGGTGCCCGGGCACAGACCGACTTTGTCCTGGCCTGCATGGCAGCCATCTTGTTGCACACCCCACTAACCACCCAGCTTGGCCCCTGGTTCTGCAGAGTGACACTGGCCATATGGGTGCCCCTACCCCACCACCCCACACTCTACCCTCCACCAGACTGGTGGTGGGGTGCAGTTTTAGGAATCCTCACCTCTTTCAAGGAACAGGCCCTGGAGGCGACTGGGGTGGCCGAGGTTAGGGCGGTAACCAACGCAGATGCTGGCGGATGCCGCAGAGGTGAGGAACCACCTGTCAAAAGTAAGTTGTTATTGCCTTACTGACTGACCCATTCCTCCCACTGTCCACGTGTCCATTATCCCACTTTCAGGTTGGAATGGCCAAGGCACTGCGGAGCTTGTTCCAGTCACAGTTGGGCATTGCTGAGGCGTTGTAGAGCATGTCGCAGTCACTGAGGAGCATTGCCGAGGGCGTCGACACAATGGTGCAGACCATGGTGAGCTTCCAGGGCTGGCATAGCCAGATGATGCAGGGGCAGCCAGTGTTCATACCAGCTGTCCATCCGTCCCAATGTGAACCCCAGGGCCCTACAGGCACCTACCGGAAGGACGGGGCTCTGGGTGCCAACCAAGATCCAAGCCATGGAGTGGCGAAGGTGGCCACCAGCTGCTCTGAGTTCCACCCCTCTGATGAGGCCGCGTCTCACAATTAGCACCCGGCTGTACATGTGCCGTCGACAAGTAAGCCGGGGCCCTCTGGTCCCAGAGGCCCCAGAGGACGTCTCCCAGAGACATCGAAGGCCACAGATGTGGTAAGCAGCTGGCTGTCTCCACCACTGATCCCGGGGACACAACTAGAGCCAGAAGGCAAAGCACATAGAGGATCCCTGAGGGCACCGGGGGAGGGGAATGGTGGGGGTGGGGGGGAGAGTGGGGAATTGTTAAACACAGAAAACACCCTTGTGCACAACCAGAATGATGCCTCTGTCACTTTCTTCCGCAATGTGGGCTGACCTCAAATCCTTGGCCCATCTCTCCAGCCATCCCCCACTCCTCGGGCACAGGTGATGGGCTTCAGCAAATACCCAGCAGACAGGCAGGGCTTAGACTGTGGCATAGATTGAGGAGCAGTGGTGCTCAGCTCTCTGCGGGTTATCATCACCCCCCTACCCTCGACAGTGACCAGCTGACAGTGCCGCCTGTCCTGCAGCCTCCGGCTCTTACCTGGGCTCATCCCCCAGTTCCTGCTGGTCCAGCGCTGTCTCATCATCCTCACCCTCCTACTCCGCTCTTCCTCAGAGGAGGGGTACTAGAGTGCACCACTGGAGTGATCGAGGCATCGGATCTGCATCTTGCGGAGTCAAGGCACCGCTCGCTCACAGCCCGGGTGCCACATGGGCCTCATTGTACTTAGTCTACACTACTGTCTCCGGCCTTCGTATTAGCATCACTAATCACGTCCTTAGCGGGTGACCCTTATCCCCAAGAGCTAACCACCCATCCTGGGATGGTCCTTGAAGAGGCTGGGGATGACTGACTGCCCCAGGATGTAGCTGTCATGGAGACTTCCCAGGAAGTGTGTACACATGCTGCTGGTCGCGCACACATCTGGTGCTTGCGCACACATCTAGTGGTCGTACACGTGCTGTATATTCAGGGAGTGGATCCCCTTTCTGTTAATACTCCTCTGGACCTGGGGCATCCCAGCAATGGCGGAGAAACCTGCAGCCCGGGCATTTTCTTTTCAGCTTGTTTAATGTCAAAGATAGTGTAGTTTCTGCCTAGGCATACAGGGTATCTGTGACTTGTCAGATGTACCTGTGGGCTGTGGCCTGTGAGATGCCACACAGGTCCACACTCGAGCCCTGGAATGATCCTGAGGCGTAAACGTTCAGGGCTGCAGTGACCTTGACGGCAACTGAAAGAGGGTGTCCTCCTCCTCCTCCATCTGGTGGCAAGTCTGCGAGGACACTTTACAGGTATCGCACTGCCTCCTTGTTGAGGTGGAGCCACCTGTGGCACGCGCTGTGCGTCATCTGTTCAAATGACCAGCGACGTACACCCTGGGCCGTCACGGGTCTCCCCCTGTGCATCCCTCCTTGGCCTTATGGGTAGGCTGGTCCTCAAGGTGTGGAGCGGAGTCGGCACATGGTCTGCCACCTCGAGCATCCACCCATTGATCCACCCCCCCCCCCCACCCAGGATGCCCTGCCCACGCACAACCAGCTGCAGCAGGCTCCCCTCACCGGACCCCAGACCCTGTACCCTTTGGCAGTCGGTGGGGGTTATGGGTGGTCAGTGAGCCAGACGGTCAGGGACAAGGGAACAAATACACATGATCATGGGGTTGGCAGGTTGTGCCATGTGCGTTTGCCTCCCCAGTGCTCCTCTGACCTTCCCATGGTGGCTGACCCCTGCAGAGTGCCCTCCAGTACCTTCTGAGGGTCTCCCACCCCCTGCCGAGGAGCACTGAGGTGGCAAGATGGCTGCTCACCTGCTCGGCTCCCCACATATGCCCTTCCGCCAGTTTCATGTTTTTAAAAAGTAGTACTAATCGGCACCAGTGTGACCACTTGCTGGAGAGGCTGGTCGGTGACGGGAAGCCATTGGATATGGGGTGGTTCCTGTTAAATGTATGGAAATAGGGCTTAAGTTGTGATAATTGGTTTCTCGTCCTGCTTTGGTGAGATCCTGATTTCACCGATGAGTGCAGGGGTGGGGCGGGGTGGAGACACAGTTGCATCGCACAGTGGTGCCTGCCGCTGTTCTCGTTTTCGGCCTCTCCCGCTATTCATTGGCCTTGTTTCGCATGAGAGAGAGTGTAACGAAGCCGGAGAATCAAGCCCTTTTTCTTCAATGAACAGTACCCTGTTTATATTGCAGCTCCACTTTGTTCCCTTTTACTTCAATATTCCTGGAAATCTCTCTGCATTCTCTAGCTTCTCAAACTCACTGTCATTTAATTTCTTGGACTTCCGTTTGTGCCCATTACTCCATTGTATGGCTTTTCTGCTTCGAGCGGGGCTCTGAGAACTGTTTGCTCACGAGCTTCCTAAGACCAGCTGCAATGGGTTCAGTTCAAAACTAAACTCAAGAGCCTTTCTTCCCGAAAGAACAGACACACTATTTAAACTGAAACCAAAGTCCCCATACAGGCGGACACCTTTATCTAGGATGAATCTAATGAGAGTTGTCCCCTTTTCTACACAGAACCACTAAATTAAATCCATTTTAAACTATATCTTATTTGTAACATCCAGCAATACAAATATAGATCACGTAAAGCCACCCCTGCTTCCTGACAAACCTGACTTGGAAATATATTGTCGTTCCTGGAGTGGACCAACATCCTGGAACTGCCTCTCTCGTGGCACATGGACTGCAGCGGTTCAAGAAAGCAGCTCACTATCAACTTCACAAGGGTAATTAGGGTTGGGTAGTACGTGCTGGTCTAGGTAAAGATGCCTACATGCCATGAATGAATTTTAAAGATGTCAAATTATCATAAACAACCATAATCAGTCTCATTTTCTGATGAGTCTTGCTTCAGTGAGCATTATTTATTCAGGCTTAGTTTCTCATAAGCAACCATGATCTTCTTCAGTTTTCTGTCAGTTCTGGTTACTCACTCTCTGGCTCGAAAGGGCCACATGTAGTTATCCAAACTCTGTTAATTTCTCATAACCAACGTAACAAACATTAATCATTACTGTGGCCTGTGTCCAAGGGTTCCATTTGCTCTATTTCTCATGAACAAATAGATTTGCAACACCTGGCATCATGGGTCCAGTTTGCTGTCTCTCATAACCTCCATCAATTGTAAGAGCAGTCTAGAACCTTAATCATTTATACCTCACTATTACTCAAGACAACTATGTTTGAAAGTTAAGTCACTAGAAATGACTTTTTTTTCACAGAGAATTGGTGGGAATTTCTGTGGCTAAGGCACCGTAAAATCCTGAAAAATCTCTGATCCCATACACTTTGCATAGGGTATTCATTTTTGCAATTGCATTGTGAAGAAATTATATGATGTTGCTTCAAAAGAATGTAAAACAGGATTGATTACCTGTTTCACAACATAGGCACATTAAACTTTGATCAAATGAGTGATCTAATGTATGAGACTGATAAATGTATGTACAGTTTCCTTTCCAGCACTTAGCGTTTTATGTGAGAATTCAGTGTAATGCAGTTGCACATTAACTCCTGTTCCATAGAAAAAACTAAAATGTCGTTCATAATTGAAAGTATGTTTACTTGTTGTAGATGAATTAATGCACAGAACAGCAGGGCTGGAACTCAACTGATTTAACTCTGTTGCCTCCTTTTCACTTTGCATACAGGTTGGTTTATTATGTGTATTTGGGAAACACCACAGTCATCAAGAAGTTGCACACTGCTGGAACAAGATGGTTTGGTTTCACAAAGCATCGGGGTGGTGCGGAACCAATTTACACTTATACTTATGCCTAAAACCTTAACTCTGATTTCAGCAAACCTTCCGAGAAAATGTTACCAAGAAAGGGGAAAATCCAAGTGAAAGTAAACCTGACAAGCTATTGCAGGCTACCTGCATCCATATTGACTGGTTAATTCTGTTTTGCTTGGGGATAAATAAATTACAAATAGCGAAGGGAGGGTGGGAAGGGCAGCACGCAATTCTACGTATGAAAAAGCTCTATAGTATTTGTTATCTCATAAGCCCTTCTACAAAAGAATACAGTGGTATTACCAATGATGTATTCCAGGCCTGGCAGTAGTGACCAGAAAAGATGCAACATGGAATTTATGTTCCGCTTATCTGTTGACAGTTGAAGGACAGTGGCAGCAGTGGGGACCATGGAACAGGTGCTCAGTAACATGTTCAAATGGAACGCAACAGAGAATCCGCAAATGCATTTCGACCCATGGTTGGACAGAATGTAAAGGTCACCAGGCTGAAGCCCGGAACTGCTTCAATCAGGACTGCTCAAGTAATATCCTTTGTTCTTAAATAGAATAACCTATCACTCGAAAAATTGTTGCTTAATAACAGCCTCTGATTTTTACATGTTGCTTCAGATTCTAAAGGTTAGCCTGACTAAATCTTAATAGTTGACAACAATCTCCATCTTTAACTCAATTGGCGCGACCTAACCAAAGAAAATCAGAGTCTGGTCTGGGCAGGATTAACGGGATTGTTACCGGTGCTTGTAGTGCCGGGAACAACCCCGTTATCTAACGGCATTCTGTTGCTATTTCCGACCTAGGCGGAGACATCCGCTGAGGCCGCACTCAGAGTAATTTCTTAAGCGTCATTTTTTAATGGCGCCCCGATCACTTGACCCCCCCCCCCCCCCCCCCCCCCATGGCAACCCCTGGACTCCCCTAACAGCCTCCGCACCCCACCACATACCAGCAGCACATCCCTGGGCCCGATCCCAAGCTTGGCACCTTGGCACTGCCAGCTTGGCAGTGCCTCACCAGACGGGCAGTACCACCTGGGCATGTTGACAATGTTGGATGGCACCTGGATGGCACTGCTAAGAAATCCCAGGCTGAAAATTCCAGGTGCATAGGTGGTATCAGATGTGCCAGGGTGCCAGCCTGGCCAGAGGCCGACCACCCGGGGACCTCCAATTGCCTGGAAGATCCTCCAAGTGCTTGGTTGTTGTTTCTGGGGACCAGTACTAATAGGCGTTCAGCTGAGGTCTCTTCGACGAGGACGATAAATGCTGAATGGCTGTTCCATCTGGCGTCAGCATGGCTAAGTGGGTTTTTAAACTCACTGAATGGTGCGAGACTGGAAGGGCAGTACCCAGCTCGCGACATCTTGCGAGACCTGGTTCCATCTCACAAGGTGTAACGCCTGTCAGGAATCCTGGGGGAGACCTCTCCCATGATCTATCGGCCGCGTTCGATCCTGTCCCAATTCTGGCGAAACCTAGCTGGTCGATCACATCCTATATTTCTGCATATCTCCAAAATAGTTGTCATGTGAGAGTACCTTTAAGAAATGGGTGTTTATAATGGAATAGCTGTAGTGGGTGTACCTTGAAGAAATGGGTGTTTATTGCTGCAGTGATATCAGAGTGTGGGTGGAGCTGGGCTGTCTGTCAGCTTTTACTTTCGCTTTGGACTTGCAGCTACAGGGTGTGTTTAGTTTTGTTTTGAGAGCTGGATAGCTGTAGGCAAAGCAAGCAGCTGCAAGGATCTCTCTCTGCAGGCTACAGACGGTCTTCAGCTCATTTGAGGATTTCAAAGTGGTACATGCCTCAGTGCAGAAGTTGAACCTGATGCCTTTCTGTAAAAGGGTTCTTTTTTTGTCTTATGAATGTTGCAAGGAAAGATTAAGAGTTACTTACAGGGTACTGTATTCTTTGGGGGATTTATTGGTGTTGATAGTTGTTAAGATGTTTACTGTGGGTTTATAAAGTGATAACTGGTTTCACGTATAAACATTGTTTTAATTTAAAACTACTGTTAATCTCTGTTACATCACACCTGTAAGGTAGGCCCGTGTGCTCCCCATAACCACAATCTATTGAAAGTTATGGGTCAGGGGAACTCCATGATACACTTTGAGGCTCTCTAAACCCTGGCCCATAACAAATTGAGGGCTCGTCTGGGATAAAAGTCTATCTATTAGGTTGACTTAGTGAACTTAAAGACAGTGAGGGGTGAGCATATTGTGGTATTTTCAGGTGTGGTATTTCAGTTTAAGTAGGGAGTGTGTTGTGGACAATGGTTCTTTCAGAGGCTCTGAAGTTTTTGGGGGTGGAGACGGTCTCACGCAGTACCTTACGGACAGAGACTAATAAGAGGCTTTTAGAGTTGGCAAAAACATTGCAGTTAACATTACCTGATAAAATGCAAAAACATATGTGGCTGGATTCTCCCGAATCGGCACGATGGGCTGACGCCGGCGTAAAAACCGGCGTGAACCACTCCGGCGTCGGGCTACAAAGTTGCGGATTTCTCCGCATTTCCGGGGGCTAGGCTGGCACCAGAGGGGTTGGCGCCGCGTCGGACTGCGTGAGTTAGTGCATGCGCAGAACTGCTGGCATGGTTCAGCGCATGCGCAGACAGGCCGGCTTATTCTGGCGCATGCGCAGGGGGATGTCTTCTCCACGCTGGCCATGGCGGAACCCTACAGGGGCCGGCGCTGAAGGAAGAAGTGCCCCCAGGGCACAGGCCCGTTTATAATTGCCTGTGATATAATCTGACTCATTGGAAATGGCAAAGATCCAGTTGCAGATTAAGCAACTTGAACATGAAAAAGAATTAAAGCGACATAAATAGGCAATGTGAGAAAAAGAAAGAATAGCCCGAGCAGAACAAAGAGAAAAAGAAATGGAGATACAGGTCAAGGAAAAAGAAAAGGAGAGAAAATTAAAGAGAAAAAGAAAGAATAGCCCTAGCAAAACAAAAAGAAAGAGAAAGGGAGATAAAGATCAGGGGAAAAGATATAAAGTGTGATGAACAGAAGCAGGTTCGGTGGAGGAAGAAGAACTAAAATGGACTATGTTATTATAAATCTTTGTATAGTTTGTTTTCTGAAAAAAGAAATGTCTATTCACTGTCCATATTTCTTAAAGGAAAGTGAATCTTGAAGTTGATGGTTTATTTTTTTTTCTTGGGGGAGGTGTCATGTGAGAGTACCTTTTGAAAAATGGGTGTTTTTTATAGACTAGCTGTAGTGTGTGTACCTTTAAGAAATGGGTGTTTATTACTGCAGTGATGTCAGAGTGTGGGTGGAGCTGGGCTGTCTGTCATCGTTTACTTTCGCTTTGAACTTGCAGCTACAGGGTGTGTTTAGTTTTGTTTTGAGAGCTGGATAGCTGCAGACAAAGCAAACAGCTGTAAGGATCTCTCTCTGCAGGCTACAAACAGACTTCTGCTCATTTGAGGATTTCTGCAAAAGGTTTGTTTTTTGGCTTATGGATGTCGCAAGGAAAGATTATGAGCTACTTATAGGGTACTCTATTCTTTGGGGGATTTATTTGTGTTGATAGTTGTTAAATTGTTTAAGATGTGGGTTTATAAAGTGATAACTGGTTTCATAAATAAATATTGTTTTAATTTAAAAGTACTGTAAATCTCTCTTACATCACACCTATAAGGTGGGCCCATGTGCTCCCCATAACCACAATCTATTGAAAGTTGTGGGTCAGGTTGGGACTTTCTAAACCCTGGCCCATAACATAGTGTAGTCTTTCACTCTGTGCTCTGTTACTGACAACAATCCATGTTGTACCATCTTGTTGGCTCTGTGCCCTCTGCACGAGTGCAAACTCTCAATCTGAGACTTTTTTATTGATTTATTTTCTTTAGAATTTAGAGTACCTAATTCATTTTTTCCAATTAAGGGGCGATTTAGTGTGGCCAATCCACTTAGCCTGCACATCTTTGGGTTGTGGGGGCGAAACCCACGCAAACACGGGGAGAATGTGCAAACTCCACACGGACAGTGACCCAGAGACGGGATCGAACCTGGGACCTCGGTGCCATGAGGCAGCAGGGCTAACCCACTAGGCCACCGTGCTGCCCTGTCTTTTTGATTTATAATGGATTCCAATTACTATAAAAGTGCCTTTGGGATTTTATGTATTAAGCAATGGTACAATCTTCTCAACGATACTGTTGGATGTGATACTCATTACATTGAAACTATAATCAGCAAAAATGTGTTTTTATCATCATAAAGAAAACAGCGGTATTTTCAAGAATACTGTGATAGTGGGAAAAGAATTCAAGTCCAAATGACATTCATCAATTGCTCTTGCTTTGCTCTGATGATTAATATATCCAATGGAACCATAAGTGATAGAGCGCGTAACACACTACTGCTATCTTCTCTTTCATGAATATTTATGTTCTGCAAATTTTTCCATTTTCACTTGCTCTCAGCGGCTATTGATAGTTCCGACTGGAGTGGCACTGGAAACCAAACTGAGTTATCATCGTAGGTTTTATGGTTTTTAAACACCTCTCCTGTACCCCTCCCTTCAGAAGAAAATTGGTTATATTTTGCCAAAGGATGAAATACGAAGGAAATTTCTCAAAAAGCGAGTAATGATCAAAGGAACATCATGTTAAATATTTCAACAACTTAATAACATTTAAATCATCCTCGAGAAGTTTTTCTATGTTCACTATTTGAAGGTTCAGATAATAAATAGTGGGAATATTTTCTAGTATATATTGTGCTCCTTTCACCTCTCTAATGTTACTTTAGGATGTATTATTTTCACAATATATTATTAGCGGATTGTATTGAAGGGGCGTCCAGACTATATTTTAGATTAGGTCCAATAATTCACCTGTATCTGCAAATGACACTCCAAAACCTGAAAATTCTTCCATATACCCTAGGTTCTCCTTACTGACAACTGGAGCTCATGCCAAAGTTGGGAGAGCTGTCTCACAGACTTGTCAAGCAACAGCTTGACAGTCAAATAACATCGAGACAATGGATTGGATTCTCCGGTCCCCTCGCCATATGTTTCTCAGCGGTGTGCATTTGCTGACGGAGCGATTCTCTACTCCCACCGCTTTCAGTGAGATTTTCGATTGAAGCCACCCCACGCCGCTGGGAACAAAGAGCCAAGAACAAAGAAAATTACAGCACAGGAACAGGCCGTTCGGCCCTCCCAACCTGTGCCGATCCAGATCCTTTAACTATACTGGGGAAAGACTAATTATAACAATATTAGGCTGGATCTGAAGAATCTAGATTGGGGAGGATCTTTGAGGGTAGATCAACATCTGGCATGTGGGTGACTTTCAAATGTCAGTTGATAGGAATTCAGGACCTACATGTTCCTGCGAGGAAGAAGGATAAATATGGCAAATTTCAGGAACCTTGGATAACGAGGGATATTGTGAGCCTAGTCAAAAAGAAAAGGAAACATTTGTAAGGGCCAGAAGAACAAAGAACAAAGAAAATTACAGCACAGGAACAGGCCCTTCGGCCCTCCCAGCCTGCGCCGATCCAGATCCTTTATCTAAACCTGTCTCCTATTTTCCAAGGTCTACTTCCCTCTGTTCCCGCCCATTCATATACCTGTCTAGATGCTTCTTAAATAGAACATAGAACAGTACAGCACAGAACAGGCCCTTCGGCCCTTGATGTTGTGCCGAGCAATGATCAACCTACTCAAACCCACGTATCTACCCTATGCCCGTAACCCAACAACCTCCCCTTAACCTTACTTTTTAGGACACTACGGGCAATTTAGCATGGCCAATCCACCTAACCCGCACATCTTTGGACTGTGGGAGGAAACCGGAGCACCCGGAGGAAACCCACGCACACACGGGGAGGACGTGCAGACTCCACACAGACAGTGACCCAGCCGGGAATCGAACCTGGGACCCTGGAGCTGTGAAGCATTTATGCTAACCACCATGCTACCGTGCTGCCCAAAACTGATGCTATCGTGCCCGCCTCTACCACCTCCGCTGGTAAAGCGTTCCAGGCACCCACCACCCTCTGCGTAAAAAACTTGCCACGCACATCTCCCTTAAACTTTCCCCCTCTCACTTTGAAATCGTGACCCCTTGTAACTGACACCCCCACTCTTGGGAAAAGCTTGTTGCTATCCACCCTGTCCATACCTCTCATAATTTTGTAGACCTCAATCAGGTCCCCCCTCAACCTCCGTCTTTCCAACGAAAACAATCCTAATCTACTCCAACTTTCTTCATAGCTAGCACCCTCCATACCAAGCAACATCCTGGTGAACCTCCTCTGCACCCTCTCCAAGGCATACACATCCTTCTGGTAATGTGGCGACCAGAACTGCACGCAGTATTCCAAATGTGGCCTAACCAAAGTCATATACAACTGTAACATGACCTGCCGACTCTTATACTCAATACTCCGTCCGATATAGGCAAGCATGCTGTATGCCTTCTTGACCATTCTATCGACCTGCGTTGTCACCTTCAGGGTACAATGGACCTGAACTCCCAGATCTCTCTGTACATCAATTTTCCCCAGGACTCTTCCATTGACCGTATAGTCCGCTCTTGAATTGGATCTTCCAAAAGGCATCACCTCGCATTTGCCTGGATTGAACTCCATCTGCCATTTCTCTGTCCAACTCTCCAATCTATCTATATTTTGCTGTATTCCCTGACAGTCCCCCTCGCTATCTGCAACTCCACCAATCTTAGTATCATCTGCAAACTTGCTAATCAGACCACCTATACCTTCGTCCAGATCATTTATGTATATCACAAACAACTGTGTTCCGAGCACGAATCCCTGTGGAGCACCACTAGTCACCTTTCTCCATTTTGAGACACTTCCTTCCACCACTACTCTCTGTCTCTTGTTGCCCAGCCAGTTCTTTGTCCATCTAGCCAGTACACCCTGAACCCCATGCAACTTCACTTTTTTCATCAACCTGCCATAGGAAACTTTATCAAAAGCCTTACTGAAGTCCAGGTATATGACATCTACTGCCCTTCCCTCATCAATTAACTTTGTCACTTCCGCAAAAAATTCTATTAGGTTTGTAAGACATGACCTTCCCTGCACAAAACCATGCTGCCTATCACTGCTAAGTCTATTTTCTTCCAAATGTGAATAGATCCTATCCCTCAGTACCTTCTCCAACAGTTTGCCTACCACTGACATCAAGCACACAGGTCTAGAATTCCCTGGATTATCCCTGCTACCCTTCTTAAACAAAAGGACAACAGTAGCAATTCTCCAGTCCTCCGAGACCTCACCCGTGCTCAAGGATGCTGCAAAGATATCTGTTAAGGCCCCAGCTATTTCGTCCCTCGCTTCCCTCAGCAACCTGGGATAGATCCCATCCGGACCTGGGGACTTGTCCACCTTAATGCCTTTTAGAATACCCAAAACTTCCCCTTCCTTATGCCGACTTGACCTAGAGTATTTAAACATCTATCCCTAGCCTCAACATCCGTCATGTCCCTCTCCTTGGTGAGACCGATGTAAAGTACTCATTAAGAATCTCACCCATTTCCTCTGACTCCACGTATAAATTCCCTCTTTTGTCTTTGAGTGTGCCAGTCTTTTCTCTAGTTACCCTCTTGCTTCTTATGTACGAATAAAAGGCTTTGGGATTTTCCTTAACCCTATTAGCCAAAGATATTTCATGACCCCTTTTAGCCCTCTTTATTGCGCGTTTGAGATTTGTCCTACCTTCCCGATATTCCTCCAAAGCTTCATCAGTTTTAAGTCGCCTTGATCTTATGTATGCTTCCTTTTTCATCTTAGCTAGTCTCACAATTCCACCCGTCACCCATGGTTCCCTAATCTTGCCATTTCTATCCCTCATTTTCCCTTGTCTCCTAACTCCCTAAATTCTGATTGTTGACCTCATCCCGTTTTTGACCTATATAATTTTTGCCTATATGCACCACGACAACTGGCTGTTCACCCTCCCCCTTCAGTATGTCCTGCAGCCGATCTGAGACATCCCTGTCCCGTGCACCCGGGAGGCAACATACCATTTGGGAGTCTCGTTTCTGACCACAGAAAATCCTGTGTACTCCCCTTACGATTGACATTCGCAGGCGGGGAAATTTTGCAGGGAAATTCGCAGGCGGGGGTGCACTGCGGGCCGGAAAGGAGAATTGTAACGGCTGGAGAATTCCGGCCAATGCCCCCAGCACCGGCATCACTGTCCCTGGATATATCCTGTCCCACCAACAGGATAAACCCAGCAGAAGCCTTGGCACAGTTGTGTACAGCTGGGTGTGATTTGTCCTTGGAGTCCTCAACATTGAATCCGGAACTCATAAGTCTGTTGGCATCAGGTTGAACATGGGCAATGAAAATCTCTGACCCATTGTTACCTACTGTCCTTTCTCAGATGATGAATCCGTACTTCTCCATGAAGAACACCCCTTGGACGAAGCATTGAGGGTGGCAAGGGCACAGCATTTATTCCATAGTGGGGACTTAATGTCCATCATCAAGAGTGATTCAGTAGCACAACTGCTGGCAGAGTTCCAAAGGACATATTTGCCCATCTGGGTCTGCAGCAGATGGTGAAAGAAGCAAGAAGGGAAAATATGCTCGGTCTTGCCCTCACCAATTTATCCATTGAAGAAACCTCTATCCATGAAAGTGACCATCTCACAGTCCTTCTGAAGACAAAGTCATGTTTTTACACTGAGCATACCCTCCATCGTATTGTATGGTACCACCTGTGTGCCACCACTGTACCACCAGATTCAGACCAGATGCAACAATTCAAAACCCGGCATTCGTGAGGCACTGTGTGCCATCAGCAGCAGCAAAATGGAACTCTGCCACTATCTGCAAGCTCATGTCCCAGTATATCCCTCACTTTACCATTGCCATTGAGTTAAGGGATTAGCTTTGGTTCAAAGAGAGTGCAGGAGAACATGACAAGAGCACCACCAGATATATCGAAAAATTAGGTGTCAACTTGATGAAACTACAATTACTACTACTACGAGCGAGTAAGATAAAAAGGTTTTGTTTTTAGTTAGGGCATCATGATCGGCACAGGCTTAGAGGGCCGAAGAGCCTGTTCCTGTGCTGTAGTTTTCTTTTTTCTTTGTACTTTATATGCCAAACAGCGGAAGCAGTATGAGATAGTGCTCAGCGATTCCACTGCCAATGGATCAGATCAAAGCTCTACAGTTCTGTCACATTGAATTGTGAACTGTGGTGGAAAATTAAACAAGTACCTGGAGGAATAGGGTCAACTAATATCCCCAGCCTCATTGATGGGCTAGCCAGAATATCAGTGCATTAGAGTCGGCTGAAGTATTTGCCTCCATTTTCAACCAGAGGTGCTGAGTGGATGATCCACCTTAGCTCCCTACTGATGTTCCCAACATCACAAATGCCCACATTCTGTCAATTTGATTCACTCCATGTGAAATCAAGAAACGGCTGAAGGCACTGGATACTGCAAAGGCCGTGGGTCCAGCAAGAGGACTAAAGACTTGCAATTCAGATCTGGCCCTGCCCCTAACCAAGCTGCCCTTGTTCAATTTTAACACTGGCAGCCACTCGGCAATGTGGAAAATTGCCCAGGTATTTCCTGTGTACCAAAAGCAGAGCAAATCCAATCCAGCCAATTATGGCACCATAAGCCTCCCCTCAATCACCAGCAAAGTGATGGAAGGTGTTTTTAAAAAAAAACATTTTATTAAGGTATTTAAGATTTTCTAATAACAAAAAATACAAATAAAAATGTAAACATAATTCAGTGCATAACACCCCCCAACCAACAACCATACCCAGCCATCATACACACAATTCCCCATACCCTCCATCTACTCTCGCTGATCCCGCCTAAACTGAACTAATCTAACTCCCCCTACCATCCCTCACGTTCCCTAACCTACTTCCTCCTATTGTATTTAGACAGGCTATAAAATCTGAAGCAGTATATAAAAATCAGTTTAGTTTTTCCCGAAGAAGTTGTTAAAAGGCTGCCACCTCCGAATGAATCCGAACATTGATCCTTTCAGGGCGAACATCATTTTCTCAATCCTGAGAAAACCAGCCATGTCGGGAACCCATACCCCCGATTTCGGGAGCTCTGAGTACCTCCAGGATAATCGGATTTGTCTCCGGGCTACCAAGGAGGCAAAGACCAAAATCTCAGCCTCTCTTGCCCCCTGGACTCTCGGTCTTCCGACACTCCAAAGATCGCCACCTCTGGACGCGGCGCCACCCTAATTTATAGCACCGTGGACATGACATTGACGAATCCCTGCCAGAATCCCCTGAGCTCTGGACATGCCCAAAACATGTGGACATGATTTGTAGGCCGTCACGCACATGTCCTCCACCCAAAAACCCTGCTCATCCGTCCCACCATCATGTGTGTCCGGTGAACCGCTTTGAATTATATCAGGCTGAGCCTGGTGCATGATGAGGACATGTTAACTCTACTCAGGGCATCCTCCCACAGACCCGCCTCAAGCTCCTTACCCAGCTCATCTTCCCATTTGCGCTTTACCTCCCCTATCTGAGATCTCTCCCAATCCATGAGCTCTTTATAAATATCCGAGACCTTCCCCTCCCCCACTCCCATTTTTGAAATTACCCTATCCTGTATCCCCTGGGGTGATAGAAGCAGAAAGGTCGGAACATGCCTTCGTACAAAGTCTCTCACCTGCAGATAACAAAACCCATTCCCCCCCGGCAGTTCAAACTCCTCCTCCAAATCCTCCAAACAAGGAAAGTTCCCATCAATAAACTGATCCCCCAGCCTCTCAATCCCTGCTCTCTGCCACCTCTGAAACCCCCCATCCAACCTCCCCGGCACAAACCAATGATTACCACAAATTGGAGCCCACACCGACGTTTCCTCCACTCCCTTATGCTTCCGCCACTGCCCCCATTCCCTCAGAGTCGCCACTACCACTGGGCTTGTGGAGTACTGAGCTGGTGAGAACGGCAGTGCTCCTAAGCTTGTGCCCCTCCAAGATGTTGCCTCCACGGGTCCCACACCGATCCCTCGCCCACTACACACTGAGTGATCATGGCTATATTTGCACCCAGTAGTAATTCCTAAAGTTCGGCAGGGCCAACCCCCCCCCCCGGCTCCACCCCAACGGCACTTTCCTTACTCGCGGGGTTTGACCCGCCTAAAACCCAGAGATCACCACATTAACCTGTTAAAAAAAGGCCTTTGGGTTAAAAATAGGGAGACCTTTGAAAACAAAGAAAAATCTCGGGAGAACCTTCACCTTTACGGACTTTACCCTCCCCTCCTTTGACAACACGAGCATGTCCCTCCTCCGAAAGTCCTCCTTCATTTGTTCAATCGGACCAATTTATGCAACTGCTCCCATCCCCATGCCACCTGAATTCCCAGGTATCAAAAACTCCCTCCCACCACTTTAAATGGTAACTCCCCTAACCTCCTCTCCTGCCCACCTGGATCCACCTGGATCACAAAAACCTCACTCTTACCCAATGTTCAATTTATATCCCGAGAACCAGCCGAATTCCCCTAAGATCTGTATGATCTCCCCCATCTCCCCTAACGGGTCAGAAATATACAGGAGTAGGTCGTCTGCATATAACGAGACCCTGTCTCCCGGCCGGACTAGCCCCTTCCAGTCCTTTGACGCTTTCAGCGCCATCGCCAACCGCCTTCTGTCCACCTGGAGAATCTCCCTAACCAGCCTATCCATCTCTACCTGCTCCACCTTCTCCCTATGACCCTGTATCGAAATAAACTCTCTCCTCACTACTGCCTTCAGTGCTTCCCATACCGTTGCTGCCAAAACCTCCCCTGTGT
The DNA here is from genome assembly GCF_902713615.1 of Scyliorhinus canicula. Classification (NCBI taxonomy): domain Eukaryota; kingdom Metazoa; phylum Chordata; class Chondrichthyes; order Carcharhiniformes; family Scyliorhinidae; genus Scyliorhinus; species Scyliorhinus canicula. The sequence goes on from NC_052146.1 coordinate 160,921,090, forward strand.
CATTTATCTCCACATAACTCTGGATGGCCTCCCTCATCCGCACACACACCTCCACATCCACTACCAATCCTACATCCAATCTCTAGTGCGCACGCTGCCCCCCCCCCCCCCCTGCTCACTTGTAAATCCATCGAGTGGGGGTATGGTCCGAAACAACAATCGCCGAATACTCGGCATCTACCACTCCCACCAGGAAAGCCCTGTCCAAAATGAAAAAAATCGATCCGGGAGTGCACTTGGTGTACATGGGAGAAAATAGAAAACTCCTTCGATCTTGGCCGTCCAAACCTCCACGGATCTACCCCTCCCATCTGTTCCATAAACCCCTTTAGTTCCTTCCTGTCCTCGAACTCGACCGATCCAACCTCGGATCCATAACCATATGAAAGTTCCTCTGCCCCGATCAGCCTATGCGAGTCCAGGTCCGGGATCTTCCTCAGCCTCATAAGCTCCGTACCGTCCCTGTTTGGTGCATAGATATTCACCAGTACCAACGGCATCCCCTCGAGTTTCCCACTCATCATAACATATCCACTGAGCCCGCCACTATGCTCCCTACCTCAAATGACACCCGCTTATTAATCAAAATCACTGCACCACTAGTTTTAGAGTCTAGCCCCAACTGAAGTACCTGCCCAACCCACCCCTTCCTCAGCCTCGTCTGATCCACCACCCTCAGGTGTAAAATTGCCAGGTCCACCTTTAAACTCTTCAGTTGCGCGAACACGTGAGCCGTCTTGACCGGCCCATTCAACCCACTCACGTTCCATGTGATTAGCCTGGCCGAGGGGTCCCTCGCCCGCGCCCCCCCCATCCCCGCCGCCGATCAACCACAGCACTTCTTAGGCCAGCCTCCAGCCGCATCCCGCCCCTCTTCAGGCCCCCTGTCAGCAGCTCAATACCCCCCTCCCTCTCCCTCCCCCCATAACAATCCCAACCCCACTCAACAAGCTGATCACCTGCTCGCCTCCCACTGCGCTTCCATGAGCTCGCCCGCCCAGCTAGTCTGGTAGCCCCGTCCAGGGCGCCAAGCGTTCTACCGTTCTACCCCCCACTGATCTCCCACCCCCCGCTCAAACATACATATGCAAACTTTTTTTTTTTTTATATAAATTTAGATTACCCAATTATTTTCTCTATTAAGGGGAAATTTAGAGTGGCCAATCCACCTACTCTGCACATTTTTGGGTTGTGGGGGCGAAACCCACGCAGACACGGGGAGAATGTGCAAACTCCACACGGACAGTGACCCAGAGCCGGGATCGAACCTGGGACCTCAGCGCCGTGAGGCGGTTGTGCTAACCACTAGGCCACCGTGCTGCCCTACATATGCAAACATTACAATCCTTAACAAACACAAAGAAGAAAATTCCAGCCCCAATTAAGAACAAAGTTAACCCGCATGCAAAACTGAGCAACGGCCCCAAACTTTGTGCAAAACAATATACAAAACCAGAAAAGAAAAAAGAAATTTAGCAGCAGATCAAAAAGACAACTACTCACCCCAAGTTCAATGTCCTCCATCACCTGCCAGTGCCCTGTCCTTAACAAAGATCATTGCCTCATCTGGAGATCCGAAGTAAAGCTCCTGACAGACGTGCTGGGTACAGCGTACCGAACTTCACCCCATTCTGAAAGAGGGCTGATTTAATTTTGTTAAAACTCGTCCTTCTTTTGGCCAGTTCCGCACCCATGTCCTGGTAGATACGCAGCTTGTTGCATTCCCACGAACAGCTCCTCGTCTGGCCCACCTCAAGATCTGTTTCTTGTCCAGCATTCGCACCACCATCGACTTCAGTGACTCATTCCTCAGCGGCTTCTTCATAAGCGCCTGCCACCTCCAAGAGCCGAGCAAGCGCACCTTTCCCCAGCAGCATCTCGAACATACGTGCCACATGTGCACCTGCGTCCGATCCCTCACTGCCCTCCGGCAGGCCAACTATCTCAGGTTCTGCCTGCGCGATCTGTTCTCCAGATTCTCCATTTTCTCTTGCAGCCTCTTCTTTCATCAGCCCCATTTCCACTGCCGTCGCAGCTAGCTGGTCATCGTGCTCAACCACCGCCTCTTCCACCTTCTGGATCGCCTGGCCCTGGGCTCCACACAGTCAATCTCCGTCTTAATTAGATCCAGGTATTCCATTCTTTTCTGAGCAAATTTCTCCTGGAGAAAGACCACCAGTTGCTCGGTTGACCACTAGGCCGGCAGTTTTGGTTCCTGACCCTCTGCCATATTCTTCTGTGCGCAGACTCCACTTCCGTCTTCGACCAACGTTCTCTCAATTACAGACCACTTCTGGTCCACAGACCCGTGCATTGGTGGGCAATCCTTCTCCTCTACTTCACCAGTCTCCTGTATTATCAATCAGATCCACCGAAAATAGCGGAAAATGATCCAAAAGGTCCACCATGATTGGGAGCTACCAAATATGTGACCACCCACTCCATGGCCACCACCGGAATTCCTCGTGATGGAAGGTGTTGTCAACAGTACTATCAAGTGGCACTTACACATCAAGAACCTGTTTACTAATGTTGAGATTGGATTCCACCAAGGAAACTTGCCCCCTGACAGCAGCACGGTAGCATTGTGGATAGCACAATGGCTTCACAGCTCCAGGGTCCCAGGTTCGATTCCGGCTTGGGTCACTGTCTGTGCGGAGTCTGCACATCCTCCCTGTGTGTGCGTGGGTTTCCGCCGGGTGCTCCGGTTTCCTCCCACAGTCCAAAGATGTCCAGGTTAGGTGGATTGGCCATGATAAATTGCCCTTAGTGTCCAAAATTGCCCTTAGTGTTGGGTGGGGTTACTGGGTTATTGGGATAGGGCGGAGGTGTTGAAATTGGGTAGGGTGCTCTTTCCAAGAGCTGGTGCAGACTCGATGGGTCGAATGGCCTCCTTCTGCACTGTAAATTCTATGACCGCATGACAGCCTGAGTCCAAATGTCAACAAAAGAACTGAACTCAAATTGTGAAATAAGATTAGCTGCCCTTGACATCAAGGCAGCAGTTGACAGAATATCGGTCAAAACTGAAGGGCGGGATTCTCCCAGACCTGCACCGGGCCGGAGAATCCCAGCGAATGGGCCATGCCGCCCCGACGCCGGCGCGCGATTCTCCGCTGATTCTCCGGCCCGAATAGGCGAGTGGCCGTAGGAAAAAAGCCACGTCCCGCCGGCGCCGTTCTAACCTGCTCTGGGCCGGCGGGACTTCGATATGTAAGGGTCGAGTGGCGGCCTGTGGGGGGGGGGAGGGGGGGGGGGGGGGCTCCGATGTGGCCTGGCCCACGATCGGGACCCACTGATCGGCGGGCCGGCCTCTGTGACTGGGGGCCTTCTTTCCTATACGCCTGCCCCTGTAGCCCTGCGCCATGTTGCGTTGGGGCCAGCACGTTGAAGGAGGTCACTGCGCGTGTTGGCGCTGGCGCCACTGTGCATGTCCTCGTTGGCACCGGCGCAACTGCGCATGCGCAGATCCTGCGCCGCACAGTTCGAGCCGGGATCTGCAGCTGGAGCGGTGCGAACAGCTCCAGCGCTGTGCTGGCCCCCTGTAGGGGCCAGAATTAGACATGGGAGTGGCCCGTTCACACAGTCGTAAAACGCGACGGCATTTACGACGGCATGGACACTCTGCCGTGGGATTGGAGAATGCCGCCCAAAGTCAGTGGGAATGGGGCGAAAAATCCTGACTGGTTTGAGTCATACCGAGCACAAAGGAAGATGGTTATGGTTCTTCGGGCCAAAGATATCAGTCACAATGCATTCCTTCAGGAATTCCTCAGGATTCTGTCCTAAGCCTAACCTTCTTCAGTTGCTTCATCAATGACCGTTCCTCCACCATATGGTCAGAAGTGAGGATGTTTGCTGATGATTACTCAATATTCAGTATCATTAGCAACGCTTCATAATAAAACAGTCCTTGCCAAAATGGACAATATTTGGACTATATACAGCTCTGGGCTGATAAAGGATAAGTAGCAATCACACCGCACAAGTGCCAGGGAATGGCCATTTCCAATAAAAGAGAAACTAACCGTTTCCCCTTGATATTTAATGGCATTACCATCACTGAATCCCCCACTATCAACATTCTGATTGTTATCATTAACTGGAACCTGAACTGGACCAGTCATATAAATCCTGTGGCTGCAAGAGCAGGCAAGAGGCTGGGAATCCCTCCTGACTCCGCAAAGTCTGTCCACCATGGACAAAGCACAAGTCAGGAGTGTGATGGAATATTATGCAATTGCCTGGTTGAGTCCAGCTCGAACCACATTCAAGATGCTCAACACCATTCAGGTAAAAGCAGCCACTTGATTGGCATTCCATCCGCCAAGTTAAACCTTCACGCGCTCTGTCACCAACACACAATGGCAAAGCTATATACAAAATTGACTGCAGCAATTCACCAATCTCCTTTGACAGCATCTTCCAAACCAACCTACCATCTGAATGGACAAGGGCCACTGATGGATTAGTAAACCACCACCTACAAGTTCCCCTCCAAGCCACACACTATCCTGACATGGATCTTTATCACTGTTCCCTCACTGTCGTGGGATCAAAATCCTGAAACTTCATTCCCAGAAGAACTATGGGTGTACCTGCCCCAACACAGTGGTTAACACTATTGTTTCACAGCGCCAGTGACCTGGGTTCAAATCCCGGCTTGGGTCACTGCCTGTGCGGAGTCTGCACATTCTCCCCGTGTCTGCGTGAGTTTCCTCTGGGTGCTCCGGTTTCCTCCAACAGTCCAAAGATGTGCAGGATAGGTGGATTGGCTATGCTAAATTGCCCTCAGTGTCCAAAAGGGTTAGGTGGAGTTACTGGGTTTTGGGGATAGGGTGGAGGTTTGGGCTTAAGTAGGGTGCTCTTTCCAAAGGCTGGTGCAGACTCGGTGGGCCCAATGGCCTCCTTCTGCACTATAAATTCTATGATTCTATGAAGGCGGCTCACCAGCACCATCTTAAGGGCAATTAGAGATGTGTAACATCGTCTCACTGCACCCCATAAAAGAGAAAAATGCAGAGATAATACATTTATAAGTAAATGCGCATTGCATTGCAGAACAGATAAAAGTCATTTTTGACATGCGCATATAGTATGTATAAATGATAAGTCTAACATATATTTTGTCCCTGTTTAACATATACCACTCTCCAAAAGAAGCTGCTTTTTATCTGTTATGAAACTGACTTACCTTTCTCTTGGTGGGGTAGGGCTGAGTTCCCTGTGGAGGCTGAGGACTACCACCCTCGACAGGCTGTGAGTTTCCCCTCCTTCAATTAATGGGCTCAGCCAAACTTATAGCAGTGTACCTACATGGAAAAACAATGTAAGAATTTGATCACGGGACCCATTATTTGGTACTGGATAATGAACCCGGGCCAAGTGTTAGATTTGGTTGTGGGAGAGCACTTTGGAGATAGTGACCACGATTCGGTGACTTTCACTATAGCAATGGAGAGGGATAGGAACATAAGGCAGGGCAAGGTTTATAACTGAGGGGAGGGTAATTACGATGCGATTAAGCAAGAATTGGGGAGCATAAGATGGAAACAGGAACTGTCAGGGATAGGTACAATTGAGATGTGGAGCTTGTTCAAGGAGCAAATACTGCGTGTCCTTGATATGTATGTCCCTGTCAGGCAGGGAGGAATGGTCGACTGAGGGAACCATGGTTTACAAAAGAGGTTGAATGTTTTGTCAAAAGGAAGAAGGGGGCTTATGTAAGGATGAGAAAACAAGATTCAGTTAGGGCACTTGAGGGATACAAGATAGCTAGGAAGGAGCTCAAGAAAGGGCTTCGGGGAGCTAGGAGGGGGCATGAGATGTCCTTGGTGGGTAGGATAAAGGAAAACCCCACGGCTTTTAACACTTATGTGAGGAATAAAAGAATGACTAAAGTGAAGTTAGGGCCAGTCAAGGATGGTAGTGGGAACGTGTGCATGGAGTCTGAAGATATAGGAGAGGCCCTAAATGAATACTTTTCTTCAGTGTTCACAAAGGAGAGGGGACATCCTGTTGAGGAAGATAGTGCGATACAGGCTGGTAGGCTGGAGGAGGTAGATATTCGGAAGGAAGATGTGTTAGAGATTTTGAGAAGCCTGAGGACAGATATGTCCCCTGGGCCTGGTGGGATATATCCTCGGATTCTTTGGGAGGCGAGGGATGAGATTGCAGAGCCTTTGGCTTTGATCTTTATGTACTCATTGCTACAGGAATAGTGCCAGAAGACTGAAGAGAGGTGAATGTTGTCCACTTGTTCAAGAAAGGGAAGAGATATAACCCTGGGAATTATAGGCCGGTTAGTCTCACTTTGCTCATAGGTAAATTATTGGAAAGGGTCCTGAGGGCCAGGATTTATGATCATTTGGAAAGATACAGCTTAACACAGGATAGTCAGCACAGATTTGTGAGGGTTAAGTCTTGCCTCACAAGTTTGATTGTATTCTTTGAGGAGGTAACCAAGTACATAGATGAATGTAGAGCAGTTGATATCGTATACATGGATTTTAGTAAGGCGTTTGATAAGGTGCCCCATGGTCGGCTCATGCAGAAAGTAAGGAGGCATGGCATAGAGGGAAATTTAGTGGATTGGATCAGTAACTGGCTATCACATAGAAGTCAGAGGGTGGTGGTAGATGGTAAATTTTCATCCTGGAGCCCAGTCACCAGCGGTGCACCACAGGGATCAGTGCTGGGTCCTCTGCTTTTTGTGATTTTTATCAATGATTTGGATGATGGAGTTGAAGGTTGGGTTAGTAAATTTGGTGATGACACCAAGATTGATGGAGTAGTGGATAATGTGGAGGGCTGTTGTAAGCTGCAAAGAGACATTGATTGGGTGCAGAGCTGGGCTGAAAAGTGGCAGATGGAGTTTAACCCTGATAAGTCTGAGGTGATTCATTTTGGTGGGACGAATTTGAATGCAGATTACAGGGTTAACAGCAGGGTTCTGAAGAATGTGGAGGACCAGAGAGATCTCAGAGTTCATGTCCATAGATCTCTGAAAGTTGCCACCCAAATGGATAGAGCCGGGAAGAAAGCCTATAGTGTGTTAGTGTTTAGTAACAGGGGGATTGAGTTTAAGAGCCATGAGGTTATGCTGCAACTGTACAAGACCTTGGTTAGACCACATTTGAAGTATTGTGTGCAGTTCTGGTCACCTCATTATAGGAAGGAGGTGGAAGCATTGGAAAGGATGCAAAGGAGATTTACCAGGATGCTGCCTGGATTGGAGGGTAGGTCTTATGAGGAAAGGTTGAGCGAGCTAGGGATTGTCTCATTGGAGCCAAGGAGGATGAGAGGTGACTTAATTGAGGTGTATAAGGTGATGAGAGGGATAGATAGAGTGGACGTTCAGCGACTTTTTCCTTGGGTGGATGTAGTTGTAACAAGGGGGCATAACTATAAGGTTCATGGTGGAAGATATAGGAGGGATGTCAGAGGTAGGTTCTTTACTCAGAGTGGTTGGGGCGTGGAACGCACTCCCAGCTATGGTAGTGGAGTCGGACACTTTAGGAAGTTTCAAGCGGTTATTGGATAGGCATATGGAGTGCACTAAATGATTGGGAGTAGGTTGATTTGATCTTAGTTTCAGACTAGTTCGGCACAACATCATGGGCCGAAGGGCCTGTACTGTGCTGTACAGTTCTATGTTCTATGTTTCATTATGGCACCATAAACGGTGGGAGTCCCAAGATAATGGAGAGGAACCGCAGGAGGAACCATCATAGAGACAGAGAGAGTTCCGAAAGAAGTACAGGTAAGGGCTCCAGGTAAGTAGAAAGAGGAACAAAGAAAGTGGCTTCAAGCAGAAAAAGGTCTGTGGGTGACATGCTTTAAGTAACGAGGGCTTGGGAAAAGCCCTGGGGATCAGAGAAGGCAGCAGGCTGTTGGTGAATACGTTCGCTGGGCCATTTGGGTGAAGGTAATCCTTTGGACAGTAGTGTTCTGCTCAGCATGGCTGGTGAGCAGACTTGGGGATCCAGGGGACTGGAGTCCGGGAGACAAATTTGAAACCCTGTCAGGTAGGCTGTCATTGAGCCTGTCCAAATTAGAGTGACTTTTAAAGAGAAATTCCAAGGTGCGATCTTCGAAGGTGAAGAGTGGAAACACTTGTAAGAGATAGAGTTTTGATGAGATTGGTTGAACCACGGTGTTTACTGATCTCTGGGTATTTTTTGAGAAATCCATTAAATCTGTCTGGGCTGCATCTGGCATTTATTGTGCAGGTTGGTGTTTTCCAGGGGCTGGTTTAACACAGTGGGCTAAACAGCTGGCTTGTAATGCAGAACAATTCCCGTACCGGCCTCCCCGAACAGGCACCGGAATGTGGTGACTGGGGGCTTTTCACAGTAACTTCATTGAAGCCTATTTGTGACAATAAGCGATTATTATCATTATTATTTCGCCCAGAGTTTGGCTATTAAGTCACCAAACCTCATACTAATCCTGATTGTTGTAGTATGAGATATATTTTGTAAATTGTTTGATCTTTCTGATCTTGTATTGTGAGGTTTATTTCTGTTTGTTCAAAACCTGTGGAATCTGTGACTTTGCTCTCTTAGCAAATGTTTTTTATCTCAAACTTTGGCTACAATAAAAAAAAATGTGTTTCTGGTTCCTAACTGGATCAGATCAAACAATTTGGGTTTGATCTAGGACCATAACATAGCTAATTTACTGTGAGTGGTACTAGATACAATAAATCTTGCATTGAGCAGGAATTACATGGCATGAACTGAATTTTCTGGCCCACAAAGTTTGGGAATGGAGGAAGGTCGTGCCCAACTGGCATTACCCATGCTGGCAACATTCATCACGGCCACGGGATAATATGCGGGCGAAGTGTCGAGATTGTGTCTGCACCCTAATTAAGGCATGTTCTTTATCTTTTATAGTTTATTATGAGCCTGTTGGACGGTTGTGTTGAGATTTTCACAGGGCCTCTTGTGCTGTGCTTGCTATCTGGGCAGGTACAGAGTGCAGAGCCTGTCATAACCATCCAAGGAAATTGCCTCGGCCCTGTAAAATGGTTGGGGTCACATTGAGGGACTGTGCCTTTGGGTAACAGGCACTTTTTGCAAGCACAGGTGGCAGGGAGCGTTCCCTGTCAGCAGTCGGTTAGCGCAGCAATGTGTTACCGTCCTAACATTGTTGGGGCTGGAGAGTATGGGGAAGGCTCAACAAGGAAAGGTGTACCAGGCCATGGGGGAAGATTCACTGATTGTGCGCCCAGTGCCGATGAACAGCAGCACCTTCCAAAGACATGGCTGTTGGACCCTGCTATATGATAGCCCCCCTCTATGAAACACAGGAGCATTACTAGTAAAACTACATGGTAATGTTGTAGGGAAAAATCCCTTGTGCCAGTGCATTCAAGAGTTCGAGTCTCAAGGCAAGGTTCAAAGTGTTTTTACTGTATTGTACAAGTTCTGAAGTCCTTCAGGGAGACCCACGCAGCCAGCTCCTAACAATGGCTTGACCACAGTGATCTCTCCGATATGCAGACGAGGTTCAATATTTATAGAGAGTACAAGCATTTGCAAGGTTTTGGCGGGCTTTTGCCGTTTTACATTTGAATAGTACAGATAAATAGTACAGATACATGATTTCCTGGGCTTCCTGACTCTGACGTCAATGTCTCGTTATCTGCTTGGTTTTAATACGTGTTCCCTTGACTTACAATGACTATGCTGTACCTTGATTAGGTGTTGAGTGTGGTTCCTGGGTTAACCTGGGAATCTATTGTGTCAGCCTCCTGTTTGATAGGATTTGTGTCTGTGTGTAAAACTAATCTAATCAATATATTTAATCCTTAGGTTTCTTTTGCCTGCCTGGGTCATTTTGGTTTTACAACATTTCATTTTATAAGTCTTAGTTTTAATCAAAATATATATATATATATATTTGCCCCACTGTCAGGGTCTTGAATCACAGATATCCCGACCTTCTGGCCATGGTGCCGTTTTAAGATGCAGCTTCGTGCTGTTGCTAGGCAGATTATAGATTCTCCATTTCGTTCGAAAAAGGTTTCTCAGGTGTGCAAAAATGGGATTCAAACGAATGCCCATCCCTTTACATCATAAATGGTGCCAATCAGTCCAATAAATGAAGAATGCTTTGATGATGTAAATATTAATACGAATCCAGTATAGCCTTAAAAAATGTCCTACTTCAGTAATAACTATTGAGCAGGCCATCGGACTAGTCATGATGCACTTCCGATGCCTGGCTTGGTAGGATTGTGCCCTGCAACGGTCTCCTGCAAGGATCTCCGCCATTGTGGTCACCTGATGTATTTGCCATAACATGTCCCTCCAGAGAGGTGTGGACCTTGAAGATAATGAGAGCCTGGAAGAAGACAACTTAGACATAGACATAGAACAGTACAGCACAGAACAGGCCCTTCGGCCCTCAATGTTGTGCCGAGCCATGATCACCCTACTCAAACCCACGTATCCACCCTATACCCGTAACCCAACAACCCCCCCCTTAACCTTACTTTTATTAGGACACTACGGGCAATTTAGCATGGCCAATCCACCTAACCCGCACATCTTTGGACTGTGGGAGGAAACCGGAGCACCCGGAGGAAACCCACGCACACAGGGGGAGGACGTGCAGACTCCACACAGACAGTGACCCAGCCGGGAATCGAACCTGGGACCACTGGAGCTGTGAAGCATTTATGCTAACCACCATGCTAACTTGCTGCCCGTGCAGGGAAAGAGCAGAAGCTGAGAGAGGAGGAGAAAGAGGAGATAAAGAGAGATGATACTCAACAGAGAGGCGTCCCCACTGCACAAAAGAGGTGGCCAGGCGCAATGGGTTTATCAAGGTGTCATGAATATGGACATCATCGGATTTAGGAACATTTCACCTAAGAATCTCTGATCCAGGTTGAAAGACACGGAAATGATTGAGATACTTACTGGTCGTTCTTCTTCCTTGGCAGTCCCTTGGGTGTCACGGATGGCTTGCTTCCACACTAAAAATGAGTTCTCAGGTGACTGAGGAGTCCAATGCGTGACCTACAGTCTCTGTCACAGGTGGGGAAGACGGTGGTTGGAGGAACAGATGGGTGGGTGACCAGTTGCCATGCTTTCTTTTCGTTGTTGATGTTTCTACTTCCTGGATGCTTTTTCTCCCCTTCAGATGGTCTTGGGCCTGGGATTCCCAGGTGTCAGTGGGGATGTTACATTTTTTCAAGAAGGCTTTGCGGGTATCCTTGAAACGCTTCCTCTGACTTCCTGGGGTTGTTTGCTTTGTCAAAGCTCCAGGTAGAGCACCTGTTTCAGGAATCTCATGTCAGATGATGTGGCCCACTCAGCGGAGCTGATTATGTGTGGTCAGTGTTTCAATACTGGTGGTGTTGACCTGAGCGAGAAGATTGATGTTGGTGTACCTATCCTGCCAATGGATTTGCAGGATCTTGCGGAGACTGCATGGATGCTACTTCTCCAGGGTTTGAGGGGCCATATCTAGTGGACCTAGTCCACATCTCTGAGCCATGTAGGAGGGTGGCTATCACTACTGATCTGAAGACCATGAGCTTGTTGCTGGGTCTGAGGTCCTGGTCTTGAGACACTTGCTTCCTCAGGCGACAGAAGGCTGTGCTGACACACTGAAGGTGATGTTGAACCTTGTCATTGATATCAGCCCTTGCTGACTATACGCTCCCACAGTATGGAAAGTCATCCATGTTGTCCAAGACCTCCTCGTGCATTCTGATAACTGGTGTGGGGGGTGGGGCAGTGCTGTATGGCGGGAGCAGGCTGGTAGAGGACCTCTGTCATACGGATGTTTAGTGTAAGGCCCATGCTCTCGTATGCCTCAGTGAAGGTGTTGACAATGGCTTTGAGCTCTGCCTCTGAGTCTGCATACTGTAGTTCAATGAGAAAGGGCAGGACAACCTTGGGCCCAGCCTGCAGGCGGCAGAGGTTGAAGCGATTCCAATTTGTTCTGTAGTTTAGCACCACTTCAACAAGAACTTGCTGAGGGTGAGATGGAGCATTGCAGCAAAAAGGATCCAGGAGCGTGTTATTGCGATGGCGCAGCCTTGCTTGACCCCAGTCCAAACGTGAATTGGGTCTGTGGTGGATATATTGGTCAGTTTCATGGCTTGCATGTCATCATGGAGCAGGGGGAGGATGATGACAAACTTTTGGGGACCAAAATGGAGGAGGATACTCCATAACACCTTGCCATTGACAGTGTCGAAGGCCTTTGTGAGGTCAAACATGGCCACATACAAGAGTTGTTTTTGTTCCCTGTATTTCTATTGTAGTTGCCGCGTGGTTAAGATCATATCCGTTGTGCCCCTTAATGACTCATCTGAGCAAGACGCAGCCTGAAACATTGATCAATTACCGTCAGTGAAGGCAGTGCATCTGCCCAGAAGTTTTGCCTCACTATGGAGGAACCCATAATCTCCGTCGCCACCTCATACCACTTTTCCTGTTCCAGCATCAATAGAAATAGACCCAGATATGAGGCATAAAGTATCTTCATTATATAGGGCAAAAAAAGGAAAACAGTGTACAGCGACAGTAATCCACTTATTGCTGCCATGCTTAGTTACTTCTATGTGACACATCCCTTGTAGCTACTGGTGTGCTCTCCAAAGACCTTTATCTCAGCAACTACACAGCACCTGGCTGTCTGTGCATTGTTTCTGCATGAACCCTGAATGGCGCCTAGGAATCTTTCCAAAAGATTGGCAATGCTTTCAATGGAGGAGCCCTGAGACATGGCACACATGTACTGGATGGAATCCTTCATTCTCTGCCCAAACTCTGCATTGTCTCAGGGAAATTTGACATGCTGAAGCTCATGCTGAAGTTCATGTATCTGCTCATGTTCAATTTGGCCTCCTTTTTTGAGGCATCTATGGGCCTGCATCTGTGTCCATTCCTCGGGGTAAAATGCGGAAAGTGGCACCCCTCCTCCTGTCTCAGCTTTCTCCTGTGAATTGTGTGCTTGTTTCTTCTCCAAGATCTTAAGAGAATGTGATGAGACACTGCTGTTTTCTGCGGCTAATATCATGTGTGTCTAGTGTCCATAGGGATATCTTCTTAGCAGCGCAATGACTATCAGCCAGTCTGAAGTTTGAGTAAATGTCTGGGGCACACACCCTCCTGTGTTCAAATGCCCCCTGAAGCTCCTCAGGTGTTGTATTTGATGGAGGATGAATCCAGAGGCTTGTCTTGAGGGTTGTGACGTTGGAGACTGCACTCATCTTGTTAGAGCATGATCAGGTCATTCATCTTCCTCCAATGCTATTCTCTGGCTGCTTGTTAAGATTGCTACCTGCACCTAGGCTTTTTAGTCTGACTAGATGGGCTCCTCCGCCCACCCTTCAAGCAGAGGACCACCTTCATCTCCGTTAAGACTTCAGGCATGACATCAACATTTACATCCTAGAATCCGGGGAGTTCCTGCCTTGGGTGAAAGACCTCCAACATTTCTGTGACATCTAGTGACGTCCAATCTATGAAAATATTTGCAGCTTTATTCATTCTGTCAAATGGTAGCCTCAGTAATGACTTTTTTGGTGAGTTTAAATCGGACTATACCTCAACCCCCCACACCTCCGGATACCCGTGATAATCGTGATACAACTGTTTTTCTCTGGTTTGATTTCAGGATATGGAAACAGTTGCAACTTCTGTTTTGCCACCCCAATGCAAAAATTCAGCTCCAAATGTGCCAGAATAGACATCGCTCTAACAGACACAAACAATATGAAAAAAGAGAAGGAACACCTTTTCCAAGGCCTAAAATTTACAAGTAATTATCTCACCTCTAATTGACATTAGCTAAAATTACAAATGTCCACACTGGATAACTTGGATTCCCACGGGGCGTACTTGAGCAATGGCCTTTTAGAGACTAATTTGATAAACAGTTAAACATCACAAGCAGATGCTCCAGCTGCCAAAATACCCATACGCAATGTAATGGGGGCTCTGTTTATGAACATATTAAAGCTTTGCATTTAGTGTGTGTTCATAATACTCCAAACATTACACACCAGCTGGCATACTTTGTCATACATATCAAACCTTTTCTCAGAAGCAAAATAATTTGAAAATGAGAAAGAAACTCGAAAACAGTTGCATTGTCCAAAACAAACAGGGAGCTTCAGTTAACTAGGATTTACCTATTCAGATTATTTTCCACTTGAGCAGTGACTTTAAAATGATGACTGATTCAGCAGCTCAGTACTGCAACCATGTTCTCAGATTACCATGAGCCAGCCGCATTATTATAACATTAAAGGATAGATATTAAAGAAAATATGTGAACACACTACATAATCTTAGGGCCCGATTCTCTGCCCCCCACGACGGGTCGGAGAATAGCGGGATGGCCTTCCCGACAGTTTTCCCGCCCTCCCGCTATTCTCCCCCCCCCCACGCCCAACTCCTGACACGAATCGCTGCCGCCGTTTTTTTACGTCCGGCAGCGATTCACAGCTGTTCGATGGGCCAGTAAAGCCAGCTGTTTTTACGAACGGCAAACACACCTGGTCTGGCCGTTCATAAAAACGGCGGGAACAACTCGCTTTTTATAACCATGGCACCGATTGGCACGGCAGTACCACAGCGGGCCCGATGCCCGCGCACTATTTGTCCTTCCGCCGCCCTGCAGTATCCATTCGCGGGGCGGCTGAGGGGCATCCCGGCCCGCGCATGCGCGGGTTTCGCGCAAATACGCGATGACGTCATCCGCGCACGCGCGGGTTGGAGTCTTCCAATCCGCGCATGCGCGGCTGACGTCATATGACGCGTCAGCCGGCGCTAACTCCGGCAAGTGGGCTTAACGAAATTCGTTAAGCCCGTGATGCCGGAGCTTGCGGCGTCAGGCTGCTAGCCCCGACTGAGGACCAGAATCGGTTCCCGGTCGGGAAGGGGAGCACTGATTTTTACGATTTCTCCCGTTTTGGGAGAATCGCGCCCTTAGTTCTTGAAGAAATATTTTGTTCCTTACATTTCTTTTAGTTTTGTCTGCTAACATAAAGCTTCTCCTAGAATTTATTTGGCAGAAGGAACTGAGGGATAGAATGTGTATAACTGACCAGCTCATCAGAATGTATGAACATAAGGACAAATGAAGCAAAGATCATGTTCAGTCCCTGAAGTTTGATTCAGACTTTTGTGGCAACATGTGCTCTTTGAGCTTGCCTTTGTTGTTGATGTTTTTTGTCTATCAGTATCTTGGGCAGCATTTTGAATGCACTATTCATTACTTGACATTTGATTATTACTCCAATATTTCTTGATAATCTCATTTTGAAGTGATGACATTTAAAAATGTCAAACGTAATACTTTGTAGTTGGATTGAGCAATTCCAAAATGTATGTATATTCTGTAATTTATCCGAAAACTTGGTTTGGAGTGAGGGTCAGTTAACATTAACAAAACATTTTTCAGAAGTAGAAGAATAGGATGATTTTCATGGTTCAAAATCAACTTTGATAAGTAAAGCCAGCTGAATCAATCAAAGTTTTTCAAAATTGTTTTGGACCATCTACACATAACTGGAAATTAACCTGATTTTGGTATCCTTCTTGCAGCTATAAGCACTAACAGTTTGTTACGGCTGTGGGGTTTATAGGATGCATCCTGCCAACACACATTGTTGTTGAGGCAAAAGTTTGTGCTGTCCCCTCATTCCAATAGTTATGGTGTTACAATCTCAGCTGATGTTATAACTGGACGGGAAGGTTCCAGAATGAAACCATGGCTCAAATGTGGAATTCTCTGTTGGCAGGATCCTCTGCTCCGCCGGCAGTGCACCGACACCCACGGGTTTCCCGACACCGTGGGGTGGCCTCAGTAGGAAATCCCATTCACCGGCTACCGAAACGGAGGGCCCTGCTGCCGGCGAGGACGCGCCGTGCAGGAAAGCGCGATATCTGGACCAGATAATCCCGCACCTTCACTTTTACTTTTTAAAAATCAAAGTGGAGGAACAGAGTCACAGGATCACAAATGAGTTTTAACAACAAGAAAATCATTTATTAAACATGAAAAAATTATATTATAATTCAATACTCCTTTACTCCCCCTTAGTTTAACAAATACACACATTTTAAAATTAACAAGGATTGTAAAGTACATCTTAAACTACAATGGCCTCATTTACACTCAAAGTTGCTTTTAAGCACACAAGAAGACTGTGGCAAGAGACATTTCTCTCTGAACTCAAGTGAATGGCTGTAGATTTCTTCTCAAAATCCCCCCATATGATTCTTATACTATGAGCCACTTTAAATCACTGAACTCTGGCTTCCACATGAGTGATGTCAAATTACGCTTTCAAAAGTCATACATTCAAATGTTCTTTTAAATGATGCTTTCCCTCAAGATTTCACTTTTCGGTTTTAGACCTCTCCTTTCAGGTTTCCTTTGTCTTAAAGGCTTTTACACAAACTCCGAGGTCCAGGCACCGATTTCCACAATTATTTCAAATAATGTCTCCCAATGGAAGCATAGAATCTCGACAGTGGAGAAGGAAATTTCTCATGAGCGTTAGCACTACTGCAGATATATAACTGGCCTTTCACGATCCAATGCCTTTTCAACGCTCTGTGACTTTACCTGACAATAATGTGATCTGCTTCCCAGTTTTCTCTGTTCCGTTAACTCCAGACTTCTTGGAAACTTATCTTCATTTCTGTAGTTTCCTTAACCAACTGGACTTTAGGTATCCGTCATCTGTATCCTTAACCATTACCCCATAGTATGGTTTTCCTTCTGGCAAAGCTGAGAGATATGTTCCATCTTTAGCCTTTTAAAACTAACTGCTTCCAGCAGAGCTGTGGGAGCTTCCTTCTCTCTCACTACCTATCTCCAGCGACAAACAAATCAGCTGAATCAAAACATAAAAGCTTCTCTACCTGACAAGACTCTAGTTGCTAAGCAACAACTACCGGTGTATTTACTCTTCACATCGTAGCCCTCTCTGAGCACAATAGGTTCACAGTTGGAATCAAAACCTACCCCTGCACAAACACCTCTAACTATCTAACTATAGGTTTCACCTCAAGATTTCACTTTTAGGTTTTATACCTCTCCTTTCAGGTTTCCTTTGTCTTAAAGGCTTTTACACAAACTCCAAGGTTCAGGCACCGATTTCCACAATTATTTCAAATAATGTCTCCCAATGGAAGCTTGGAATCCCGAAAGTGGATAAGGAAATTTCACAGTGCACAGGAACATTAAACTAAACACACTCTGAATTAAAACTTATTTCAAATATATACCAATACAATTAAAACTACCTTAGTTTTCCTCACAATAGCATTAGTCTGAGCCAGGAACAGGTAGAAACGATGGAGAACAAGAATGTCTGCATGTCCTGAGTCCCACAGAGGAAATGTTTCTCCACATCATGGGCTGGCTGTTAATCATTCAATGTCTTCCAGCCTTGCTGAGAACATTGTTGATGATGGTATGTTGCTGCCCTATGCTTTGCCTCAACTCCTAGTTCACCCTTATTCTGCTACTTGGTATTAAGTTCAAGTTACTGATATTGTGACCATGCGCTTATGATTTCCACCCCACCTTTCCCTTCCCTCATGCCAACCTTCCTCTTTCTGATTCCTACATTCAGATACCCCAGAACTGCCAAATGCCCAACCACAGAACAACCAGAAGAAAGAGAAAGAACAATGCCACTGCTCTGATGAACATGCCCCCTCGCTTAAGCTAATACATGCAACCAGCACCTCAGATATTCAAACTGTACATACCTTAGAGGCATATGGAGATTTGGGATCTGAAAATCCAGGCACAAATTAGCTGTGGCCAGACAACGGGGTGGCAACTTACCAGAAAGCGAGGTTACAGATGCTATAAGGGACTGAGATGAGAACCTTTATGGAGGAGCAAACAGAAGAACATGATGAAGATGCACACCGAGATGTTAGATGATTTGGCTAGCTGGTCTGATAGCCATGTTTCACTGTCGAGGAACATGGAGGAGCAGCTTTTATTTGACTTCACAAGGAGGGCTTCATAAGGTTTTTCCTGTCTCTGCAACTTCTGCTCTATCTGCCTGTAATTCTATAGCCCCATAAGACATAGGAGTAGAATTAGGCCACTCAGCCCATTGAGTCTGCTCCGCCATTCAATCATGGCTGATATTTTCTCATCCATATTCTCCTGCCTTCTCCCCATAAGCCTTGATCTCCTTATTAATCAAGAACCTATCTATCTCTGTCTTTAAGACACTCAGTGATTTGTCCTCCACAACCTTCTGAGGCAGAGTTCCACAGCTTCACCACCCTCTGGCTGAAGAAATTCATACTCATCACTGTTTTAAAGGATCGTCCCTTTAGTCTGAGTTGGTGTCCTCTGGTTCTAGTTTTCCCTACAAGTGAAAACATCCCCTCCACGTCCACTCTATCCAGGCCTCGCAGTTGTAAGTTTCAATAAGATCTCCCCTCATCCTTCTAAACTCTAAGTCCCCATACCTATAACATCCTATTTGTGAATAAACCACCAAGTTCTTAACTACCTCTGTGAGGATGCAGCAACACTCCCTTCGAAAATAGCAACTTACCATACATTTCCAAAAGAACACTGCTGCAGAACTTCAGAAACTTTGCAATAGCATAAAAGCACATTACTGTGGATGCTGGAATCTGAAACAAAAACAGAAAATACTGGATAATCTCTTTTTTTAAAAAATAATTTTTATTGAAATTTTTACAAAATAAAATACAAAATATAAACATCTTAGCTCTGTTAACATACAACCGCGGAAACACCCCATGGACAATACCCCCCAGCTTCAATAGCAACGTCAAACAAAAAGAAAAAACAACAACAAAGAAAAAAAAAGAAAAAAAGAACAAACAAGAGGGAGATAGCACCCTCCACAAACCCATGTGCACAGTTCTCCCTCCCCCCAATCCTTAACCCCCCCCCCAGGCTGCTGCTGCTGTCGGCCTATTTCCCTACCGTTCCGCCAGGAAGTCCAGAAACGGCTGCCACCGCCTGAAAAACACTTGTACTGATCCCTGTTGCTCGTTTTACTGGAGTGTGATTAACACGCCTCCGTTTAAAGGCCGTGTGCTTAACACTACTATGGCTCTGTATGTGTAATTATGCTCGGAGTCGCCAGGTGTCGTATTGAGACACCGTCACAAGTATATCAAGGTCAGGTTCAAAGTAATAAATCCATACACCGATTAGTAAGTCCAAACGACTGGTGTTTATTATAACAAATATAATAAATACACATGCATACGCTAAAGAGACTAACTTACTTCTAATACTAAACAACTAAATACTTATCTAGACAGGAACAGGCAAGGTCAGGGAGCAAGGCCTTCGTCCCGTTCTTGGTCTGTAACTTTCTGATTGGCAAAGTTGTCAAGGGCTAGCAAGGTCTGGATCACGTAGCGATCGTTGTGTTGGCACTTACAGTTCGATGGCTGATGCTCAACGGCCGGTGATGAAACTGGAGTCAGGATGCGATGGAACAGGTCTGGGCCGGAGTCTGGAAGCAACAGACCGAGTCATGTGCTTGACCTTCTCTTTATAGGTCCTAGAAGTCCGTGCCCCTTGGGGCGGGCTCTTTCACCTGCTAAGTATCGATTGGGTCTTTCCCAATCGATATCTTTCAAACTCCCCAATCCTAGGGTCGTTTCTCGATGTTTGGGGCGGTCCCTACGGCTCTTTGTTTTGGTTGCTTTGGCGCCATTCTGTCTGGGCGTCTATGGAAAAGTATCCATTGATACTTAAATGTTTCTATTGTACCTGGGCCTGGGCCGGGATCACCTCATTAATATGCAGATCTGTTTCCCATTTGCACCTTTGGCTGAAACTCTGCAACTCTTTGGAAACTGGTTTCTGTACGTGCAAAATGCAAAACAGTCTTTTGCAAGCTGTGTGTCCTCACTATGACTGTTTTTCCTTGTGTTCCTTGCGGTTCTCCATTTTGTAGCCCAGTGTCCATCTTAGATGGCTACATTCCCTCAGGGCAAATTTCACCCTCTCCAATTTAATGAACCCCGCCATATCCGAGATCCAGGCCTCCACGCTTGGGGCCCGCGCATCCTTCCATTGGAGCAAGATCCTCCGCCGGGCTACTAGGGACGCAAAGGTCAGGACCCCGGCCTCTATCGCCTCCTGCACTCCCGGCTCCACTGCCACCCCAAAAACTGCGAGTCCCCAGCCTGGCTCGACCCTGGATCCCACCACCCTTGACACCGTCTTTGCTACCCCCTTCCAAAACTCCCCCAACGCTGGGCACGCCCAAAACATATGGGCGTGGTTCGCTGGGCTCCCCGAGCACCTAGCACACCTGTCCTCACCCCCGAAGAACCTACTCATCCTTGTCCCCGTCATGTGGGCCCTATGCAGCACCTTGAAATGTATGAGGCTAAGCCTCGCACAGGAAGAGGAGGAATTCACTCTCTCCAGGGCATCCACCCATGTCCCCTCCTCAATCTCCTCACCCAGCTCCTCTTCCCATTTACCCTTCAGTTCCTCCACCAAGGCCTCGTCTACCTCCTGCATCACCCGGTATATGTCCGAGATCCTCCCTCCTCCGACCTACACCCCCTAGAGCACCCTATCCCGCAGCCCCCATGGGGGCAGCAAGGGGAACCCCTCCACCTGCTGCCTGGCAAACGCCCTCACCTGGACGTACCTAAACATGCTCCCTGGGGGGAGCCCAAACTTCTCCTCTAACTCCCCCAAGCTCGCGAACCTCCCCTCCACAAACAGGTCCCTCAACCTTCTAACCCCTGCCCTGTGCCAGCCCCTGAATCCGCCATCAATGCTCCCTGGGACGAACCGATGGTTCCCCCGTATCGGGGCCTCCATCGAGCCCCCCATTTCTCCTCTGTGCCGTCTCCATTGCCCCCAAATTTTGAGGGTAGCCACCACCACCGGGCTCATGGTATACCTCGTTGGAGGGAGCGGCAACGGCGCCATTACCAGCGCCTCCAGGTTCGTGCCCACACATGACGCCGCCTCTATCCTCTTCCATGCTGCCCCTTCCTCGTCCATTACCCACTTACGCACCATCGCTGCATTGGCTGCCCAGTAGTACCCACAGAGGTTGGGCAATGCCAGCCCCCCCCTATCCCTGCCTCGTTCCAGGAACACTCTTCGAACCCTTGGAGTCCCATGCGCCCACACAAATCCCGTAATACTCCTGTTGACCCTCCTGAAAAAGGCCTTTGGGATAAAGATGGGGAGGCACTGGAACAGGAACAAAAACCTCGGGAGCACCGTCATCTTGACGGACTGCACCCACCCCGCCAGTGGCAGCGGTAACATATCTCACCTCTTAAACTCCTCCTCCATCTGCTCCACCAACCTTGTGAGGTTGAGCTTGTGCAGGGCCCCCCAACTCCCAGCCACCTGGACCCCTAGGTACCTGAAGCTCTTCCCTGCCTGCTTCAGTGGGAGCCTACCAATCCCCTCCTCTTGATCCCCCGGGTGCACCACAAACACCTCGCTCTTGCCCAGGTTCAACTTATACACCGAGAAACCCCCGAATTCCCCAAGGATCCTCATCACCTCCGGCATCCCCCCACCGGGTCTGCCACATACAGCAGCAGGTCGTCCGCGTACAGTGACACTCGATGCTCCTCCCCCCCCCCTCACCATGCCCCTCCAGTTCCCTGACTCCCTCAATGCCATGGCCAGGGGCTCAATTGCCAACGCAAAGAGCAAGGGGGACAGGGGGCACCCCTGTCTCGTCCCCCGATGCAGCCGAAAGTACTCCGACCTCCTATTCGTGGCTACACTTGCCATCGGGGCCTCGTAGAGCAGCCTCACCCACCGAATAAACCCCACCCCAAACCCGAACCTCTCCAACACCTCCCACAAGTACTCCCACTCCACCCTATCGAAGGCCTTCTCCGCGTCCAACGCCACCACTATCTCCGCCTCTCCTTCCACCGCCGGCATCATAATGACATTGAGGAGTCTTCGCACATTTGTGTTCAGCTGCCTTCCCTTCACAAACCCCGTCTGGTCCTCATGTATGACCCCCGGCACACAATCCTCTATTCTAGTGGCCAGGATCTTTGCCAGCAGCTTAGCGTCGGCGTTCAGCAACAAAATCGGCCTATATGATCCACACTGCAGAGGGTCCTTGTCCCGCTTCAGGATCAAGGAAATCAGCGCCCGCGACATAGTTGGTGGCAAAGCCCCCCCCTCCCATGCCTCGTTAAAGGTCCGGACCAACAGGGGGCCCAACAGGTCCAAATACTTTTTATAGAATTCCGCCGGAAACCCGTCCGTCCCCGGCGCCTTCCCCGACTGCATGCTCCCTATCCCTTTGACAACCTCCTCCAACTCAATCAGCGCCCCTAGTCCCTCCACCCGCTCCTCTCCACCCTCGGGAAACGCAACCTGTCCAGGAAGCGCCCCATTCCACCCTCCTCCATCGGGGGCTCAGAGCGGTACAGTTTCCCATAAAAGTCCCTGAAGACCCCATTGACCTCTACCCCCCTCCGCACCACCTTCCCAGCTCTATCCATCACTCCCCCAATCTCCATGGCCGCGTCTTGCTTCCGGAGCTGGTGCGCCAGCATCCTGCTCGCCTTCTCCCCGTGTTCATACACCGCCCCCTGTGCTTTCCTCCACTGGGCTTCCGCCTTTCTGGTCGTCAGTAGGTCAAATCTGGCCTGAAGGCTACGCCTCTCCCCCAGCAATCCCTCCTCTGGGGCCTCCGCATACCTCCTATCCACCTGCACCATCTCCCCTATCAGTCTTTCCCTTTCCCTCTGCTCCCCCCTCTCCCTATGGGTTCGGATGGAGATCAATTCCCCCCTCATCACCGCCTTCAATGCCTCCCAGACCGTCCCCACCCGAACCTTCCCGTTATCATTGGCCTCGAGGTATCTCTCAATACACCCCCGGACCCTCCCGGCCACCTCCTCCTCTGCCAGCAGCCCCACCATGCGCCAGAGCGGACGTTGGTCCCTCTCTTCCC
Source organism: Scyliorhinus canicula (assembly GCF_902713615.1). Classification (NCBI taxonomy): domain Eukaryota; kingdom Metazoa; phylum Chordata; class Chondrichthyes; order Carcharhiniformes; family Scyliorhinidae; genus Scyliorhinus; species Scyliorhinus canicula. Next base: position 160,944,062 of record NC_052146.1, read on the forward strand.
CCAGCCCGAGGTCCATCCAGTGCGGGGCATGATCCGAAATGGCAATGGCGGAGTATTCCACTTCCTCCACCCTCGACACCAGCCCCCTGCTCAGGACAAAAAAGTCAATCCTCGAGTAGGCCTTATGTACATGGGAGAAAAACGAGTATTCCCTGGCGCTTGACCTCGCAAGGTTCCACCCCCCCCCCCCCCCCCCAATCTGGTCCATAAATCCCCTCAGCACCTTAGCCGCCGCCGACCTCCTACCCGTCCGGGACTTGGATCGATCCAATGGGGGATCCAGCACAGTGTTAAAGTCTCCCCCCATGATCAGGCCCCCCACCTCCAGGTCCGGAATGCGGCCCAACATACGCCGCATGAACCCCGCGTCGTCCCAATTTGGGGCATAAACATTCACCAACACTACCCGCTCCCCCTGCAGCTTGCCACTCACCATCACGTACCTCCCGCCACTGTCAGCCACCACCTTCAACGCCTCAAACGACACCTTCTTCCCCACCATGATCGCCACCCCCTTCCTCTTCTCGTCCAGCCCTGAGTGGAATACCTGGCCCACCCACCCCTTTCTCAGCCGGACCTGGTCCACCACTCTCAGGTGTGTCTCCTGGAGCATGGCCACCTCCGCCTTCAGCCCCTTCAGGTGCGCAACTACTCGGGCCCTCTTGACCGGTCCATTCAGCCCCTTCACATTCCAGGTTATCAGCCGGATCCGAGGGCTCCCTGCCCCCTTCCCCTGCCGGTTAGCCATACCCCCTCCCTTGCCCACCCCCGGCCAGCGTCCCACGCTCTGCCAGTTTCCCACGGCGGCACCTCCCCCCCTCCAGCACCCCCTGCGTCCTCCAGCTCCTTCCTGACCGTTTCAGCAGCAACCCAGTAACCCCCCCTCCCCTCTCCCCCCAGGCTAGGACCCCTCCTAGCCCCCCCCCCCCCCCCCCTACAGCACTCCCGTGAGCCAGCTATCTTCTGCTGACCCTGGCGGCTCCCGCCCTACTTTCGGCTCCTCCCAACGTGGGACTGCCCCTCCTCCATAGTGCCCATCAACCAGTCCACCCTCCCCCGCTCCTGCGCGGGAGAAGAAGACCCCGCCCCCTCCCTCTCCCAGCACGGGGACCCCGCAGAAAGCCCGCGCTTTCGCCCTGCCGGGCCCCGCCTCCTCCAGGGCCACTCCCATTGTCAGTCCCCCCCACCAGCTCCCCAAACACCCCGTTTATCCTTCAGTCCAAACCCGTCCACCCAAATCCTGCTAGAAAACCCATAAAGAAAACACCCGTACGGCATCACCCCACCCACCCTACGGCCACCCCACCTCATACCCTAAACCCCGCAAATACACATACAGTATAAATAAATACAGTATTCTACAGCATCCCCCCTCCGGGCTCGGCTTGCACGAAGGCCCACGCCTCCTCCGGGGAATCAAAATAATGGTGCCGATCCTTGTAGGTGACCCACAGACGCGCCGGCTGCAGCATTCCAAATTTCACCTTCCGACTGTGGAGCACCGCCTTCGTCCGGTTAAACCCGGCCCTCCGCCTCGCCACCTCCGCACTCCAGTCCTGGAAGATCCGCACCTCCGTGTTCTCCCATTTGCTGCTCCGCTCCTTCTTGGCCCACCGGAGCACACACTCACGATCCACGAACCGGTGGAACCTCACCAACACCGCCCGCGGCGGCTCGTTCGGCTTGGGCCTCCTAGCCAGAATTCTGTGGGCCTCCTCCAACTCCAGGGGCCCCTGGAAGGACCCAGCCCCCATCAGCGTGCTCAGCATCATCACCACATAGGCCGCTAGGTCCGACCCCTCCAGCTCCTCCGTGAGGCCCAGGATCCGTAAATTCTTCCTCCTCGACCGGTTGTCCAACTCCTCGAACCGCTCCTGCCATTTTTTATGGAGCGCCTCGTGCACCTCCACCTTCCCCACCATGGCCACGACCTCGTCCTCCCTCTCGGCGGCCTGCTGCTGCAGCTCCCGGATCGCAGCCCCCTGGGCCGTCTGGGTCTCCATCAGTTCCCTGTTGGTTCCCTGTTTAGGGCCTCACGGTAGCATGGTGGTTAGCATCAATGCTTCACAGCTCCAGGGTCCCAGGTTCGATTCCCGGCTGGGTCACTGTCTGTGTGGAGTCTGCACGTCCTTCCCGTGTGTGCGTGGGTTTCCTCCGGGTGCTCCGGTTTCCTCCTACAGTCCAAAGATGTGCGGGTTAGGTGGATTGGCCATGCTAAATTGCCCGTAGTGTAAGGTTAATGGGGGGATTGTTGGGTTACGGGTATGTGGGTTACGTGGGTTTAAGTGGGGTGATCATGGCTCGGCACAACATTGAGGGCCGAAGGGCCTGTTCTGTGCTGTACTGTTCTATGTTCTACCTTGATGGACTCCAGCAGCTCCACTTTCATCTCCTGGAAGCAGCGCAGCAGAGTCGTCTTGACCCACTTCTTCAACTCTTCAAAACTTTCGCCGGCCGCCATTTTGTCCTTCGGGTCCCGATTTTTCCCGGGTGTTTTCTCCTTCGATTCTCTCCCTGCCCCGCTCCTGGTCTCCACCATGGGACTTCTGGGGCGACTCCTGGCCTCTTCCCACGTCGGGATTCGCCTCACAAGCTCCGTTGGGGGCCTTTAAAAAAGCCCCAAAGTCCGTTTTTTCTGGGAGCCTTCGAACGTGCGGCTCAGCTGATCATTGCCGCTACCGGAAGTCTCAAAATACTGGATAATCTCAGCAGGTAGACAGCATCTGTGGAGAGGGAAGTGAACTAACGTTTCGAGTGTGGGTGACTTTTTGTCAAAGATTGGAGAGAACTTGAAATAGGGTCAGATTTGTGCTGTTGTGGGGGATGTGGAGTGGTGTGGCTGGATAGGGGGTCACTGCTGATGGAGATAGACAAAGATGTCATGGACAGAATGACAAAAATAATGTAAATGGGGGTGATTAAGGCTAAGAAGGGAGCTGATAGTGGTTCATAAAGAGATTAGAATGCATGAATAGCAGAACAAAGGTGAGCAGTGTGTCAAACGGCAACTAGGAACAGGGAATAGATGGTCCAAGTGGAGGAGGGGAGTCACTGATGAGGGGAAAACAGATCAATGGAAGAAAAGAAAATAAATTGACAGAAATAAAAATAGAGTGAAGGTGGAGGAGAGAATTGGGACTACGATGTTGTGGGCATTACGGATACATGGTTAGAACAGGGACAGGAATAGTTGTTGGAAGTTCCGGGGTATAGATGTTTCAGAAAGAGTAGGGAAGGTGGTAAAAGTGGTGGAGGAGTAGCATTGTTAATCAAGGATAGTTTAACGGCTGCAGAAAGGCAGTTCGAGGGGGATCTACCTACTGAAGTAATATGGACTGATGTTAGAAATAAGAAAGGAGCGGTCACATTGTTAGGAGTTTTCTATCGGCCCCCAAATAGTGATAGAGATGTGGAGGAAGAAATTGCAAAACAGATTATGGATACGTCTGGAGGTCTCATGGTAATTGTCATGGGTGACGTTAACTTTCCAAATATTGATTGGACCTCTATAGGTCAAACAGTTTGGATGGGGCAGTTTTTGTACAGTGGGTGCAGGAGGGTTTCCTGACACAATATGTGGATAGGCCGACAAGAGGTGGGACCACATTGGATTTGGTACTGGGTAATGAACCGCACCAAGTGTTAGATTTGTTTGTGGGAGAGCACTTTGGAGATAGTGACCACAATTCGGTGTCTTTCACTATTGCAATGGAGCCGGATAGGGCCATACGGCAGGGCAATGTTTATAATTGGGAAAAGGGTAATTATGATGCGATTAGGCAAGAATTAAGGAGCATAAGATGGGAACAGAAACTGTCAGGGAAAGGCACAAATGAAAAGTGGAGCTTGTTCAAGGAACAAATACTGCGTGTCCTTGACAGGTATGTCCCTGTCAGTCAGGGTGGAAATGGCCGTGTGAGGGAACCATGGTTCACAAAAGAGGTTGAATGTCTTGTCAAGAGGAAAAAGGAAGCGTATGTAAGGATGAGAAAATAAGTTTCAGTTGGGTCACTTGAGGGTTACAAGGTAGCAAGGAATGAGCGAAAAAAAAGGGCTTAGGAGAGCTAGGAGGGGCATGAGAAGTCCTTGGCGGGTCGGATCAAGGAAAACCCCAAGGCTTTTTACTCTTTTGTGAGAAATAAAAGAATGACCAGGGTGAGGGTAGGGCTGGTCAAGGACAGTAGTGGAAACTTGTGCATGGAATCAGAAGAAATAGGAGAGGCGTTGAATGAATACTTTTCTTCAGTGTTCACCAAGGCTGATGCCATGTTTTTGAGGATGAGAGTGTGATACAAGCAGGTAGGCTGGAGGAGGTAGATGTTCTGAGGAAGGATGCATTCGCAATTTTGAAAAACCTGAGGTTCAACAAGTCCCCTGGGCCAGATGGGATATATCCTAGGATTCTTTGGGAGGCAAGGGATGAGATTGCAGAGCCTTTGGCTTTGATCTTTGGGTCCTCACTGTCCACGGGAATAATGCCAGAGCACTGGAGAGTGACGAATGTTGTTCCTATCTTCAAGAAAGGGAATAGGAATGACCCTGGTAATTATAGGCTGGTTAGTCTTACTTCCATGGTCAGTAAGTTAATGGAAAAGGTCCTGAAGGATAGGATTTATAACCATTTGGAAAGATACAGCTTAATCCGGGATAGTCAACACGGATTCGTGAAGGGTAAGTCTTGCCTCACAAATTTGATTGAATTCTTTGAGGAGGTAACTAAGTGTGTAGATGAAGGCAGAGCAGTTGATGTTGTATACATGGATTTTAGTAAGGCGTTTGATAAGGTCCCCCATGGTCGGTTCATGAAGAAAGTAAGGCGGTGTGGGATAGAGGGAAATTTGGCCAATTGGATAAATAACTGGCTATCACATAGAAGACAGAGGGTGGTGGTGAATGGAAAATTTCAGACTAGAGACCAGTTACCGGCAGTGTACCACAGGGATCAGTTCTGGGTCCTCTGCTATTTGTGATTTTTATCAATGACTTGGAGGAGAGGGCTGAAGGGTGGGTCAGTAAATTTGCTGATGACACCAAGATTGGTGGAGTAGTGGATGAGGTGGAGGGCTGTTGTAGGCTGCAAATAGACATTGATAGGATGCAGAGCTGGGCCGAAAAATGGCAGATGGAGTTTAACCCTGATATGTGCAAGGTGATTCATTTTGGTCGGAAAAATTTGAATGCGGATTACAGGTTTACTGGCAGGGTTCTGAGGAATGTGGAGGAACAGAGAGATCTTGGGCTTCGTGTCCACAGATCTCTGAATGTTGCCACTCAAGTGGGTAGAGCCGTGAAGAAGGCCTACAGTGTGTTAGCATTTATTAACAGGGATCTTGAGTTTAAGAGCCGTGGAGTTATGCTGCAACTGTACATGACCCTGGTGAGACCACATTTGGAGTATTGTGTGCAGTTCTGGTCACCTCACTATTGGAAGGATGTGGAAGCATTGGAAAGGATGTAAAGGAGATTTACCAGGATGCTGCCTGGTTTGGAGGATAGGTCTTATGAGGAGAGGTTGAGGGAGCCAGGGCTTTTCTCTTTGGAGCGGAGGAGGATGAGAGTCGACTTATTGGTGGTTTATAAGATGATCAGGGGGATAGATAGAGTGGACGTTCAGAGACTATTTCCTGGGGTGGATGCAGCTGTTACAAGGGGGTATAACTATAAGGTTCAGGGTGGGAGATATAGGAGGGATGTCTGAGGTAGATTCTTTACTGAGAGAGTGGTTAGGGTGTGGAATGGACTGCCTGCTGTGATAGTGGAGTCGGACACTTTCGGAACTTTCCAGCGGTTATTGGATAGGCACATGGAGCACACCAGAATGACAGGAAATGGGATAGCTTGATCTTAGTTTCGGACAAGTCTCGGCACAAGATCAAGGGCCGAAGGGCCTGTTCTGTGCTGTACTGTTCTATGTTCACAGTTCACAGTCTGAAGTTGTTGAACTCAATGTTAAGTCCAGAAGGCTGCAACATACCCAATCAGAAGATGAGGTGCTGTTCCTCCAGTTTGCGCTGGGTTTCACTGGAACACTGCAACAGGCCAAGGATGGACATGTGATGAAATAACGTAAGTTATTTTAACTCACCCGATCTGCACGTTTGAGGTCTGGTCGTTCGAATGATGCCTGTGGTGGGATCTTATCACTGTCCAAATATCTTTAGTGAGTCACACGGGACCAGGGGTGAGCTGGCAAGATGGATACAGAACTGGCTAGGTCATAGAAGGCAGAGAGTGGCAACGGAAGGGTGTTTTTCTGATTGGAAGGCTATGACTAGTGGTGTTCTGCAGGGATCAGTGCTGGGACCTTTGCTGTTCATAGTATATATAAATGATATGGAGGAAAATGTAACTTGTCTGATTAGTAAGTTTGCAGACAACACAAAGGTTCGTCGAATTGCGGATAGCGATGAGGATGTCAGAGGATACAGTAGGATTTAGATAATTTGGAGACTTGGCGGAGAGATGGCAGATGGAGTTTTATCTGTTCAAATGTGAGGTAATGCATTTTGGAAGGTCTAATGCAGGTTATTGTTGACTCACTCGTGCTGCCCGTTGTAGGTTGTTGACCTTTTTCCAGCACTGGAGGCCAGTGCACTTGATCACACTCCTGACGCTCACAGCCCCTGCCATCTCATCCCAGTTAGCAATGGCTGCCCTGTGGCAGACCCTCGGAGGAATAGGACATCCCTCCTGGCCTCCACTGCGTCTGGGTGCCTGGCCAGAGATGCAAATCTTTGGGCCGGTCTCCTGGCCGCCATTGTTGCAAGCTGGCTGGGGTTGGCTGTGCAACATTCAACCTTGTTAGCCCGGGGGGGGTGGGGGGGGTTGGCTAGCGAGCATGGTGCTGGTGAACCGGCTGGCGAGCCTTAATTTGCATCAAGACGCCCGTGGGGCCTTGTTCAGTGGACTAATTAATGTTGAATAGTGTTGCCGGCCTCAGTGGGCCCTGCTCCGGGCGTTTGTGGCAGTTCCAGCTGTCTACCACACTTACAAACCTTTCCAGAGAATTCCGCCCGGTGTGCCAGATCATCCAGTTTGTGTGCCCCATAGAGATATCTTCCAGCTTCCATAGTGTCAGCTCAAGCGGGTAAATAGAGTCCAGATTTGTGCCCAGGGTGTCAAAGTTATTGTGCATGCATTGAGTGAAAAATATACTGTGGAATTCCCCATCGGCAGGACCCTCTGACCTGCCAGCAGTGCACGCACACCTGCGCATTTCCTGACGGAATTGGGTGGCCCACAATGGGAAATTCCATTGCCCGACTGCGGGTACAGAGGATCCTGCTGTCGGCGGGGGCGTGCCATGATTGAAAATGGGGCTGGCGGGATGGAGAATCCCACCCAGGATATTTTAACAGATATGCAAATTACTTGTTCCAAGTATTTCATATTGATCAGTCCTGATGTGTCACAAAGGATTGTCTGAGACTGACTGTTTCACAGTGGATTTAGGAACTTGTGCTTATCCTTCCAAATTTGTCTCATCCCTGTTCACTATGAAATATTCAGCTTCTGACTTTTTGTTCACCGTGAAATAATCAGCCTAAGACAGGTCATTATGAAATACTCAGCCTAGAAATGTTCACTTCAGAATGTTCATCCCAGGACCATTCACATTTTCTTTGAGTAATTATGAATTTATCAAGGCGAGGCATCATAGGATAGTGTTATAGGCCAGGGTTTAGAGAACCCCAAAGTGTACCATGGAGTTCACCTGACCCACGACTTTTACTTGATTGTGGTATGGGGAGCACGGCCCACTCTTCAGGTATGGTAGAGCAGAAATGGAAAAGTAGTTTTTAAAGCAAAACAATGTTTGTTCTATGAACTCAAGTTAACCTTTTTAAAACATACAGTGAACATCTTAGCAACCATTAATTTAAATACAACCCCCAATGAATACAACACTACGTATTCCTTTAAGCATTCCTTTTAACATCCATAAGACTTAAAACACCTTTTACCAGAAGCACATCGGGTTTTCATTCACTACTGAAAACATTTATAATTCTGAATTCACCAAATGAGCAAGAGATAGTCTTTTGATGGCAGAGAGAATAGCAGTACACCTGCTTGGTCTTGCTTCAGATCCAACACTGAAAGAAAAACTAAAACACACCCTGCAGCCTGCTCAAAAACGAATGTAAAAAGCTGACAGCTCAGCTCCAGCCACTCTCTGACATCACTGCAGTAGAAAACACCCATTTCTTAAAGGTACTCTCACATGACACCTCCCCCCAAGAAAAAAAATAAACTATCAACTTCAAGATGGTTTCATTTTTCACCTGTCACCATTCTTTAAGAAATGCACACCGTAAATATACTTTTTTGTTTTTAAAAACAACACACGCAAACAGGTTTAATAACATAGTCTGTTTTTTTTCTCTTCCTCCAACTGAAATCCTTCCCGATTGACATGAACAAGAAGTTCCCTGCATGATCTGTCCATTTCTCTACTCCTCGGCATTTTGCTTTCAAGTCAGATATCTTAGTTCAATCTGATCATAGAGTCCCTTCTAATTCTCCAACACATGAGCATTTCAGTCCAAAGATGTGCGGGTTAGGTGGATTGGCCATGCTAAATTGCCCGTAGTATCCTAATAAAAGTAAGGTTAAGGGGGGGTTGTTGGGTTATGGGTATAGGGTGGATACGTGGGTTTGAGTAGGGTGATCATGGCTCGGCACAACATTGAGGGCCGAAGGGCCTGTTCTGTGCTGTACTGTTCTATGTTCTATTTGTTATCACAGCTTTCAGGCAGTCAAATGCCTGTTGAAACTCTGCTGTCCATTGACATTTTCGGCGTTTCTTCAGAAAGTCCATCAGTGGAGCAATCACGCTGCAAAACTTTTGCACAAATGTTCGTCAAATCCACTCATGCTCTGAAATCGCATTGTCTCCCTTCGTCTGGAGGGTATTGGAAACTCCTCAATAACTATTGGTTTCACATCCCGTGTGACCATTCGACCCTGTCCAATTGTATGGCCAAGGAAAGTGACTTGTGCTTTTCCAAATTCACTTTTGGCTTGGTTTATCACCAGACCCGCCTCCTGAAGTCGATCGAATAACTCCACCAGATGTTTTAAGTGTTCTTTTCATGTCTGGTTGAAAATTACCAGATCGTCGATGTATACCGCACAATTGGGTAATTCTGAAATGACTTTGTTAGTTAACTGTTGAAATCTGCGTTTTTCGCCAAATGGCATAACTTTGAATTCGTGTGTACCATCTGGGGTCACAAAAGCTGAAATCTCCTTCGCCCTTTCGGATAAAGGTACCTGCCAGTAACCTTTAAGTAAATCCAGTTTGGAAATACAAGCTGATTGTCCCACTTTCTCAATACAATTCTCCAAATGTGGGATATGATAAAAGTCCGTTCTTGTAACTGCATTAACCTTTCTATAGTCCACACACCACCGTTGAGTACCGTCTGGTTTAGGTACCATCACAATGGGTGAGCTCCATTGTCTGCAACCCCCTTCAATTATGCCATTTTTAAGCATACTCTCAATCTCTTTGTTAACCTTTGCCAATTTTAATGGGTTAAGTCTGTCTGGATGCTGTTTGATTGGAACAGCATTTCCCACATCGACATCATGTTTAGCCATTTTAGTACTTCCCAATTTATCTCCACAAACTTGCCCACGTGATATCAATAACTTTCAGGACAGTCCGTTTTTCCTCTGGAAGGTAACTCAACAATTTATCCCAATTTTGAAAAACATCCTCGTTTTCCAATTTAACTTGATGTATGTCAAATTCACAGTCATCTGTACTTGGTTCGTCACTTTGAGTTAAAACCTCCTCCTTCCCTTTCAAAGTACCTTTTAAGCATATTCACATGACTCTTTCGGTGAGTCTTCCTTCTATCTGGTGTTTTTACCACATAATTCACCTCACTTAATTTCCTTTCAATCTGATAAGGTCCACAAAACCTTGCTTTTAAAGGTTCACGTGCCACTGGTAACAACGCTGAAACTTTATTTCCACTGGCAAAACTACAAACTTTGGATATCTTGTCCGCTACCCGTTTCATCACATTTTGTGCAACTTTTAAATGTTGTCCAGCCAATTCACCTGCTCTATTTAATCATTCCCTAAAATTTGACACGTAATCCAATAATGTAATTTCCGATTTCTCATTCACCAATTTTTTTTCTTAGTCAATTTAAGTGGTCCTCTGACCTCATGACCAAAAATTCGTTCAAAAGGACTACATTTGGTTGACTCATTAGGTGCATCCCTAATTGCAAACAGTATGAATGGAATTCCTTTATCCCAATCCTCTGGATAATCTTGACAATAAGCCCTCAACATTGTCTTTAATGTCTGATGCCACCTTTCTAACGCTCCCTGCGATTCTGGATGGTACGCAGTTGATTTAAATTGTTTTATTCCTAAGCTATCCATAATGTCTTTGAATAACCTTGAGGTAAAATTTGATCCTTGATGCAGTTGTATTTCTGTGGGTAGTCCATATCTAGTAAAGAATTCAAGTAACTCCTCCACAATCTTTTTAGCTGTAATATTACGTACTGGAATGGCCTCTGGAAACCTAGTAGACACATCCATTATCGTCAAAAGATTTTGATTCCCACTTTGAATTTTAGGAAGCGGTCCTATGCAATCAATTAGGACCCTTGTAAAAGATTCCTCAAATGCTGGAATGGGTATTAAGGGCTCTGGTTTTATCACTGCTTGAGGTTTCCCTATCACTTGACATGTGTGACATGATTGACAAAATTTAACTACATCTTTATGTAGTCCAGGCCAGTAAAAATGTTTCTGGATTTTAGCTTGAGTTTTCCTTTCTCCCAAATGACCTACCACTGGTACCTCATGTGCAACTCGCAACACCTCCTTTCTATACCCTACCAGCACTAGTACTTGATGAACGTCTGCCCACTTTTCATCTGCCTGCATATGTAAAGGTCTACATTTTCTCATTAAGACATTACTTTTATGGTAATAACACTCTGGTATACACTCAGATTCCTCTTCCGTGTATGCTTTCTGATACATCCGTTTTATTTCTACATCTTTCTTTTGTAACTCCACCAATTTTCCTGAACTAAAAATATCCGCCTCATGTTCCACCTGTTCTTGATCTTTTTCAACCATCTGATCAAAAATCGTTTCTTGTAATTGCACTTCAATCTCATCGTCACTCTTTGATTTCTCCTCTTGTCTTATCCTGAAGACTTTGCGATCTTGTAACGACACAATCCGGAAAAATCCCAGGATATTCATCCTTCAACACTTCAGTTGTCTGATTTTTCACTGGCTTATCAACCACAGTAGGCATCACTCCCATTTGCGATCCAGCTGTATCATTGCCCAAGATAAACTGTATTTCTGGACAAGATAGTTTCTCTATTACTCCTACTACCACTTCACAACTCTTCACTGGACTTTCCAACCTTACCTTATTGAACACCACTCCTCTCACCCTGAATTCCACATATTACCACCTTCTCTGGCAACATTCTTCCAGGACTACATAACTCCTCATCTTTTACCATTAAAGATTGATTAGCTCCCGTATGTCTTAAAATTGTGACTTCTTTACCTGCTCCTTCTGATACACATGAGTAAACTTTACCCACACAAGTAAATTATTTAAAGAGATCTGACACCTTCTTACCAATCACCTCTTGATCAGGCTGTACAATCTTTTGCACCTCCCTCGCTTCACTTGGTCTTTCCTTTCCCACTTTAACAAACCCCACTGTCTTATCCTGTTTTACCACATCAGCCTTCCCAGTGCTTTTCTTCAACAACCAACACTGTGACTTTACATGGCCTAGTTTCTTACAGTGAAAATATTGGAAACTTTTAATTTCTTTTCCACCCTCCTGGATTTATTTGTTAATCTGTGATACACTCTCCTTATTATCTCCCATCAGATCACCTTTACCACTTGAGTATTTCTGGACTTCTTTTTTAATCTGTGATACACTCTCCTTATTATCTCCCATCAGATCACCTTTACCACTTGAGTATTTCTCATGTCCCCAGTTTCTATCCCTCACAGGCTGAAACTGATGTCGGAAACCAAACTTTGATTTATGAACTAATTCATAATCATCTGCCATTTCTGCTGCTAATCTTGCAGTTTTAACCTTCTGCTCTTCCACATGAGTTTTCACTACATCAGGAATTGAATTTTTAAACTCCTCCAAAGGTATAATTTCTCTTAGAGGTTCATACGTTTGGTCTATTTTCAAAGCTCTTATCCATCCATCAAAATTACTGTTTGATCCTTTCAAACTCCATGTATGACCAAATTCTTTCCTTAAATGTCTAAAACCTTTGTCTGTAGGCTTTAGGCACTAGTTCATATGCACATAACATGGATTATTTCACCTCCTCATACGACTTTGATACCTCCTCTGATAGTGATGAGGCTTTGTTTGAATCAGTAATACCCACATCTCCTGTGGCCATTTCATTTGTTTAGCTACCTTCTCAAATTAAATGAAAAAGGCTTCTACTTCCTTCTCATCAAACCTTGGCAATGCTTGGACATATTTAAATAGATCCCCACAAAGCCTTTGACAATGACGCTCTTTATCACTATCCTCATAACTATCATCCAACTGTACATTTCCCTTTACGCCTGCCAATTTTAACTGACTCATGTTTCATGGCCATTTTTTTGAAGTTCAAACTCTCTCTATCCTTTTCACTGATCTGTATCTCCCTTTCTCTTTCTTTTTGTTGTGCTCGGGCTATTCTTTATTTTCCCCTTTCTTCTCTCTCTTTTTTCCTCTCTGTGTCTTTCGTATACAATCTGCTTTAATTCTTTCTCATGTTCCATTTGTTTAATTTGTAACTTAATTTTTGCCATTTCCAATAGGTCAAACTGTATCTCAGGCAACTTTAAATGCTTACCAACCGCCATAATTATCTCATCTTTTCGCATTTTGTCAGGTAACGTTAACTGCAATGTTTTTGCCCAATCTAACAGTCTGCTTTTAGTCTCTGTCCGTAAGGTACTGCGTGTGACTGTCTCCATCCCCAAAATCTTTAAAGCCTCTGAAAGAGCCATTGTCCGCAACACACTCCCTACTTAAACTGAAATACCACACCTGAAAACCGTCCGCAACATGCTCAACCCTTACTGTCTTTAAGTTCACAAAGCCAATCCAATAGATAGACTTTTATCCCCCTCGAGCCCCCAATTTGTTATGGGCCAGGGTTTAGAGAACCCCAAAGTGTACACTGGAGTTCACCTGACCCACAACTTTTACTAGATTGTGGTATCGGGAGCCCACGGCCCACTCTACAGGTGTGGTCGAGCAGAAATGGAAAAGTTTTTTTTTAACAACTAATTTTAATGAGGTATTTTTTGCATTACAAACAGCAACAGTATAAAAACAATGTACAAAGAACAATAAACATAGTGAAATCACGGGACTTCTCTAGGCCGAGAAAGCTAGCCATGTCAGTTAGCCAGGTCTCCGACTTCGGGGGCTTTGAGTTCCTCCAAGCTAGCAGTACCCATCCGGGCTGCCAGGGAAGCAAATGCCAGAACATCTGCCTCTTTCTCCTCCTGCATTCCCGGCACTTCCAACACCCCGAAAATCACCATCTCGGGCTCATTGCCACCCTCGTTTTCAGTACTCTTGACATGACGACCGCAAATCCCTGCCAATATTCCCCATGTTTTGGACAGCCCAGAACATATGGACATGATTCGCTGGTCCTCCCGCACATTTTACACACCTGTCCTCCACCCCAAAGAATCCACCCATCCAGGCCACCAACACGTACGCCCGGCGGACCACCCCGAACCGCATCACGCTGAGCCTGGCGCATGCTGCGGCCACGCCGACCCTCCCCAACGCGCCCGCCCACAAGTCATCCTCCATCCAACCACTAAGCCCCTCCTCCCACCCATGCCACAGCTCCTCGCTCTGCGCCTCCTCCGTCCCCATGAGTTCTTTGTAGATGTCCGAGGCGCTCCCCTCTCCCACCCATCCCCTAGACACTACCCTGTCCTGGATCCCCCTTAGTGGCAAGAGTGGGAAGGATGATACCTGCCTGTGCAGCAAGTCCCACACCTGTAAATATCTAAATTCGTCCCCCCTTGCCAACCCAAACCCCTCCTCCAGCACCCTCAAGCTAGGAAAGTTCCCCTCTAAAAACAGGTCCCCCATCCTCTCAATTCCCGCCCTTCGTTAGACTCGTAACACCCCATCCAAGCTACCCGGGGCAAACCGGTGATTGTCACATATTGGTAACCAGCCCGATGCTCCCACTGCTCCAACGTACCTCCTCCACTGACCCAAGATCCTCAAGGCCGCCACCACTACGGGGCTGGTGGAGTTCCTTGCCGGTGGGAACGCAGAGGTGCCGACTGGTGCCCCTACATGAAGCTGCCTCCACCTGCTCCCAAACCGACTCCGCCCCCACCACCCACTTCCTTATCATGGCTATGTTAGCCGCCCAGGAATAATTACTGAAATTCGGTAGCGCAAGCCCCCCCCCCTCTGCTTGAGCATCACCTTCTTCACTCGCGGGGACTTACCCGTCCACACAAAGCCCAGGATGATTTTATTCACCTTCTTACAAAAGGACCGCGGGATGAAAATTGGGAGACACTGAAATATGAACAGAAATCTTGGTAGGACTGTCATTTTGACCGTCTGCACTCTCCCAGCTAACGGCAGCGGGAGCGCATTCCATCTCCGAAACTCACCGCTCATCTGTTCAACCAATCGGGACAAGTTTAACTTGTGTAACCGGCCCCAGTCGCGCGCCACTTGTATCCCTAAGTACCTGAAACTGTCCCCTACTAACCTAAATGGCAGCTCCCTCAGCCGACCCACCTGACCCCTCGCTTGGACTACAAACATCTCACTCTTTGTCATATTCAGTTTATACCCTGAAAACTGGCCAAATTCCCCCAAAATCGCCATAATTTCACCCATCCCTGCCCCTGGATCTGATACGTATAAGAGCAGGTCGTCCGCGTACAGCGAGACCCTATGTTTCACCCCCACCGCCGAACCAGCCCCTTCCAGCCCCTTGATGCTCTCAGCGGCTCTATAGCTAACACAAACAGCAGTGGGGAGAGGGGGCACCCCTGTCTTGTCCCCCGGTACAGTCTAAAATAGTCCGAGGTCCTCCTATTCATTCTTCCACTCGCCTCTGGGGCCTGGTACAACAGCCTGACCCAGTCGATAAAGCCCCTACCGAACCAAAATCGTCCCAGCACCTCCCATAAATAGTCCCACTCCACCCGGTCGAACGCCTTTTACACACCTTTGCCACAACTACCTCAACCTCCCTACTCTCCGGGGGCATCATAATCACATTGAGCAGCCTTCTTATATTGGCCACCAACTGTCTGCCCTTGACAAACCTGGTTTGATCCTCCATAATCTCATCCGGCACATAGTCTTCAATCCTGGAGGCCAAAATTTTGGTCAGCAACTTGGCATCCACATTAAGCAGTGAGATCGGCCTATATGACCGCATAGCTCCGGGTTCTTGGCCCGCTTCAATATCAACAAAATAGTGACCTGTGACATCGTCGGGGGCAGCACCCCTCTGTCCTTTGCCTCATTGAAAACCTTGACCAGCAGCAGCCCCAAATTCCCAGAGAACTTCTTATAGAACTCCACCGATACCCATCCGACCCTGGGGCTTTACTGACTGCATTGCCTTCAAGCCCTCAACTATTTCTTCGGCCCTAACCGGGGCATCCAGCCCATCCACCAGCTCCCTACCCACCCTGGTGACCCAAAGTCCCTGGGGAAGGTCAGTCCTTTCAAAAAGCGTCTCATCCCCTCCAGCCCCGCGGGGGGTTCCGAGCAATAGAGCCTACTGTAAAAGTCCCTGAACGCCCTGTTTAGCCCTGCCGACTCTCCGACCAAGTTCCCATCCCCATCAACCACCCTCTCCATTTCCCTGGCTGCCTCCCTCTATCTATGCTGCTGTGCAAGCATTCTACTGGCCTTCTCTCCATGTTTGTAAAACGCCCCCATCACTTTTCTAAGCTGCTCCACCGCCTTACCTGTGGACTACACCCCCAACTCAGCCTGCAGCTTCCGACGCTCCCTTATGGGCTCCGGCCCCAGGGTCACCGCATACCTCCTGTCTATCTGCAAGATCTCCTTAACGAGTCAGTCCGTTTCTGCCCTATCCGTCCTGTCCCTATGAGCTCGGATCGAAATCAGCTCCCCTCACACCACTGCCTTCAGCGCCTCCCAGACCACCATTGCTGAGACTTCCCCCTTGTCATTAACCTGCAGGTAATTCTGCATGCACTTCCTCAGCCTCTTGCACACCGACTCGTCTGCCAACAACCCCACATCCACCCTGCATTGCGGGCGCTGGAAGCTCTCCTCACTAACCTGCAGTTCCACCCAGTGTGGGGCATGATCCGGAATAGTGATGGCCGAATAACCCGCGTCCACCATCCACTGCTCAAAATGAAAAAGTCTATCCGGGAATAAACCTTGTGAATATGCGAATAAAAATAAAACTCCTTCCCCATCGGCTGCCTAAACCTCCAAGGGTCGACCCCCCCCCCCCCCCCCAATCTACTCTGTGAACCCTACCAGTTCCTTTGCTGGCACCCTTCCCGTTTTCAAACATGACTGGAGCTGGCTGGGGTCGATGACTGTATTAAAATCCCCTCCCATAGCCAGCTTGTGCGAGTCCAGGTCAGGTATCTTCCCCAGCAACCTCTTTATAAATTCCACATCATCCTAATTTGGCACGTACACATGAACCAAGACTACCTTCCTCCCCTCCAGCTTACCGCTAACCATGACATAATGGCTCACCCCGTCCAAGACTATATTGCCGCCTGAAATTGCACCCGCTTGTTGATCAAAATCGCAACCCCTCTAGTCTTGGTGTCCAGCCCCGAATGAAAGACCTGACTGACCCAACACTTCCTTAGCCTGACTTGTCCGCCACTTTCAGCTGTGTCTCCTGTAACATTGCCACGTCCACCTCCAGAGCCCTCAGATGCGCGAATACACGTGCCCTCTTGACCGGCCCATTCAACCCTCTAACATTCCAGATGATCAGCCTAGTTGAGGGGCACCGTGCCCCCCCCCCTTCGTTAATCAGCCATCCCCTTTCCTGGGCCTGCCTCCAGCCCATGTGCCACGCCTCCATCGGCCCGCCTCCTGGCAGCCCCCACCCCGACCTCCTCTCTGTCCTGAAACCTAAGTCCCTCCCTGGTTAGCAGAGTAACTCCCAGCCCCCCAGCAACAACACTTTGTAACCTAACCCCTGCCATAGATTAATCATATGCACACCCCCCGCTGTACTTCCGTAGACTAGCTCACCCGCTAGCCTGATGGCCCTCGCCTCCGGCACCAAGAAGTCTCCCACCTATTGTTCCCTCACTCCCCTCACCCTGCCCATCGAAACTACTTCCCTCATCAAACCGACCCCAAACCATCGCCCAATTAACATAAGAGACAACCCAAAAAGCAAAACACACAGAAAACCACCCCAATAGTGCAAATCAAAGTAATACAAAGAGAAAGCCCCAACAGCCACCCCCACCAAAACACTGAAAACCCGCAGAAACCGAATAACTTTTACTTCCCCCATCTTCAACCAAACTCAGAGAAGAGAAACGACAATCGAAACATATAAACATCACTCAAAAAGTTACAACTTAAAACAAAAAGTTCTCAGTTCAGCACCAGCCCTTTCCTCTTGGCAAAGTCCATCGCATCTTCGGGTGACTCAAAATAGTGGTGCTGGTCCTCGTGCATAACCCAAAGATGCCGGGTATAGCAGCCCAAATTTCACCTTCTTGAATAGGTTCGCCTTAACTTGATTAAAGCCTACCCTCCTTCTGGCAACCTCCACACTCAGATCCTGGTAAATACACAAAATGCTGATGTCCCATTTGCAGCTCCGCGTACCCTTGGCCCACTGGAGATCACACTCCTTGTCCAAAAACTGTGGAACTGGACCACCATCGCCCTCGGGGGGTTCTCCGGCTGCGGTTTCCTTGCCAGCGCTCTGTACGCCCTGTCCACCTCCAACGGTCAGGGAAAAGCCCTCTCCCCCAGAAGCTTCTGAAACATACTCGTCACAAACGCGCCAGCATCAACCGACAATTCTTAAGTTCTGCCGGTGAGCTCTATTCTCCTCGTCTTCTACCTTCTCCATCAGCCTTTTTTGCTGATCCTTCAGCATTCTCACCTCCAGTTCAACCACTATTTGGTGCTCCTCCTGGTCTGCCAGCGCTTTCTCCAGCTTCTGAATCGTCTGATCCTGGGCACCTAGCCTGCGCTCCAGCTGTTCAATCGATTCCTTTATCGGATCAAGACAGTCCCGTTTCTGCCTCGCAAAGTCCCCTTGAATGACCTGCATCAACTCCTCCGTTGATGGTTGGCCCGCCACAGCAGGGGTCCGAACATCAGCCATATTGTCTTCTGCCGCAACCTCCACCCAGCCCTTGGTTGCCTTCCTATTTCTCCCTTTTCAATCCCTTGCGGTTCTTTGTTCCATACACTAATGTGTGGATCCAGTGCCAAATTGACTTTGCCTTCAAAGCCAGCGCTTAAAACCGCAAAAAAAGACGGGGGAAAGGTCCAAATGTCCGGCCAGAGTGGGGGCCACCAAATATGCAACTTACTCCCTCATAACCGCCACCGGAAGTCCCCAGAAAAGTATTTTTTTTAAAGCAAAACAATGTTTATTCTATGAACTCATAGAACATAGACATAGAACAGTACAGCACAGAACAGGCCCTTCGGCCCTCGATGTTGTGCCGAGCAATGATCACCCTACTTAAACCCACGTAACCCGTATACCCGTAACCCAACAATCCCCCCCATTAACCTTACACTACGGGCAATTTAGCATGGCCAATCCACCTAACCTGCACATCTTTGGACTGTGGGAGGAAACCGGAGCACACGGAGGAAACCCACGCACACACGGGGAGGACGTGCAGACTCCACACAGACAGTGACCCAGCCGGGAATTGAACCTGGGACCCTGGAGCTGTGAAGCATTGATGCTAACCACCATGCTACCGTGAGGCATTAACTCAAGTTAATCTTTTTAAAACATACAGTGAACATCTTAGCAACCATTAATACAAATACAACCCCCAAAGAATACAACGCTAAGTAATCCTTTAAGCTTTCCTTTTAACATCCAGCAGAATTAAAACACCTTTTACCAGAAGCACATCAGGTTTACATTCACTACTGAAAATATTTATAATTCTGAATTCACCAAATGGTCAAGAGACAGTCTATTAATGGCAGAGAGAACAGCAGTACACCTGCTTGGTCTGGCTTCAGTTCCAACACTGAAAACAAAACTGAAACACACCCTGCAGGCTGCTCAAAAACGAAAGTAAAAAGCTGACCGAAAGCCCAGCTCCACCTAATCTTGACATCACTGCAGTAGTAAACACCCATTTCTTAAAGGTACTCTCACTACAGATATTTATATACACACCCATTTATAAACACCCGTTTCTTAAAGGTACTCTCACATGATAATAGAGGAATGGAGTAATCTGCTTTTCACTCAATGACTGAGCTCTCCAGGGTCAGATGCAGCAAGCATAAAATGCGGTGCATGCTGAATTCTCTAAATAACTTGACAAAGTACTTTAACCCATAGACTCAGAGGATAACTCTCCTCCCTTTTGCATAAGTATGATTTTCTGATTTGTGATGCATCTGCCTAGATGCAGTAAATCAGTGTATGCCTGGCAGCAAAAGCACAATAATGGAAGCAATCATTTGGCAAGCATGATGTATTCTTTCATATTATTTATACATTTCTTTTAAAGTTGAGCCTAGAATGTCGATCTCCTTTATTCGTGAGATAAATGTAATTTAGTTGAGTAAAGGTAAATAGTGTTGGCACATTTCAATTTAGTTTCCAAAAGTATAAAACCCCTCATCATATGCTGTTCCATTCTTCTGACTCTCAAATACAGCAACTCAATAGCTTTCGAGAAGACAGATCACTGTGATCCAACGTCCAATCTTCAGGCTGCTTGATGGTTTAATCTGTCAATCTCAGTCATGTCTTTTGTCACTTGATTGGAAAGCACCTTTCAATAATGAACAGTTTGAGTCAAACTTTCAAAACAAGTAACAATTGGTGCACATTCTTGATAGGGGAGGCATTGGCACAGTACTGCTGTCACTGGACTAGTAATCCAGTGACCCAGGATTAAGCTCTGGAGATCCGGATTCCGAATCCCATCATAGAAGAAGGTGAAAATTAAGTCGGGAAGATCTAATAATGAACATGAATTGATTGTCTTAAAAATCCATCTGATTCACCAATTTGTTTTATGGGAGAAAATCATTCCTGGTCAGTCTGGAATGTGACTCCAGATCCACAGCATTGTGGTTGTCTCTGAAATGCTCTCTGAAATTTCCTAGCAAGCCACTCAGTTCAAGGGGAATCCAGGATGGGCAATAGAATCATAGAATTCCTAAAGTATTAAAGGAGGCCATTTGGTGCACCGAGTCTGCACCAACCCTCTGAAAGAGCACTCCAGCCGCACCCACATCCAATGAATTAATTTTGACAAAATGCTCTCATGGTCATTATCAAATAGGTGGGAATTATAATTATAGTGGTTGTATTAGAAAACTAGTGATCTAGTTGATCTGAGCTGTATAGTCAGGAGTTCAAATCCCTTAGTGGCAGCTGGGAAATTTAATTTCTGATGGTTAATTCAGAAGGAGAGATGACACAAACTATGGTTATATTCCCTGTGAATTAGACTGTTGAGGAATAATTTGATCAAAGCTATCAAGTAACATCTTAATGTGGGAGCAGATAGATTTTCGGGCAGTCTAAGTCTATGGGGATGGGGTGCATAGTCTAAAATTTAGAGCCAGACCATTCAGTAGTCAAAATAGGGAACACTTCTGGACACAAAATATGGTAGAAGACTGAAATTCTTTCTGCATATGTCAATTGGGGCAAAGTCGGTTGTATATTTTATGTCAAAGATTAAGAGATTTTGATTAAGGAAAGGGATCTAGAGTTTGATCACAGATCAACCATGATCTAATTGGAAGGAGGAACGGATTTGAGGGATTAAATGGCTTTCTTTTCCTTTCTTCCTCTCGGCAAAAATTTATTTATTTTTTAAAATTTAGTGTACCCAAGTATTTTTTTTCCAATTAAGGGGCAATTTAGCATGGCCAATCCACCTAACCTGCACATCTTTGGGGGTGTGGGGGTAAAACCCACGCAAACACGGGAGAATGTGCAAACTCCACATAGACAGTGACCCAGAGCCGGGATCGAACCTGGTATCTCAGCGCCATGAGTCAGCAATGCTATCCACTGCGCCAGGGTGCTGCCCTTCTAGGCAAATGTAACAATACATCCAGAAACTAACTTTGATCAAACACTTTTCACTGTTTTTCCATCTAAATAGTGATGCAATCCTTAAATATTGATAATGTAAGTGTGATGTATTTTGTTATGATCTCAACAGTGGCGAGGATATTAGACAGAAACCCCAATGTTTTATTTTAATTTTTAAGATTATGAGGAAAGGATACCTAGCTCCAAGAGTGATTTCACGCAAAAGAGGGATATGTTTTTAAAAATTTGTTCAAGGGATGTGGGCATCGCTGGCTGGGCCAGCATTTATTACCCATCTCGGAGGAAATTTAAGAGTAATTACTGTGGATCTGGAGTCACATGTAGATCAGATGGGGTAAGGACGACAGATTTCCTTCCGTGAAGGACATTAGTGAACCAGATGGGTTTTTAACGATAATTGACAATGGTTTCATGGTCATCATTAGACTCTTAATTCTAGATTTTTATTGAAGTCAGATTTTACTATCGACCATGGTAGGATTCAAACACTGGTCCCAAGAGCATTATTACTTGTGGTCTTTGGATTACTATCCAGCGATAATACCACTCTGCCACTGCCTCCCCCTGTAAATTAAAATATATTGAAAAAAACTTTATTACTGAAACAGTGTAAAATATTGCTAATATCACACAAGAAAATAGCTTATAATTAGCCCTTAAATAATGCTAATCAATATAGTGACATAATAACGGTTAACTGCCAAATTTATTTCCACTCAAACAACAGAAACATCTCAGGTTACAATCCATTTTTAAATACAGTTAGCAGACTCAGGAATATTTGCTGTGCAGAGATGTCTTTTGAGACTGTTTGAAATAGACCTGACCCCTGTCAGAATAATTCAGAATCTCTGGTTGTATTCTTCAGAAAATGATTCTCAGCTTGTCTTCCACTCACACACCTGACTGCTTCAGCCCTTGACTCCTCCCGTTAACTACAATACCTTACTAAACTGAACACAATGGCTGGATTCTCCGCCCCGCCACACCACATTTCTGCGTTATGCCGATAGGCAAATGGGGTTTCCCATTGTGGGGCAGCCCCATGCCGTCGGGAAACCCCTGGGCACCGACAAAACAGAATCCAGCTGGAGGAGAATCCCGCCCAATGTATCTAATTAACTATTATGCAGGGAAACCTCTTAATCTAAATATAAGTTCATTCACCCAAACTTTTACAATGCTTTAATTTCACCTCTGGTTTCAAAACGTTTTGCAAATCAGGATTTAAAAAAACATTACTGTAGCACTCATACACACACTGACCCAGGGTTCTAACCCTTACTGTACCAAATTCATACAATGCAATATATCTGAAATTCCTCAATTCATCACAGTCTTAAGTGACGCTAACCACATGATACCATAGACAAATAAAATAATTGGAACAATGCATCAGTATGTTTTTCACAAACTTGATAATTCTCATTTCTTCCTTCATTAATTCTTCTAATAGGCTCAGTTCCTGGTCATTGATTCTGTGCCTACTTATTGTAAGAAGTCAGCGCAGGCTTGGAGGGCCGAATGGCCTGTTCCTGTGCTGTACTTTGTTCTTTGTACTGTTTTTGTTCCACTCGCAAGTGCTTTGAATGCAATATACAGTACTTCACATTTCCCCCCCCTTCCCTCCCAGGCTCACCAAAGTGATTCAGCTCTGCTTGCACTCCTTGCTTCTTTGAGGTCCTGCCTGAGCACTCTAAAGTGACTGTCTGCTTTCCTCTCGGTGGTTTAAGGATCTTATTCACAATATTATCATTCAAATTCCTGCAATGTAGAAGGAGGCCATTCGGCCCATCAATTCTGCACCGACGCTCTGAAAGCACACTCTACCCAGGCTTACTCCCCCACCCTCTTTCCGTAAGACCATACCCCCCATCAAACGGGCACACCTTGTTGGACACTAAGGAACAATTTAGCTTGGCCGATCCACCTTAAGTGCCACCATCTTTGAGCTGTCGGAGGAAATCACAGGACCCTGAGGAAACCCACGCAGGCACTGGGAGAAAGTGCAAACTCCACACAGACACCCAAGGCCAGAATTGAACCCGGGTCCCTGGCGCTGTGTGGCAGCAGTGCTAACTGCTGTGCTACTGTGCCACTCCATTGTCATCATGTGCTTTGCTGTTGCTTTCCTTGTTCGAGATGCCACTCCCATGTTTGGGGAATGTGAATTGCTGCTGCACACAAACTTGTTCAGCTTTGGGACAAAATCTAGATGCCTAAGTTCCTTCTTTGGGTTGCTGTCAGATGCACAACTGACTTTGCACAGCTTTTCAAGCCAACCCTGCTGATTGCTTTTTACTCCAACACTCTGTAAGGGCCACTGTGGATTTCTTCCACTTGCTGCAAGACAGAGACACTCTTGCTTTTTCCTCACCAAATTGAAACTGATATGTAGTCCCACCTGCATTTCAGGATAATGGACGATGAAGTTCGTATTTTCTCTGCCCGAAATATTGGCCTAACTATCATCTTCCAGTTAGATGCGGTTTGCACAAATCAAGGATTCAGCTGCCTCTCCCTGTTCCCCAAGCTGAACAACTTACTTATCTCAGCAAACACAAACAGAAAAAATAACTTAAAAACCCTCCACATCACATCCCACCTCCATGATGACATGACATGTTTTGTGATGGAATTAAACAGAAATGTGAACCAATTATTTCACCTCTGAACAACTCTGTGATTCTGCAATCCATTTAAATAATCTTTTATCTCCACTGGGGTTTTATGACACTCTTTTCCAGAATTGGTGCCTATTTTATGGAGTTAAAAATAGACATCCAAATCTACCAAGAGGCCCCGTAATAGATCACCAATTATTTTCAGTGTTTTCACTATCAACTCTGACATTGTAAGCTAAACACAGGCTGATTTAAATTATTTAATTTGTCTTACATTGTAGGGCACAGTGGTTAGCACTGCTGCCTTATTGTGCCAGGGACCCGGGTTCAGTTCCAGCTTTGGCTGACTGCGTGGAGTTTACACTTTTTTCCTGTGTTTGCTTGGGTTTCCTCCGGCTGCTCCGGTTTCCTCCCACAGTCCAAAGGTGTACAGGTTAGGTGGATTGGCCAAGCTAAATTGCCCCACAGTGTTCAAAGATGTGCGGTTAGGTGGCGTTGCTGGGATAGGGGGGGAAGTTGACCGAGGCGGGGTTCTCTTTCAGACTCGATGCAGACTCGTTGGGTAAATTGAGTCCTTCTGTAGGAATTCTATGGTTACATAGATACATAAAAGATAGGAGCAGGAGGAGGCCTTTTGGCCCTTTGAGCCTGCTCCGCCATTCATCACGACCATGGCTGATCATCCAACTGAATAGCCTAATCCTGCTTTCTCCCCATAGCCTTTGATCCCATTCTCCCCAAGTGCTATATGGGTTCTATCATGGATGTTTATCAGTTTCTTAACTAGATTTTTCCATTTATCTCACATTTAACACTTTCACCTCCAACCTGAAAGTCATATTCTAAAATATATAAATGATTAACTAGATACTCACAACACTATCGAAACCTTCTGTCGTTCCATTTTCCCTCATTCCTCAATTTCTTCTGATTTTGATACTTTAGATGGTGTCAACATTTATATTTTACTTTCTGCACTCCCCTTATCGCAACCCAATCCATGGCCTTATACTTTTCAGGTTCCCAAGAACTGCACCTATTTCTTATGTTCTTAACTGGATCCTTATTGGTCAGGAAGAAGAAGAAGATGATGAATAGACTCCTTCACTTGACCTTTCGCTCACTTGACCTTCCACTTGAGTCACCAGCTCAGATACTGACACTGCACTTATATTAGAGCCTTGATTCGAGGAGGCATCTGCATGTGGTGAGAGGTTGGTTGCAAGTCTATCGGACTTGCAGGCTGGGGGTGGCAAATATAATTATGTTGCCTGCTCACCAAAGGATAAGGTCATGCACGAGTGCTGCTGCAGAGGACTCATATGAAAACCTCAATGGGTCAGGTTACAGAAGAAGACTGCAGAAGAAACCAGGGAATTATAGACCAGTTAGCCTAACATCTGTGGTGGGGAAATTTCTGGAGTCCAGATCAGGGATAGGCTAACTGAACACTTTGAAAAATGAGGGTCGATCAGGGAG
Source organism: Scyliorhinus canicula (assembly GCF_902713615.1). Classification (NCBI taxonomy): domain Eukaryota; kingdom Metazoa; phylum Chordata; class Chondrichthyes; order Carcharhiniformes; family Scyliorhinidae; genus Scyliorhinus; species Scyliorhinus canicula. The sequence continues at coordinate 160,969,529 of NC_052146.1, forward strand.
AGCCAGCATGGATTTGTGAAGGGAAGGTGATGCCTGACAAATCTCTTTGAATCTTTTGAAGAGGTGGCTAAGGTAGTGGACAGGAAAATGTCTGTGGATGTTATTTATATGGACTTCTAGAAGGCATTTGATAATATCTTATGTAAGAGACTGTAAACTATGGTAGAAGCCCACGGAGTTGAGAGCAAATTCTTGACATGGTTGGGAAATTGGTTGAGTGGCAGGCAACAGAGTGTGAGGATAATGGGTAATTACTCCACTTGGCAGAATGGGATGAGTGGTGTACCACAGGAATCTGTGTTCGGGCCTCAGTTTGTCACATTATTTTCTAACAACATTGATGATGACATAGAAAGTCATATATTCAGATTTGTTGACGATACAAAGCTGTGTAGAATTGTAGACAGTCTACACGATCCCATAAAGTTCCAATGAGATATTGACAGGCTAGGTGACTGGGCAAAATTGTGGCATTCAATGTCAGCAAGTGTGAGGTATCCATTCTGCATCAAAAAAGGATAGAGCATGTTACTTTCAAAACGGGACGACGTTAAATACAGTGAATGCCTGAGGGTGACATGTGGCACAGTGGTTAGCACTGGGACTCTGGCGCTGAGGACCTGGGTTCGATTCCCGTCCCTGGGACACTGCCAGTGTGGAGTTTGCACATTCTCTCTGTGTCTGCGTGGGTTTCACCCCCACAACTCAAAGATGTGCAGGTTAGGTGGATTGGCCACACTAAATTGCCCCTTAATTGGAAAAAAATAATTGGGTACTCTAAATTTATTTTTAAAAAGTACAGTGGATATCCAAAGAGATTTGGGGGTTCAGGTGCATAGATCTTTAAAATGTCACAAACAAGTTCGGAAAATAATCAAAAAGGCCAATATAATACTAGCCTTTATATTTAGAGGGCTGGAGTATAAAGTCATAGAAATTATGCTGCAGCTATACAAAACCCTGGCTGGACCCCACTTAGTACTGTGAGCAGTTCTGGGCATCACACCTGAGGAAGGGTATAATGATACATGGGATACAAAGGCTACATTATGAGGAGAGATTACACAAATTAAGCCTGTTTTCTCTCGAATTTAGAAGGTTAAGGGGTGACCTGATTGAAATCTTCAAGATATTAACAGGAAAAGACAGGATAGACAAAGATAAACTCTTTCCACTGGTTGGAGATTCTAATACTAGGGGCATAGCCTAAAAAGTAGGTCTAGACCATGCAGGAGAGATGTTGGGAAGAAGTTCTTCACTGAAAGTGTTGTAGAGGTTTGGAACTCTCTCCCACAAACGTCAGTTGAAGCTCGAACAGTTGTTAATTTAAAATCTGAGATAGATAGATTTTGTTGAGCAAGGATATGAAGGAATATACGACAAAGGGTGGGATTCTCCCTTCTGGGGACTAAGTCCCCATGCTGGCGGGAAAACCGGCGGCAACCACTCCGGCATCAACAGGAATTCTCTGAACCGTTGGGGTTGGCGCCCCTCCAGCCGGCGGCAAAAGGCCGGCGCAAGTTCGCGCATGCGCAGAACGGCGGACAGGATCTCACGCATGCGCAGACCTGCCGGCGTATTTCCGCGCATGCATGGGGGGGTTCTCTTCTCCGCATCAGCCCCCGGGCAATATGGCGAAGCCCGCAGGGACCCAGCGCGGAGGAAAGAAGGAAAGAACCCCCCCCCCCCCCCCGGGTCGGATCCCCCCGCACAACCCCGAGCACCGCCCCCGCACAGTTACCTGCCAGGTCCCGCCGTGCGTGAGGTGAGTAATTCACTGTGCTCTGTAACTGTTCTTTGTGGATAATTTGAGTCATTCTCAAACTGAGGAAGGAGCAGTGCTCTGAAAGCTAGTGATTCGAAACAAACCTGTTGGACTTTAACCTGGTGTTGTAAGACTTCTTACTGTTCTTCAGAGCTGAAGAGAGGTAGAAATGTAATGGGTGTTATACTGTTGAAGAGAAGGGTTGGAACAGATGGAACAAACTGGAGATAAAAAGAATATAATGAACATCAAAGAACGACAAAATGATTGATGAGTCAAAAACTAGAGTACGAGCGAAAACTAGCTAGTAATATAAAGACAGATAGTAAGAGTTACTATAAATATTTAAATGAGAGAGGAGTAAGCAAATTAAGCATTGGTCCTATAAAAAGTGCATCGGGGGAATTGAAATAGAAAGCAGAGCTATGGCAGATAAATTAAACAGGTATTTTACATCAATCTTTACCACAAAGGACACAAGTACCCTGCCAGAAATAGCTGTGAATCAAGAAATGGAAGGGAGGAGCTCAGGAAAATCATAATCAACAAGGAAGTGGTATTGACCAAAGTGTTGAGTTTGCGAGCTGAAAAATCCGCAGGTCCGGAAGGACTTCACCCTAAGGTCTTGAAAGAAGTGGCTCATGAAATAGTCGATGCATTGGTTTTAATTTTCCACAATTCCCCAGATACAGGGAAGGTTCTATTATATTGGAAGATTGTGTTGCTCGTTCTGGGTGAGTGTTTGTCTCAATTTGGCTCTGTTTCGTTACTTAGCCCTGGAGTCGCCAGGTATCGTTAAGGTACCGCCACAAGTTTCAAGGTCAAGTTCAAAGCAATAAAACCATACACCAATTAGTAAGTTCAAACAAATGAGTTTATTATAATACAATTATAAACTACTCATGCACACGCTAAGATGATTAAACTATTCCTACCACTAAATAAACCAATACTTATCTTAAAGGGAACTGCCGGATCAGGGGACAAGGCCTCTTGCTCTGCACTGGGCCCGCAAACTTCAGGTTGGTACGGGTTAAAAATGGGTCAGGAGTGTCTATCTCTGGTAGAGATCGTTGTGAGACACTTACTTGCTGGCGGCTGCTGTCCGAACCTCTCCTCTCTCTCGGTCAAGGTCTTCTTTGGTAAAGGCTGGTCGAGAGGGCTGGTCAAGAGAGGAGGGCTGGTCAAGAAGAAAGAACTAAGTTTGGGACCTGTCTTTTATAGGTCCTAGGGCTTCGCGCCCTTTTGGGCGGACCCTCTATCTGCTGGGGATCGATTGGGTCTCTTCCCAATCGATTTGTTTGAATCCCACCAATACTGAGGCTGTCCCTCGGCTACTGGGCGGGCCTTCAGGTGCTTTGTCTTCGAACCCCGCTGGTGCCGGGGTGTCTGGTATCCTATACAATGTTGCAATCGCTTCCCTATTTGTGTCCATTGTCCCTGGGATCGTTCCATTACTATGTTAACTGTCCCGGAGATTGCCTCATTAGTATGCAGAATGTTCGTTTCGGTGCTGTCTGCTCTCTTAGCAGACAGAATACACAGTGGCTTGTTGCAGCCTGCTTGTGCTGCAAACTTTGTCCATGTTACCCTGCAAGCTTTGCGTTCCTCCATTTTGTATTGAGGGAATGGCCAACTTCGGTGGCTACAATAGCAAATATAACTTTTAATCTAAAAAGGAGGGAGACAGGAAGCAGAAGACTACAGGCCAGTGAGCCGAACATCTGGCGGAGAGAAAATGTTGGAAGCCATTATTGAAGATGTTATGGCAAAGCACTTAAAAAATGGCAATCAGGCAGATTCAATGTGGTTTTGTGAAAGGGAAATCATGTTTAACCAATTTATTGGGCATCTTTGAAGGTGTCACATGCACTGTTGATAAAGGTGTGTGTACTTAGATTTCACTGTTTACAAATAAGGGGTCTCTCATTGAATATAAAGAGGAGGATAAATTATTTATCTCAGGATGTTGTGAGTCTCTTCCTGAAAAGGTAGTGGAAATAGAGTCTTTGAATATGTTTAAGGCCGTGCTAAATAGATCATTTTTAACAGGAGTGTGAAAGCTTTTCGTGGGCTGAGGTTATAATCAGGGGCGGAATTCTCTGACCCACTGCAGGGTCGGGGAATCGCCCAGGGCCGGCGTAAATCCCGCCCCCGCTGTGGCCGGAATTCTCTGCCACCCGGGAATCGGCGCGAGCGGGAATCACGTTGCGCCGATCGGCATGCCCCACGCGGCGATTCTCCGGCCCGCGATGGGCCAAAGTCCCGCCGCTGATAGGCCTCTCCCGCCGGCGGGAATTGAAGCGCCTCTGGTGCCGGCGGGATTGGCGGCGCGAGCGGGCCCCCGGGGTCCGATCATCTCGTGCCCCCCCCAGGACCCAGGGGGCCAGATCTTGCCCCCACGGTGGCCTGGCCCGCGATCGGGGCCCACAGATCGGCGGGTGGGCCGGTGCCGTGGGGGCACTCTTTTTCTTCTGCCGCCGCCACGGCCTCCACCATGGCGGAGGCGGAAGAGACCCCCCTACCGCGCATGCGCCGGTGGTGACGTCAGCGGCAGCTGACGCACCGGCACATGCGCAAACCGGCGAAGACCTTTCGGCCAGCCCTGGCGGCGGGCGTCAAAGGCCGTTGCTGCCGGTTTTGGTGTCAGTTGGCGTGGCGCCAACCACTCCGGCGAGGGCCTAGCCCCTAAAGGTGCGGAGAATTCCGCACCTTTGGGGAGGCCCGACTCCGGAGTGGTTGGCGCCACTCCGCTACGCCGGGACCCCCCGCCCCGCCGGGTAGGGGAGAATCCCGGCCCAGATCAGCCATGATTATGTTCAATGGCAGAGCAGGCTTGGCGGACCAAGTAGCCTCCTCCTTCTCCTAATTCGAATGTTTGTATGGTCTTATGGAAGGTCTGAGATAGGAGCTCAGGAGAGTTAACTCTGTGATGTTAAATGATGTTTTTCTCTCCATAAATGCTGCCAGACCTGCTGAGTTTATCCAGCATTTTGTGTTTCTATTTCAGATTTCTAGAATTGCAGCATTTTGCTTTCATTTGCTGTCAATGTTTAATTTTTTCTCCCTGTTGCTTTTATGTATTCAGTCCAGGCAATTGATGAGATTGCTATCCAGAAACTGTTTATTTACTCTGAGTTTCTGAGGTCATAGCCGCAATACAACTGCCAAATTCTTTTACCAGTAACATCACCTTATTTATACAGTTGCTTTGAAAAGTCTGTGGGCGCGATTCTCCGCCCCCCACGACGGGTCGGAGAATAGCAGGAGGGCCTTCCCGACATTTTTCCCGCCCTCCCGTTATTCTCCCCCCCCCCCCCCCGCCCAACTCCCGACACGAATCGCTGCTGCCGTTTTTTTACGGCCGGCAGCGATTCACAGCTGATAGATGGGCCAAAGTCCCAGCCCTTTATGCTGTTTTTACGAACGGCAAACAGACCTGGTCTGGCCGTTCGTAAAAACGGCGGGAACAACTCGCTTTTTATAACCATGGCACCGATTGGCACGGCAGTACCACGGCCGTGCCAAGGGTGCATGGGCCCGCAATCGGTGGGCACCGATCGCGGGCAGCGGGCCCAATGCCCGCGCACTATTTCTCCTTCCGCCGCCCCGCAGTATCCATTCGCGGGGCGGCTGAGGGGCATCCCGGCCCGCGCATGCGCGGGTTTCGCGCAAATACGCGATGACATCATCCGCGCAGGCGCGGGTTGGAGTCTTCAAATCCGCGCATGCGCGGCTGACGTCATATGACGCGTCAGCCGGCGCTAACTCCGGCAAGCGGGCTTAACGAAATTCGTTAAGCTCGTGATGCCGGAGTTTACGGCGTCGGGCTGCTAGCCCCGACCGGGGACCAGAATCGGTTCCCGGTCGGGAAGGGGCGCGCTGGCGTCAAACCCGCCCGGGTTTGACGCCAGCCTTACGATTTCTCCCGGTTTGGGAGAATCGCGCCCTGTGTATTTACATTGGAAGTTTATGGGCTAGTCAGCAGCTTCCAATTGTATTAATAGGGATTGTGAATTTTGTTCATAAAGTGAATATTGTCTGAGGGGGTGATGGAGAGAAAAGTGTGGGTGAGGAGGACAGGAAGAGGTCTGGGTGAGGGGAGCGATTAAAGTGGTCAGAAGGTTCAACACGATATAGGTGAGCTACCGATTGCCTCAAAAGCACCCGGCTGAGGCTTTTTAGGAATGGAAGTGGGCCTTTTACCCTGTCCGCTCAGGACTCAGCCCAGCTGCACTCCTGCCTCGCCCGCCTCCAGAACATGTCAGGCCTGGATCCAAGGAAGATCCTTCCTGCTGCAGTTTTGAAACAGGCGTGATTGCAAGGTCAAGATTAGTCCCTCTAGATTCCTGCCCCTGACATGAAAATATGGTCCAATGAGTTTCAACACCATCTTGTTGAAATGAGGTAGATGATTTGGAGCAAGCTTATTTTGTTCAGCACTGCCTCTACTGGCATTTATTACACAAATATTTTCTCTTTACTCCCATTTTGACGGTAAAATATGTTGTACATTGAGCGGAACTTGTAAAGATAGGCAGACACCTGCTGTCCAGAGCACGTGTTTGATTAATAATCATGCTTTGGACATTCTTATAACATATGAATACAATACAATATTCATGATGTTACACACCTCATCGACAGCAGATCTTATCATTCATCTCAGTTTGAGTTGCCTTTCTAGGTCAAAAGCATGGATTTAATGTGATTTAATGGCCTCATCGTGCCTGACTTGGTGACGCGATGAAGCCGTTGAATCGCGATGGTTGAAACACGCAGCGAGATTTAACGAGATCGCGCATGATGTGGCGAATAGGGGTATTCACAGTGACTTAATTGTAGTGTTAATGTAAGCCTACTTGTGACAGTAAAGATTATTATTAATCTGGTTCTCGCCCTCGTTGGGTGCGATCCAGATTTTTATATTTAAATGAGCCATTAGGAGAGACCGCCAGAGCACTGTTTAGCACTGGTTTCCAGAAACGTGGACCAGGTGTAATGACACCTTGGGGGGTCTCCTGGACCGCTGGGTGCTCGGGCTCTAGGCAAGTAGTATCCTGGCACTCCCGCTGACACCAGGGCACCTTGGAATTGCCAGTCTGGCACCTTGGCACTGCCAGGCTGGCAAAGGCACTGTCAGGGTGCCAGGCTGGTAGTGCCCAGGTGCCAGGTTGTCCGTGCTATGGATCGGTACCGGGGTGCCTTGCCCTTAAGAGCTGGGGTGAGGGGCCACCCGAGGACCCCCACGGAGGTACGTTGAGTGCAGTGGGCTGGTCTGGAGGCCGTAGTGGAGTAGCTGAGGAGGGTTGAAAGATTGGTGCGGCATTTTAAAATGGCGCCCCGATCCATGAGTCGTCTTCCTGCACTGACGAGTTGAGCTCGTCAGTGGAGGAAATTAGGCAAGTGCAACTTTGGTGGGGCATTCCTTGTCGAGGTAAAAAAAAATGGCAAAGTCCTGTTAAACAGCTTTAAACATGCCCAAAATGGGATTTTTTTTTTCCCTGTTGAGGTTTTGTGGGAAGTACAATTATCTGAAGTTGATGATGAATGAATTACAGTACTTGTAAAAAAATGTCATATGTTGTTTGCTTCAGATATTTGGTAGACTGCTGCTGCAAATGCTGGCAAATCCCTCAAATTTATTAAAATTTCAACATTTTCCAGCTGAAGGCAAATGGGGTCCATGGAATCACTGGAGTTTGTGTTCCAAGACATGTGACAGTGGCTGGCAACGACGTCTCCGAATGTGCAAAGGGACAAGTGTCAAAGGTTATCCATGTGAAGGATCAGGTGAAGAGGTCAGGACATGCAAGGAGAAAAGGTGCCCAGGTAGGAAAATTATATTTCTTATTAATTATTTTAAGTTATATTTTAATTTCTTTGCTTATTCGCTTTCAACCACTTCAGTCACTGTCATTTAAGACATTCTTCTACACTCCAGAAGAGAAAGGATGAAGCAGACAGGATCATTTTTTAAAAACGTGCATTAAATCTTGTCTCATGGTAATCCATGATACATTATTAGATTAAGGAACAGATCTATATTAATTCCACAGTTGGGTACATTGGATCCATTATCCCAAGTTCCTTTTGGAAGCCAGTATTAAAATCATAGATATTGGTCTTGCACAACATGTACTGGTGAGGTACGATTTAAGGTGACATTATGATTGCAAGAAACAGGTTAGGTTTTTTTGATCAAAAGATCAGTTTAATTGTTTTTAAAATTTTGTACCACTGTATATTCTTTCTGTTTACCTATTTCCTTGAGCAGGAAACCTGTTTGCAGGTCCAAGTTAGTGCCCCGTTGGATCTAGCTGCTTGACAATGATCCACGTTCACATCTTTTTCTTTTGACTTTCATTGAATTTGTCCCTGTGAAGAAGTGCCTAATGTTGTTTGACATCTATCTACAATGGCAGGATCCAATGGGAACTGTGTCTCCCTATCTATTTTGTCCAGAACCCTCTTACTTTTGACTACCTCTATCAAATCTCGAAGGAAAGCAGTCCTAGCTTCACCAATCTATCCATCTAACTCTTCTGTAACCTCTCAGTTTTGAAACCATTCTTTTCTTTCCTTCACTTTCCGGAAAATCTTCTCATCCTTCCGAAGGTGCGCTGCTCAGAAATAGATGCAGCACTCCTGTTGTTTTATAAAGTTTCAGCATAGCTTTCTTTTGAACTGTGTGCCTCTATTTCCGAAGCGAAGCAATCCGTGTGCCTTATTAACTGCTTTCTCAACCTGCCCTACCATCTTCAATGCTTTAAATATGTCTATTCCAAAGTCTCTCTGTTCCTTCACCCTCTTTAGAAATGTATGCATTTTTTAATATTACCGTTCTACGTTCTTCCTACCAAAATCTATCACCACACACTTTCCTGCACTAAACTTCATCTGCAATGTGTCCACTCATTCCACTAACCTGTCCATGTCCTTTAGAAATTTAACAGTTCCTCCGAATAATTCAAAACACTTTTAATTTTAAAATTGTGAAAGTATGTCCTGACAAGCCTGTTACGTGGCAGTTTATCGAATACCTCCTTGAAAGTCCTTGGGAGGAATCTTGTGGAGGCCATGGAGCTCTAGTCTGCCGGCTGAAGAACTGGCCAGATCCCTGTTTCTCCTCTTTTTGAGAAGGCCCACTACACATCATTCTATTCATGTACCTGACAGACCAGTAACCCACGACCCTGAGGATGGAAGTCCTGACTGCTGTGAGCTGCTGGTCAAGCAGAGGCAACGCCTATGTGGAAGACAGTGGCTGCTGCTGACATGACACACAACCAATCCACAGGATTGTTGCTGGATCTCAGGTCAAAGTTCAGAAGTGAGTTATTGAATGATGGCGGGTGTTGCTCACGTGGAGGGGAGCAAGCATCAAGAGCAACGTGATAACTGCCCCAATGTCTGGTTCTTGTCAGGCACTGAGTACCTTTGAATGGGCTCCCTTCACCCTCCCCTGAAAGGGTTTGCTTTTCGGGCTTCCTGCATGGCAAGTCTCCTGCCCATTGCTGGATTTAATTCAGTGGAGGTGAAATGAGGCACCTGAGTAGCCATTAATAGGACATTTAAGAGGCTCCATTGATGATGGCATATGAAGACCATTCACCATGAATTTAACTGAATTGGAGGTGGGAAGGTGGCGGGGACCCCAGCTGCTATCCTCCCTCCCAATTGATTAACTACCTAATTTCACTAAATTTCCCCTGGGGAAGGCGCAAGTTTCTGTCCCATATATAGCACATCAAATGCATTACCCTCATCAACTCTCATTAAGTAATCAACATTTGTCCAAGACATTTGTGCCCTCCCACGCACCTTGCACACCTGTCTTCTATCCCAAAAAACCTGCTCATCCGGGCCACCGTCATGTGCGCCCGGTGAACAACCTAAAATTGTATCAGGCTGAGCCTACCGCATGATGAGGATGTGTTGACCATGCTTAACGCATTCGCCCAGAGACCTGCCTCTACCTTTCCCCTAACTCCTCCTCCCATTTGTACTTTAGCTCCTCTGTCTGTGTTTCCTCTGACTCCATGAGTTCTTTATAGATATCTGAGACCTTCCCCTCTCCCACCCATACTCTAGAAATTACCCTATTTTCTGCTTCATTTTACTCTACCTCTTTTACTGTAGTTGTTTTGTCCTACCTTTTCTCAAAATCGCAGAATTGTTACAGTGCAGAAGGAGGTCTTTTGGCCCATTGTGTTTGAAATTTGACAATGAGCTTAGTGCCACTCTCCTGCCTTCTGGCTGTAACTCTGCAAATTGTTCCCTTAGAAATAACTGTCTAATTACTTTTTGAATGCCATGTTTGAACCTGCTGGCAGGTTCAGTTGAAGCATTCAAGAGGTAATTGGATCTGAACAGAAAGAATGTGCAGGGCTTTGGGGAAGAGGTGGGAGAGTAATACTCGGTGCTTTGATTGAACCTGCCTCCACCACACACCCAGACAGTGCATTCCAGACCCTAACCCAGGGGTGGGCAAACTTTTCCGTGCAAGGGCCACATTCAGAAATTCACAATTTTAAAGGGCCACATAGTATATTAAGTAAAATAATTAATATTTAAAATAGCCAAAATAAAAGGTTTTTAAAGAAAAAAAAGCAATTAATTTTTATTAATTAATATTTTAAAGTAGAAACTTTACATGAAACACATTTATTTGAAAAACAAAGTAACTCAGTTTAAAGAAAAAAAAGCAATTAATTTTTATTAATTAATATTTTAAAGTAGAAACTTCACATGAAACACATGTTGTGCCGAGCAATGACCACCCTACTCAAGTCAACGTATCCACCCTATACCAGTAACCCAACAGCACCCCCCCCCCCCATTAACCTTAGTTTTTTTTAAATGACTTGATCTTGGTGGGCCGCATAAAGACCTTTGGCGGGCCGCATGCGGGCCGTAGTTTGCCCACCCCTGCCCTAACCACTCACTTTGTTATTTCTTTCTTCTCATATCACTTTTGCTTCTTTTGCCAGTTCCTTTAAATCTGTGTCCTTTTGTTTTCAATCTTATCACAAGTGGAAACAGTGTTTCCCTATTTATTCTCTGCAGATCTTTCATAATTTTGAATACTTTTATCATATCTCCTCTCACTCTTCTCCAAGGAAAACAGTCCCAACTTCTCCAATCTATCTTCATAACTGAAGTTCCTCATCCCTAGAACCATTCTCGTAAGTCACTCCTTCACCCTTTTCACATCCTTCCAAAAGTGTGATGCCAATCATCCAGCTGAGGCTGAACAAGTATCTCACACAAGTTCGACACAACTTTCTTGTTCTTGTTCTCTATGTTCCCATTGATAAAACTTTGAATACTCTATACTTTATTACTGCTATCTCAAACTTGTCCTAAGACATGAAAGAAATTGTAAACTATGTAAGTCAAACTTTATTCTATTTTGCTTATTTGCTGGACCAAAGGATGACCACCACCAGTCATCTGATGTATGGAATTGTAAGGTGACCAACAAGGCATTATATAGATCTCACTGGAGCCATGCCCCGAAATGGAAACTGACACCTGGGATTGTCAAGGTCCATTTCTAAAAGAAATTGTTGAAAATAAATGGATGTCATTTGCATCTTTATAAGCTTTCCCATCCACTGGAGTCCGAGGGTCTACCAAGATAATAGCTACCTCACTGCCAAAGGTAGACTGTAGCCCATAGTTTGTTGTTGGGCTTAAACTTACACTCTTTTTTGACCAAGGGTGTAATGTGTGCAGTTCTCTTTGCAGAAATGGTTCTTGACTCTAAATGATCAGTCTCCTCTTTAAATGCAGACCCATTGCTCAATTACAGTTTTGCTTGCCAGTCTTTGATTCCAATTAATCTGGACTAGATCCACATCTCACCTCATTGAAATTTGATGCCCCCATTTAATTATTTTTTACTCTGGATTGTTCCTTGCTTATTCCAAAGTAAAAATAAATCCTATGATACCCTGATCTGTGTTCCCCAAATATTCCCCGACTGATACTTGATCTACTCGACCCAACCCATTCCTCAGAACGAGACACAGAAATGGCTCCTTCCATTTGGACTGAAAACATACCAATTTGGAAAATTCCCTGAACATGCTTCAGAAACTCTTCCCTCTCTGTGTCCTTTGTACTATTACAATCCCAGATTGTCAGGATATTTCAAGTCACTCATTATGACTGTGTAGTTTTTGTACCGTTCTGTAATTTCCTTGCAAATTTGTTCCTCTTTCCTCTATCTCAGTCCCACCAGTTGGTGGCCTATAAAATACACCAGTATAATGACACCTCTATTATTTTGTTTTAATGTTTTTATTAAAGTTTGCATTTTACACTGTACATAAAAAGAAAAAGACTGGATGAGGAGATGATAACAGTTTACATATTGTTCCTTTTCGGTACCCCCCCCCCCCCTCAACCTCTCTTTCCACAACCCCCCCACGCCCTCCCTACTTCCCCTCTTCTGCTATTTTGCTATTTCTGGGTCTTATCCTCAGCCCTATCTTTCACTGTAGGTGGTTTGTTTGGTGTTTGTCTTTTTCTTGTGGCTTTATATTGGGCCCTCTGATCCCTGTGTCAGTCTCTTTCTGGGCTCCCCCTTGGTATTTCCTCTGGTTTCTCCCTCCCTTTTGCAACCCCCCCCCCCATTCCTGTCTTCTTTCTGTGGCCCCCCCCCCCCCCCCCATTCTGTCAGTTGTTGGTTTTGAACAGGTTGATGAATAGGTCCCATGCTTTGTGGAAGCCATCTTTCCACCTTCGGATGGTGTACATGATCTTCTCCAAATGGATACATTCCAATAGATCTGGCAGCCAGTTTGCAGCTGTGGGTGGTGCTGGTGATCACCAGCCGAGCAGGATTCTGTGGTGGGCAATTAGGGAAGCAAAGGCAAAGGCGATAACCCTCTTCCCCTTATGACGTTCTGGCTGGTTTGATCCCCCGAAGACTGCCACTCTCGGGCACGGCTTCACCCTCATCCCCATAACCTTGATCATTGCCCCGAAGAAGGCTGTCCAGAACCTGGCAAGTCTGGGGCATGCCCAGAACATGTGGGTGTGGTTGGCCGACCTCCCTCTATTATTTCTTAACTCTAACCAAATAGCCATCTTAGACAGCCTCTTTGTCCAAAATGGTGAAGTTATCCTGAATCAGTACTGCCACCCCTCTTCTTTTCCTCATTTTTTCTGAAAACTTTGCATCCAGGAATATGTAGCCCTAACCTTTTTGAGCAACGTTTCCATTATCATCATGATATTGTATTTCCAAATGGCTACCTGAGCCTGCAGCTCACCAACCTTATTTACTGCACTCTATGCATTCACATACATGCACAATTCCCCAATTTGGGCCTTTGCATTCTGTCTTTCTCTGACCTCACCTTATTGTTTCTTGCTCGCGTGCTAACGTTCCTAATTCTTTGTACACATTGGTTTTTCTTCTAATGTTACCCTCTGGTTGCTTTCTGGTTGATCTTTCTCTAATAGCACTGGCAAACTTCCCCACAAAAACATTCGTGACGGCTCTGTTCATATGCATCTCGTCCAGCCTATACAGGTTGCTTGTCTCCCAGAACTGTTCCATTGTCAGTAATTGAAAGTGTTCCCTCCAGCATCATCTTTCCAACTGTGCCTTTATTTCTTCTATTTCCCTATTTCTATATTCAGTAGTGCATGACACAGGATGTAATCCAGAGATTACTCTTTGGTCCTGCTTGCTATTTTCTTTCCCTGCTGCCTAAAATCTGCCTGTAGGACTACATCCCTCCTCTACCGATGTAATTTATGCTGATATGGATCATGGTCGCTCCACCCCTCTGAGTGTTCATTGATATCCTTAACCCTGGCACCAGGAAGCAACTTACCATCCTGGATTCATATTTGTTGCTTCAGAATTGCCTGTTGGTCCCCCTAACTATAGAATCCACTATCACTATTTGTTTCCCCATCATCCTCCTGCCCCCTGTACAGCTAAAGCAGTTATAGTACCATAGATTTGACTCTGGCTGCAGTCCTCAGTGGAACCATCCCTCTCACCATTGTTCAGAACTGAATAACACAGCTGGACTGCAGTAGGACATCTCAGAGGGCCCGTGTAGCGAGGCAATATGGGTAGACCTCAGCATTTGGAAGGGTGCAGTCACAATGTTGGGGGTTTACTACAGGCCTCCCAGCCAGCGGGAGATAGAGGAGGAGATGTGTAGGCAGACTTTGGAAAGGTGTGAAAGCAATAGGGTTGTTGTGATGGGTGATTTTAACTTTTTCTATATTGACTTGGACTCACTTAGAGCTCGGGGCTTGGATGGGACAGAGTTTGTAAGGAGCATCCAGGAGGGCTTCTTGAAGCAATATATAAATAGTGCAACCAGGAAAGGGGCCTTACTGGACCTGATATTGGGGAATGAGCCTGGCCAGGCGGTCAACGTTTCAGTAGGGGAGCATTTTGGGAACAGTGACCATAATTCAGTAAGTTTTAAGGTACTGTTGGATAAAGGTAAGAGGAGTCCTTGGATGAAGGTGCTATACTGGGGAAAGACTAATTATAACAATATTAGGCTGGATCTGAAGAATCTAGATTGGGGAGGATCTTTGAGGGTAGATCAACATCTGGCATGTGGGTGGCTTTCAAATGTCAGTTGATAGGAATTCAGGACCTACATGTTCCTGCGAGGAAGAAGGATAAATATGGCAAATTTCAGGAACCTTGGATAACGAGGGATATTGTGAGCCTAGTCAAAAAGAAAAGGAAGCATTTGTAAGGGCAAGAAGAATAAAGAACAAAGCAAATTACAGCACAGGAACCTGTTCGGCCCTCCCAGCCTGCGCCGATCCAGATCCTTTATCTAAACCTGTCTCCTATTTCCCAAGGTCTGCTTCCCTCTGTTCCCGCCCATTCATATACCTGTCTAGATGCTTCTTAAATGATGCTATCGTGCCCGCCTCTACCACCTCCGCTGGTAAAGCATTCCAGGCACCCACCACCCTCTGCGTAAAAAACTTTCCACGCACATCTCCCTTAAACTTTCCCCCTCTCACTTTGAAATCGTGACCCCTTGTAACTGACACCCCCACTCTTGGGAAAAGCTTGTTGCTATCCACCCTGTCCATACCTCTCATAATTTTGTAGACCTCAATCAGGTCCCCCCTCAACCTCCGTCTTTCCAACGAAAACAATCCTAATCTACTCAACCTTTCTTTATAGCTAGCACCCTCCATACCAGGCAACATCCTGGTGAACCTCCTCTGCACCCTCTCCAAGGCATCCACATCCTTCTGGTAATGTGGCGACCAGAACTGCACGCAGTATTCCAAATGTGGCCTAACCAAAGTCATATACAACTGTAACATGACCTGCCAACTCTTGTACTCAATACCCCATCCGATGAAGGCAAGCATGCTGTATGCCTTCTTGACCACTCTATCAACCTGCGTTGCCCCCCATACGACTTCACTTTTTCCATCAACCTGCCATGGGAAACCTTATCAAACGCCTTACTAAAGTCCATGTATACGACATCTACAGCCCTTCCCTCATCAATTAACTTTGTCACTTCCTCAAAGAATTCTATTAGGTTTGTAAGACATGACCTTCCCTGCACAAAACCATGCTGCCTATCACTGATAAGTCAATTTTCTTCCAGATGTGAATAGATCCTATCCCTCAGTATCTTCTCCAACAGTTTGCCTACCACTGACGTCAAGCTCACAGGTCTATAATTCCCTGGATTATCCCTGCTACCCTTCTTAAACAAAGGGACAACATTAGCAATTCTCCAGTCCTCCGGGACCTCACCCGTGCTCAAGGATGCTGCAAAGGCTGGGAACAGATGGAACCTATGAGGAAGAGAAGGAAAGTAGGAAGGAACTTAAGGAAGGAGACAGGAGGGCTAAAAGGGGTCACAAAAAGTCATTGGCAAATAGGGTTAAGGAAAATCCCAAGGCTTTTTATACGTATATTAGGAGCAAGAGGGTAGCCAGGGAAAGAGTTGGTCCACTCAAGGACAGGGAAGGAAATCAATGTGTGGAGCCGGGTGCAATGGGCGAGGTACTAAATGAGTACTTTGCATCCTTATTCACCAAAGAGAAGGACTTGGTGGATGATGAGTCTGGGGAAGTATGTGCAGATAATCTGAGTCACATTGAGATCAAAAGGGAGGAGGTGTTAGGCATCTTGAAAAACATTAAGATAGCTAAGCCCACAGTGCCTGATTGAATATTGAGGAAGGCAAGGAAGGAAATTGCTGGGGCCTTGACAGGAATCTTTGTATCCTCACAGGTGATGTGCCGAGGACTGGAGAATAGCTAATGTTGTTTCTTTGTTCAAGTAGGGTAGCAAGGATAATTGAGGAAATTCCAGGCTGGCGAGCCTTACGTCACTGGTGGGGAAATTATTGGAAAGGATTCTTTGAGACAGGATTTACTCCCATTTGGAAGCATGTGGACGTATTAGAAACTTAGAATTCCTACAGTGCAGAAAGAGACCATTCAGCCCACCGAGTCTGTACCAGACTCTGAAAGCCCACCCTACCTAGGAGCACGCTGAAGGGTGCTTTCCATTCAAGATAAATGGAAGTTCCTGAGATTTTTAAGCATAAAACAGTCATTGTAGTACTCCGTTACCAACACGCTAACATGATAAATAGCATCATAAGAATCAGGTAGGAAATATAATAACAAGGGATAGAGTCCGGATTTCACAGTGAACTGCAGTCTTAATTGTCTTCCACTGAGTTCACAAAAGCCAAGGCATTAGCAATAGCGAGAGGCAGCATGGGTTTGTGAAGGGGAGGTTGTGTCTCACTAAATTGATCGATTTGTTTGAGGAAGTGACAAAAATGATTCATGGAGGTAGGGCAGTGGATGCTGTCTACATGGACTTCAGTAAAGCCTTTGACAAGGCCCCTTATGGCAGGCTGGTACAGAACGTGAAGTCACATGGGATCAGAGATGAGCTGGCAAGATTGGTACAGAATGGCTCAGTCACAGAAGATAGAGGGTACCAGTGAAAGAATATTTTTCTGAATGAAGGTCTGTGACTAGTGGTGTTCCACATAGATCAGTATTAGGACCTTGTTGTTTGGAGTATGTATGAATGATTTGGAGGAAAATGTAATTGGTTTGATTAGTAAGTTTGCGGATGACACAAAGTTTGGTGGAATTATGATACCGATGAGGACTGTCAGAGGATACAGCAGGATATAGATTGGTTAGAGACTTGGGCGGAGAGACGCAGAATACGGACATTTGTGAGGAGATGCGTTTTGAAAGTTCTATTACAGGTGGGAAATATAGAGTAAATATAGAGTAAATGGAGAGTATTGACAGGCAGAAGGATCTGGGTGTACAGATACACAGGTCACTGAAAGTGGCAACGCAGGTGGAGAAGGTAGTCAAGAAGGCATACGGCATGCTTGCCTTCATCGGAAGGGGCATTGAGTGTAAATATTGGCAAGTCATGCTGCAGTTGTATAGAACCTTAGTTCGGCCGCGCTTGGAATATAGTGTTCAATTCTGGTTGCCACACTACCAGAAGGATGTGGAGACTTTGGAGAGGGTACAAAAGAGGTTTACCAGAATGCTTGATATGAAGGGCATTAGCTATGAGGAGAGGTTGGATAAACTCCATTTGTTCTTACTGGAACGGCGGAGGTTGAGGGTCGACCTGATAGAAGTCTACAAAATTATGAGCAGTGGAAACGTCCGATGGCGGCCATGGAGTGAGTGTTCACACATATGCCAGCTCCCACTTGAGGTGGCTTTTTCAATCCTTTACCTCGTTAGCAGCAAAATTGGGATGTTGAGGGAGACCCAGAAGCGGCTCAAGAAGGAAGTGGAAGATTTAGAGAACCGCTCCCGGAGGCAAAATTTGAGAATTTTGGGAATGCCAAAACAGGGCGGATGTTTTGGAGGATAAAGGTGTAGAGGTGGTGGAGCACGGTTATACACCACTGTTGGGGTCGGTGGTGGATTTGTGGGCCAGAAGTGAGTTTAGAAGGAAGGAGCTGCAAGAATAAGAAACTCTTCAAGCGACACAGGAAAAGATGGCGGAGTGTAAGGGGTCGGCCCTACCAGCCCAATGATTGACAGAGCTTTCTGAACGAGAAGTTCAGCCAGCAGAGGAGGGAGGCTCTGGAGGACCTGGCGAAGGTGGTAGACTCGCTGAAATCGGGGATCAACTATGTGGAGCTGAGGCTGGACACCAGAGCCAGGCAATCCAGAAAGTGGAGGAGACAGTGGGGGAGCACGAGGAGCAGCTTCCCTCGTTAGCTGCAAAATTGGGATGTTGAGGGAGACCCAGAAGCGGCTCAAGAAGGAAGTGGAAGATTTAGAGAACCGCTCCCGGAGGCAAAATTTGAGAATTTTGGGAATGCCAGAAGGCATTGAGGGAGTGAGCACAGGCTCTTATGTAGCCAAAATGCTGGAGCAGCTAATGGGGGAGTGGGCCTTCAACTGGCCCTGGAGGTCGATTGGACGCTGATTGGGAAGCCTCAGGTGAATGAGCCGCTGAGGACAATGAACGAAGGTTACATCGGTTCATGGACAAACAGAAGATCTTGCGGTGTGCCAGGCAGACGAGGAGATGTACCTGGTTGCCCTCTTTAAGAAGTGGGGGGTGAAGTTCAGGATGCTGTGCCGGGCCCTCCTTTGGGTGGCCCACAACAGCCGCGAGCATTATTTCAGAACACCGGAGGAGGCAATGGAGTTCTTGAGAGACAATGACCTGGCAGGATATGGAGTATATTGAACTTTGGAGGAAGTGTGAAGTGTGCCTTTTTGTTTATTGCTTTGTTTCTCTTTGGGTGATAGTCAGAGGAGAACCTTTCTTCTTTGAGGGTATGTTTTTTGGGGCATTCTTTGGGGGGATGCTGGAGGACCATGGAGGGTGAGTGCACCTTTTTTCTGATTGTTATTCTTTTTTGCACTATGGAAGCATGCGAACAGTGGGGAGGGGAAATCAGTGGGGGGTAGGATGTTTGGCATCATGGGCGGGGTTGCCAGGCTAGTTGGGCGGGCTAGTTCACAGGAGCGCAACGGGGGCGAACAGGTACTTAAGAGTGTTTGTTTTTAGAAAATGTTTTATTGAAGCATTTGTAATTTTCAGTAACAAATTCACATTTCTTTTTTTTAATAAACGTTTTATTGAGGTATTTCTTTGGCATTTCAACAGCAACAAAATCAACAATATACATAACAAGGAAATATAAATTGCCCTTAGTGTCCAAAAAAAAAAGGTTAGGAGGGATTAGATTACAGGGATAGGGTGGAAGTGAGGGCTTAAGTGGGTCAGTGCAGACTCGATGGGCCGAATGGCCTCCTTCTCCTCTGTATGTTCTATGTATCTATGTATGCCTTCAGCGCTTCCCAGACCACTGCTGTTGAGACCTCCCCCTTATCGTTTACCTGCAGGTAGTTCAGCATGCAATTCCTCACCCTCTCGCACACCGCTTTGGCCGCCAACAGCCCCACATCCAACCTCCATTGCGGGCGCTGCTTGCTATCCATACTGACCTGCAGGTCCACCCAGTGCGGAGCATGGTCCGAGATCGTAATCGCCGAATACCCCTTGTCCACCACCCCTGCCAACAGGGCCCAGCCCACAACAAAGAAATCTATCCGGGAGTACACCTTGTGTATGTGGGAGAAAAAAGAGAATTCCTTGGCCCTCGGCTGCCTAAATCTCCATGGATCCACCCCCGGAACCCCCCTCCCAATCTGCTCCGTAAACCCTTTCAGCTCCTTTGCCATTGCTGACACCTTGCCCGTTCTCCAGCATGACAGGTCCAGGCCTAGATCAATAACCGTGTTGAAATCCCCACTCATAATCAGCCTGTGCGAATCCAGGTCCGGAATCTTCCCCAGCATCCTCTTTATAAAATCCCCATCGTCCCAATTTGGCGCTTATACATTGACCAGCACTACCTTCATACCCTGCAGCTTGCCACTAACCATGATATGTCGACCTCCCACATCCGCGACTATCCTCCCCACCTCAAATGCCACCCATTTGTTAATCGGAATTGCAGCCCCTCTTGTTTTGAATCCAGCCCTGAGTGGAAAACCTGACTTACCCAACCTTTCCTCAACCTGACCTGATCCACTACTTTAAGAGGTGTCTCCTGCAGCATCACCACGTCCGCCTTCAGTCTCCTCAGGTGCACAAACACACGTGCCCTCTATACCGGCCAATTTAGCCCCCAGACATTCCAGGTGACCGGCCTAGTTGGGGGGCAAAGTCCCCCCCCCCCTCCCCCGCCGGTCAGCCATCCCCTTTCTTAGGCCCGTCTCTAGCCCATGCGCCGCACCTCCTCCAGCGCTCCCCGCGGCAGCCCCCATCCCCGACTCCCTCAGTGACCTTCCATCGAAGTCCCTCCCACGTCAGCAGAACCCATCCCCTCTAACCCCCGCAAACAACACTACTCTAAATCCCAACCCAGCTAATAAACTAAGCATATACACCCCCCCTCCCACTGTGCTTCCATGAGCTAGCTCACCCAGCTAGCTTGGTGGCCCCACCTCTGGCGACAAGAAGTCTCCCACCCATTGTTCCTCGCACCCCTCGCACTGCTCCTGCAAACAAATTTCCTCATCCAACAATCCCCAAACAAACACCCAGCAGCAAGAAAACCCAAAAAACCCAAAGCACCACCCACCGAAACCCAGACAGGCACATCTCCATCACACAAAAGTGCACATCAGTAAAAACACACAAGATAAACACAAAAGGAATATTGCCAACATCTACCCAGAAAAAACGAAACGGAAAATCGACCCCCCCCCCCGCCCCACTTTCCTTTTCCCCAAAACAGAGGTCCAAAAAAGACTGACACAAAACAATACGAGAAGGCATAATCAATTTAACAACAGAGAAAAAACACACCCCACCAAAAACACCAAGGGGGAGTAAAGAAAAACAAACAAGACCCCCCCAGAGAAAAACAGAAAAGGAAAAAGGGCCCAATATAGGCCAACATATTGTCACTGAGTCCAAAAGTTCTCAAATTCCCACCAGTCCTTTTCTTTTTGCAAAGTCCAGTGCCTCATCGGGTGACTCAAAATAATGATGTTGGTCTTCATGCGTAACCCACAGCGTCTGCCAGATACAGCAGACCAAACTTCACCTGCTTCTTAAAGAATATCGCCTTGACTTGGTTGAAGCCTGCCCTCTTCCTCGCCACCTCCACGCTCAGGTCCTGGTACGCCTGCAGGAAGTTATTATCCCACTTGCAACTCCGCGTGCACTTGGCCCACCAAAGAATGTATTCCTTGTCCAGGAACCTATGGAATCTCACCACCGTTGCCCTTGGAGGGTCCCCCGCCCATGGCTTCCTGGGAAGCGCCCTGTACGCCCTGTCCACCTCCAGCGGTCGGGGGGATGCCCCCTCCCCCAGCAGTTTTTCGAACATACCCGCCAAGTATGCTCCAGCATCTGCTCCCTCAGCTCCCTCCGGGAGCCCAACATTTCTTAGGTTCTGCCGGCAGGACCGTATCTCAGGGTCCTCCACCTTCTCCAGGAGCCTTTTCTGCTGTTCCCGAAGCACCCCCACCTCCAGCTCCACTGCTGTTTGGTGCTCCTCTTGTTCCAGCAGTGCCTTCTCCACCTTCTGAACCACCGGATCCTGGGCATCCACTCTGCTCTCTCGGCGGTCAATTGATTCTTTGATTGGGTCCATGCATTCCCATCTCCTGGTGAAGCCATCCTGAATGGCCTGCATCACTGGGCCTGTTGGTCGCTGCGCTGCTGCCCCAGGGGTCCGTTCCTCGACCATACTGTCTCCCATTGCAGCTTTAACACAGCTCATTACTGGCTTCTTGTTTCTGCCCTTTCGTGCACTTCTGATCCTTTTTTCCATAAGCCAATGCGAGGAAACAGTGCCCAGTTGCCTCAACCTACAAGTTTTCCGTTTAAAACCAGAAGAAAGTCTGGGGAAAGGTCCAAAAGTCCGACCAGAGCGTGAGCCACTAAATGTGCGACTTACTCTTCCTTAGCCGTCACCGGAGGTCCCCACATTAACATTTCTTAAACAACCGCGTGGGCCGACACACGCAAAAAAACCTGAAAAGCAATGTCCCGTACTGCCCACGCTCTATTTCCTTATTACCTGTATACTGAGTTCCCTGTCCTTATCTAACACTGCCATGCCTCCTATTTTCCCTCCCCCACTTGACTCCCGGATCATCCGATGCCCCAAATATTGCCAGTTACCCTCCCTTCCAGGACTTCTGACATAACGTCCGCAAATCCCAGCCAGAATCTCCTCAACTTCGGACATTCCCAGAACATATCTACATGGTTAGCTGGGCTACCCCCACACCGCCCACATCTGTCCTCCACCTCGTCAAAAAACCTGCTCATCCGGGCTACCGTCATGTGGGCCCTGTGGACCACTTTGAACTGGATCGGGCTAAGTCTGGCACAGGACGAGCATAAATTGACTCTCTTCAAGGCTTTTTCCCACTTTTCCATTTCCAGCTCCCTTCCCAGCTCCTCTTTCCACTTCCGCTTCACCTCCCTCAAACACGCCGTCATCCCAGTTTGGGGGCATATATATTTACCAACATCACTGTCATTCCCTCCAGTTTCACGCTAACCATAATAAATCTGCCTCCCGGGTCTGTCTCTATTTTCCCCACCTCAAACGCCACCCTTTCGTTAATCAGGATGGCCACCCCCCATTGTTTTAAAGTCCAATCCTGAATGGAACACCTGTCTGACCCATCCCTTTTCAGTCTGAATTGATCCCCCGGCTTCAATTGTGTCTCCTGTAACATGGCCACATCCACCTTTAACTGTCTCAAGTGTGCGAACACACGGGCCCTCTTGACCGGCCCATTCAGGCCACGAACATTCCACGTTACCAGTCTGGTTGGAAGGGCTCTTGCCCCACCCTGCCCTGTCGATCAGCGATGACCTTTCCTAGGCCAGCCCTTAGCCCATGGCCCACGCTTCCCCAGATCTGCCCCTCGGCAGCAGCCGCCATCTCGTCTCCATCTCCAGCCTCCTGGAAGTCTCCTACCCCTCCCTCTCCAGTCCCTCCCCCCATACCCTGTTACTTTTCAGCTCACCCCCCACTTCGCTCCCGTGAACGAGCCTTACCAGCTTGCCTAGCAGGTCGCGCCCCTGGCGCCGAGGATTCCACCAGCTGCTGGATCTTTACCCCCAACTCTTAACATAAGCTTTCAAAACAATAGCACCAAACACAGAAAGCAAACAAACCATCCACTTAAGGTCTGGGCTGAACGGCCCACCCCTTCCCCTTTGCAACATCTAATCAATCCCATCACCTTCAAATAAAGTCCCAAATAATGGATGTGAAAACAAACAAGATAAATGGAAAGACAGAAAATATTATGCATGCAATAACTCAGACAGATGTCTTTCCTTCCTAGAACATCTTAATTTGAGAACTTTTCTTCACCCCCCTCCATTTTTTTTATTTTTTTTACAACACAAAAAAAAGGAAGAAACTGTACCTTGGTACATACACTAAAAGGTCAAAGTTAGATAACTCATAGAAATCCTTCTCTTCCCGGTCATCGCAACTCAAGTTACAGTGCACCACAGAACATTTTGATTTAAATCGTTACCGACCAGTTTTTTAAAAAGTCCTGATGGGTTCCCCCAGGTTGTTGTCTTTCGTAAAGACTGCCACTTCTTCCAGCGAGCCAAAATATAGTTCCCGGTCCTCGTAGGTTACCCAAAGACAGGTCGGTTAGAGCAGTCCAAATGTTATTCCCTTTGCATACATGGCCGCTTTAACGTTATTAAAACGTGCCCTCCTCTGAGCAAGTTTTGCTCCTAAGTCTTTCACTCAGGATTGGTTTTGAAGATGTGGGGGATGTCGGTGCTGATAAATAAGCGGGTAATGTTTGAGGTGGGGATTATAGTAGCAGATTTGGGTGTGAAAGAGGGGTGCCAGTGATCTTGGTGAACGTTTATGCCCCAAATTGGGACGATGTTGAATTCATGAGGCGGGTGTTGGGGAAGATGCCGGACCTGGACTCGCACCGGCTGATTATGGGGGGAAATTTAATGCTGTTATCGAGCCGAGATTGGACCGGTCGAGTCCACTGTCAGGGAGTGTGTCGGCTGTGGCCAAGAAGCTGAAGGGGTTCATGGAGCGTATGTGGGGGGGGGGGCAGCGATTGTGGTCTCTGAACATGCGCCACATTGGGTGGGCTTGCAAGTGGACCGGGGAGCGGAGGGGTCAGTGCCTGAAGTGGAGATGAGACGTGAGGTTGCTAGCAGTTGAGGAGGTGTGTGAGCCAGTGAGGGTCACTATTTGGGGTATGTGGAGCTGAATGATAACGCCGCCATGTTATGGAAGGTGCTTAAGGCAGTGGTCGGGGAAAGTTTATATCGGATCCGGGTGCATAGGACGGAGCGGGCAGAGATGGCTACGCTGGTGGAGGAGCTGCTATGGGTAGGTAAGAGGTACTCGGAGGCGCCGGAGACAGGGTTGTGAAGGAGTGGCAGAAGCTCCAGATGGAGTTCGGGCTGGTATCTTCAAGGATGGCAGTGGGGCAGTTACGTAGGGCCAGGGAGGCAGTGTATGAATATTGGGAGAAAGTGAGCAGGATGCAAGTTCACCATCTTAGGAAGCAGGAGGCGGCGAGGGAGATCGTAAATGTGAATGTTGGGAGAGGAAGAGTGGTTTTGGATCCGGTAGGGGTGAATTGGATTTTTGAGGAATTCTATAAGACGTTGTATGAATCAGAGCCCCCGACTGGGGAAAAGGGAATGCGGTGATTTCTGGGCGGGTTGGAGTTCCACAAAGTGGAGGCGGACCTGATAGAAGGGGTGGGGGCACCCATTGGACTGGTGGAGATGATGGAGGGTATCGGGCTGATGCAGGCAGGGAAGGCCCCGGGCCCAGATGGGTTCCCGGGAAAATTTTACAAGAAGTTTTCGGGGGATCTGGGGTCCCTTCTGATGAAGGCATACAATGAAGTGAGTGAGATTGGGTAGCTTCCTCCTACGTTATCGCAGGCTTCAATATCCTTAATTTTGAAGAAGGATGAGGACCCGGAGCAGTGTGGGTCCTACCATCCGATATTGCTGCTCAATGTGGATGCCAAACTACTGGCAAAGATGTTGGCCTCGCGGATTGAGGACTGTGTGCTAGGTGATAGGGGAAGACTTGACGGGGTTTGTAAAGGGGAGGCATCTGTCACCGAACATTAGGCGTTTATTGAATGTGATTGGGTCTGGTTGCTGTATTGGGCGCCAGTAGCAAGTGTGTGGGCGAATTGGGTGAGTTTGGGGTATTTCAGACGACATCATGGGCAAGACGGGATGCCTACTCTCTCCATTGCTTTTTGCTTCGCCGATGGAGCCACTGGCAATGGTGCTTGGAGCGTCAAGGAGCTGCAATGGGATAATGCGGGGGGGGTGGACCATTAGGGTCTCGCTCTACACCGACGATCTGATGCTTTATATATCGGATCCACTGGGACGTATTGGGGGGGATCGTGAACATTTTTGAGGAATTCAACCGGTTTTCCGGATATAAGTTGGGATAGAGTGAGGTCTTTCCGATCAAGACAAGGGGGCAGTGGAGGAGGTTGGGCGAGCTGCTGTTTAAATTGGTGGGGACATGCTTTAGATTCTTGAGCATCCAGGTGGCGCGGGGATGAGAACAACTACATAAATTGAATTTGATGCGGTTGGTGGAGCAGATGCAAGGGGACTTTATGAGATGGAACGTGCTCCCATTGTTGCTGGCGGGGTAGGTGCAAATCGTGAAAATGACAGAACTCCCGAGGTTCTTATTTGTTTTCCAGAACTTTCCGATCTTTATTTCAAAGACGTTTTTCATGAAAATTAATGGTCTGATTTTGTGGTATGTGTGGGCAGGAAAATCCCCACATGTAAAGAAAGAAAGAAGGAGCTGTTGGAATGGGAACACGGTGTTTGTAAAAGGAAGGTTTCTGTCATCGAACGTTAGGTGTGGGGGGAGGGTTGTGGGGGTGGGCTTGCCTTGCCTAAGAGAATGAACTATTACTTGATAGCGAATATAGACATGGGTAGGAAGTAGGTAGTGGGGGAGAGGTCGGCATGGGACCAGATGGAGGCAGCCTCCTGTAAGGACACAAACTTTGGGGCACTGTTGACGGAGCCTCTGCCGTTCTTGCCGGCCAAGTGATCCGCGAGCCCGGAGGTGGTGGCGGCCCTGAGGTTCTCGGGACTGTGATGGCAATATCTGAATTTGGAGGGTGCCTCGGTCAAGGATATGTTGAAAGCAGGAGTTGGTGAGAGTAGGATATTGGATATTTATGAGGAGTTAATGGACTGGGAGGGAGCCCCAATCGGAGTAGTTAAATAGAAGTGGGAGGAGGAGCTAGGGAGGGGAATGGAGGTTGGGTTGTGGGAAGAGGCTTTGAGGAGAGTAAATACATCCTTTTTTTGTGCTGGGCTTAGCCTTATTCAATTCAAAGTAGTTGATAGGGTGCATATGATGGTGGCCAGAATGAGCAGGTTCTTTGAGGGGTGGAGGGGGGTGTGTGGGGAGGCCCGCGAACCATGTTCACATATTTTGAGCATGCCTGAAGCTGAAGGGGTTTTGGCAATGGTTTTCACACGTAATGTCCGAAGTGCTGAAGGTGAACTTTGCCCCAAGTCCAGAATATTCGGAGTGTCGGAAGACGATGCAGTCCAGGGGGCGAGAGAGGCTGACATTTTGGCCTTTGCCTCCCTAATTGCCCAGAGACGGATTTTTTTGGAGTGGAGGGACTCGGGGTGGCCGAAGCTGGGAGTGTGGGTGAGCGAGTTCGCGGAATTCTTTAGGCTGGAAAAAAGCATGTTTGCCTTGAGAGGTTCATGGATGGCTTTGCCCGGAAATGGAAACCATTTATGGGCAGTGGATAAAGGGGCCGAAAATGGGTAATGCAGGGTGGGTGGAGGGGAATGACATAAAGGGTGGGGCGATGGGGTGTTATTTATTTGTTATAAGATTTCCTGTCTGTTCTCTTTTTGGTTTTGGTTGTGTTCAATGTATGCACATAAATGCTTTAATAAAAATATATCTTTTTTAAATTATGAGTGACAAGGACAGAGTGGATAATCAGAAACTTTTTCGCGTGGAAGAGTCAATTACTAGGGAACATAGGTTTAAGGTGTGTGGGGGGGCAAAGTTTAGAGGAGATGTGCGGGGGGGGGGGGGGGGCGCAAAGTTTAGAGAAGTGTGAGGGAGGTTTTTTTACACAAAGGGTTGTGGATGCCTGGAACATGCTGCTGGAGGAGGTGGTGGAAGCTCTAAATAAGAGTCATATTCAACTTAAAACATTATCTTTGTTTCCCACTGCCATTGCCAGACCTGCAATGTGTTTCCAACACTTCCAGTTTTTACTTCAGATTTCCAGTACACATAGTATTTTGCTTTTGTTCTTGTACTACCTGCCTGGTCCTCCTTTTTCCTGTGCGGCAATCACCCATTTCTTTTTCATCTGCATACCCTTAAACTGTGGGCTGACCACATCTAGAATTGTACGATGCATGTAATTGTCAGTGGGTGTATCACAGTGATGCCAGCTGCCTCTAAAACCCCAACATCAGAGCTTCTGCTCCTCCAGCGCACTTCCTGCACGTGCGGTTGACTTGGACATGAGAAGCATTCTAGGATTCCCAAATATTACAGGATGCACATTCTAAGAACATGAGGATCCCAGCCACTAATCTATTTATTAGACTCACTAATCTTAACAGATATATTATTAAAACAAATACTCACCGGTCAACCGACTCCTTTGTCCGACAATACATATTTTTACATTGTTCCTTGACGCTCATGATCACTCTGCTCTGTTGCTCTGTTGTCGAGCTCCCTGAGCTTCCCTAAAATACTGTGGACAGTGAATGTTGGCAAACTGAGTAACCATGAGGAAATGAAAAGCCAGCACAGATTTGTTAAAGATAAGTCATGTTTAAGTAAATTGTTTTGAGTTTTCTGATGAGGTAACAGAAGATTGTTGAGGTTATATGGTTGATGTGGTGTATTTGGACTTCCAATAGGTGTTTGACAAAGTTCCCCATAATGGGCTTGACAGCAAAGTTGAAACTCTTGAAAACGAGGAACAGTGGCAGTATGATACAAAGTTGATTATTGACAGGAAACATAAAGTAGTCATGAACAGTTTTTTTTTCAATCTGGGGCAATTGCAGTTCCAAGTGATCGATACTAGGATCATGAAGAAACAGTGCAGAAAAGATTACCAAGAATGGTTTACAAAGATAAGGTTACATGGATAGGCATGGAGACGCTGGGGTTATTTTCCTTTGAGAAAAGCAGATTTAAAAAATATTTCATAGAGCTATTCAAAATCAAGAGGTGCCTGGAC
This sequence comes from Scyliorhinus canicula, assembly GCF_902713615.1. Lineage (NCBI taxonomy): Eukaryota > Metazoa > Chordata > Chondrichthyes > Carcharhiniformes > Scyliorhinidae > Scyliorhinus > Scyliorhinus canicula. Next base: position 160,997,619 of record NC_052146.1, read on the forward strand.
AAAATACACAGAGAAATTTTCCCGTTGGCAGAAGGATTGAGCAGTAGAGGACACTGCTCAAAGGGGATTGACAAAAGATGCAGCCGCGACATGAGAAAATATTTTTACGCAGTGAGTGGCTAAGATGTGGAATGCAGATTTAATGTGGCTGAAGAGAAACAGTTTCAGGGTTACATGCAAACCGTGGACAATTAAGACTGGTTGAGCTGCTCTTGCCGAGACCGAACACAGACAGAATGGAATGAAGGGCCACTTTCTATGCTATAACCATTCAATAATTCTATGATTAGTAAAATGTTACCACCACAAAATGTTATATCTTTGCTCATTAGTCAAATGGCTACTGGCTGGAATGCTCCAGTCGTGCAATTCAATTTTCCCATCAGCAGTTCATCCCCACCAGCGGGTTTCACGGCAGCATGAGGTGTTTAAAATGGGAAATAGAATCTCGCCACAAGCGAAATGTGCATGGCCGAGAAACATGGGGCTGGCGGAATGGAGAATTCCGCCCACTGTCTTTATACTCGTCACACTTTAAACCTTAGAAATCAATATTGGTGATGTGAGTAGGTAAATACTCACAAAAGTTTCTGTTTTAATGCCAGTAGCAAACAGTTAATTTAAATAAATTAATGCCTCACTAAACTAACAGGTGTGTCACACAAATGTGCTAAGTGCTTTTCAACTTGCTTTGGCAACAGTTACATGTAGGCCATTATATCTAATCATGTTGAATCTTTTTACTTTCCTCTCATTACTGTTGTCATTGTAGAATCATTTTTTAGAATTTAAAACTTAAAAAATGATTAGGACTGATCAAGAATTTAATTGTGAAATTTAGACTATCAGAAAATGGCAAAGAAACCTAAAATTAATGCATGATTCTGACTTTATTGGTGAGATTAAACAGATGGAGTTTAATCCTAATGTTCTCTGTAATATCTTGCCCTTTCAATAATTTTAATTGATGGATGTTTTTCCTGTAGCTCCCCATGAGATGTGTAGGGATGACTACATCATGGCAATGACCTGGAAGAGGACTGCAGCTGGGGGGCTGGTTTATAACAAGTGCCCTCCAAATGCAACAGGTTTGTTTGTTAAGCGTATCTTCACACCCATACTGCTTTATACACTTTGGGGAGTAGTGGGGGAAGTGGTGGAAGGATTTCCGAGCTGATTATAAGCCCGTTGAACCGCGTTGAATGCTCTTTCCATGCTCAACAGGTCCTTGTATTGAACTTAGAACCTGAGTTTCTGGTTCAGTGCTACCACTGTGCCACAAGGCCTCCACAATGTAACAGTAACAAGAGAACAATAATATCACTTGCTTTGCAAGGAAATACCTCAACAGTTTTTAGTTCACTTCTTGTACATAAATCAATGTCCCATGACAGTAATTCAGTTGATACACATTCACGTTTTAGTAATCTGAAAAAGGGGCTGTTGCAAATTCAGGTTGACCGTTATTCCAAGAGCAATTACATGACAACAAAGGTCTGTTGGTTAATGAATTGGGGTAAGTGTTAAAATCAGATATCTCTGTTTTTACTGAGCAAACTGATAATTTAACTTGCTAATGAATCATCATTTCCTCTTGTGATTTTAACCCTGTTTCTGCATATAAATATAACTTTATTATATTGTAATGCAGCATATTTTTATTGAATGCATTTGAGTTCCAAGGCCAATTGGTGAAAAGTACTTCAAGTGAGAAGCAATCGATCAGTATGGATAATTGTTGCTCTTCAAAATAACAATATACAGCCTCAACAAAAATAGCAATTTATATTTGTAGAAGCATCATTAAATTAACTATCCTTAAGTACTTCACAGAAACAGAAGGAAATGAATGGTGAGTTAAAGGAGTGGGTTTTAAGAAAGACCGTAAAGCTGAGGTGAAAGAGGAACAAACTGCTCAACTCATTTTATCTCACAAATTTTCCAATGGAGAGGGGGAGGATGATGAAAATGCCAGCACCGGACCAACCAATCACATTGCTGCTCAGAATACTAGGGATGTTCCAATAGCTTGAAGGCTGAGTTAGTTAGCCATTCACAATGGATTAAAGTAACTATTATATTCTCCAATGTTTTTTTTTCTTATAAATTTAGAGTACCCAATTCATTTTTTCCAATCGAGGGGCAATTTAGCGTGGCCAGTCCAACCATACTGCACATCTTTGAGTTGTGGGGGCGAAACTTGCGCAATCACAGGGAGAATGTGTAAACTCCACACGGACAGTGACCCAGAGCCGGGATCGAATCTGGGCCCTCGGCTGCGGGAGGCAACAATGCTAACCACTGTGCCACCGTCCTGCCCAAACTTCACCTTCTCGAGAGTCAGAAATGTAAGTAGATCCCCCGTCAAGCCGAGACACTGGACAGAGAAGCTGACCTCCACCCCAACAGGACCCACCTCCAGGCAGTCAGTGAGGCGAAGGCTAAAACATTTGTCCCGCCTGCAACTCGGGCCGGTCCGACACCCCGAAAATGGCTTCTAAGGACCCTGGTTCCAAGTTCACGAGTACAACCCCCGAGATGACCCTGAAAAATCTCCCTGCAAGAATTGCCTCATTTTCACCCTTTCCCTTGTGAGGTGTGCCCTATACACAACCTTCAGCTGTATTAGCCCTAACCTCGTGCATGAAGTTGAGGCGTTCGCCCTCAGGAGCACCTTAGACCACAAACTGTCTTCCATGGACTCCACCAACTCTTCCTCCCCCACCGGGGAACCACCCAGGGCCACGCTCAAGGCAGCTCACAGTGAGGGCAGTGTCAGCCAGCAGTGTCCTTGGCAGCAGGGACGGGCGCCAGGACCAGGGGCACCGACGGGGCCAGATACCGATGGGGCAGAGGTGGGGGGTGGGGGGGGGAACATGTGTGGGCAGTGCCTGCAGTGCCAACCTGGGCCACCATGTAGCCCATGGTACCAGTTTGGCACGGGAATATGAGCCATGCAAACATGTTGGCCTTTCACCCCCTGCAGACAATGTTATTCGGACACCAACGCGTGATGCTGGCCACTGTAGTGACGGCCACAGCCCTGTGAGATACCCTGCAACCATGTGAGCGGGGGCCAGAGAGGAGGGGATAGCTGGAGCAAAGGAACGGGCTGCAGAGGTGCAGGTGGCGGCCACACATGCTGGAGGGCCGGCTGCCCAATAGGCCGAGGAGGAGGAAGAGGTGTCATGTAGGCGCCGCATGAGGCCCCGCGTGTACCATAGAATTTACAGTGCAAATGGAGGCCATTCAGCCCATCGAGTCTGCACCGGCTCTTTGAAAGAGCACCCTACCAAAGCCCACACCTCCACCCTATCCCCATAAACATGTAACCACACCCAACACTAAGGGCAATTTTGAACACGAAGGGCAATTTAGCATGGCCAATGCACCTAATCTGCACATCTTTGGATTGTGGGAGGAAACCGGAGCTCCCGGAGGAAACCCACGCATTCACGGGGAGAACGTGCAGACTCCGCACAGACAGTGACCCAAGCCGGGAATTGAACCTGGGACCCTGGAGCTGTGAAGCAATTGTGCGAACCACCATGCTACCGTGCTGCCCCAACACTGGCACCGTGCTCTACCGGCACCGCATGTCAATCGAGGACCTGCCAAACCGGGCACGCCGACGGAGACTGCGGATAAGCAGAGGGACTGTGCGACACTTCTGCCAGATGATGGCACACCTGGCACTGCGGGGGTTTGGGGAGGACACCCGCTTCTGGTGACTGTCAAGGTGACGATTGCCCTGAACCTTTATGTCACGGGGTCATTCCAGTCACCGATTGGGGACTTGTCGGGATCTCACAGATCTCGGCACACAGCTGCATCCATGCCACCTCGGATGCCCTCTATGCACAGGCGGACCAGTACATACAGTTCCATGTGGACCGTGCCCACCAGGATGCCTGGGCAGCGGGGTTCGCTGCTGTCGCCGGGATGCCTCGGGTCCAGGGAGTGATCGACAGGATGCATATCGTCATAAGGGCACTGGCAGATAACAGGCCACTGTACATCCACAAATAGGGGTTTCACTCCATGAACATACAGCTGGTCTGCAATTAACAGCTGTGCATCATGCGCTTCTGCGCCCGATACCCGGGCAGCGTGCACGACTTATTCATCTTGGCACACTCGGTGATCCCCGGCTGCGGGGTTGGCTGCTTGGCCGCTGCGGTCGTGGCGGATGACGCCTAATTGGAGGCCACAGACCGACGCAGAGAGTCGATACAATGACGCCCTTACCGCGATTAGGGATGTGGTCAAGCGGTGCTTCGGCATCCTCAAGGTGCGCTTCAGGTGCCTGAATCATTCTGGAGGGGCCCGCCAATATAAGGCTGTGAGGGTCGTCCGCATCGTGGTGGCCTGCTGCATTCTCCAAAATATTGCACAGCAGAGGGCGATGTGCTGTAACAGGAGGATGTGGAGGAAGGGCAGGCTTTGTCCGACGAGGAGGATGCGGGGGAGGGGGATGATCAGTCGGACATGGGGCCCAGGTAGGTACGGGAGACCGCACAACACCATCGCCAGGGCCAGTGCGCATGGGTCTCCCTCATTGTGACACGGTTCGCCGTCTGGGGGGGTGCTGGTGAGGGACACGGACACCACATCCCAGACGCACACCCACTCAACTGCCACACCACCAAACCGCTCGCATGCACAGCCCCTCCATGATACATACCTGTGGCGCAATAAGCTGGGGGCCCTGGGTTTGCATTAACAGCAGGTCTGTTCCATGGGATGGAGGATGATGACAACCCTCTCTGCGATGAGTTCCAGTACTCCACATCGCATGACAGGGGGGAGGACTGTCCACCGATGGGGCCTGCACTGGTTGCCCATCACCCACTCCCACTGGCCAGCACTGACTCCCCCCCCCATCAGTCAGAGCACCGAGGCAGGTTTCAACGGTGTTAACAGGTGTTTATTGTGGAGAAATATATGCAGTCTGTGCCCTAACCCCATGACTCCACTGTGCCTGTACCCGTGCCAACTTAACTGGTGTCTAACTTTCTGGCCTTACGGGCCATAACACTACACCGAGATGGTTTCCCAGACGGGAGAGCAGGAGTGGAGGTGGCCTGCTGTGACTCCTGCCTTGCGACATGGATGCCTGTTGACGCACGCCTCCTGGGGCGATCCAACCTGGGTGGGCCCAGCCGCTGCTCGGGTGTCCCGGGTGGCATGGTCCTGCCCTGATTGCCCACTGCCCACCAGATGCACCAGGGAGAGGAGTGGGGGGAGTCCGAAGGTGATGCTGTCTTCGAAAACCTCCCCTGCTGGTGTCACCGGCATGGGTCCCATCACCTACTCCTCCCTCGGGTACCCATGGGCCCTCAGGCTACTCCATGGGACAGGGGTGCAAGTGGAGCCATCCCCTGAGCCCCCTCCGCCACCTGGCGCTGCCAATCCTGCAGGTCCGCTCTGGTCTCGACCGGGGTCTGCACGTTCGTGGCCATGGAGCATAGGGAGTGGACCATCTCCGCCTGGGACTGCTCCACATCATGCTGCAATTGTACCACCACCCTGAGGGTCTGTGCCACAGCAGCCAGTGACTTGACCACCTCCCTCTGGGTCTGGACCACCTCCCTCTGGGACTGGGCCACCAACCTCTGTGTCTGCGCAACACAGCCAGTGCCTGGGCAATGCCACTGACGATCTCAGCTACGGCCTGCTGTGACTAGGCCACGCTGAGGAGTGCCACTGCAATCTCCAGGTGGCTCTGGCACATGGCTGCCTGTGAGAGGGCATCCCTGTCCTGGGCCTCAGCCCCTGCCTGCACAGAATGCCCCAGGCCTTGCACTCTCTGACCCATATCCGACACTGTCGCCCCCATTGCCTCCACCGCGGACGCCACCCGTGCGGTGTCAGCCTGGTTGGCACGCATGAACAGCAACACCCCCTGCTCATGCATGCAATGGATTCCTTTCCACCTGCGCCTGCAGGTGCTGGATGCCCACTGTCATCCCCTCTTGTAGTCCCTGCGTCTCTGACTGCACCTGCTTTGAAGCTGGGACCCATCTGGGCAGCAGCTGGCCTGCCCTCTGACTGAGGCTGGCCTGCCCTCCAACTGTCCGTCCCCTCAGCTGCTCCTACCTCCACCTGCTGTACCGGATGGGATGTGTGGTGCACACCAGGTGGTGTCCCAGGAGGCTCCTCACTAATGTTCACAACCGAGGTGATAGTCTCTGGGATGCTGGAGGGTGTTGCAGACAGCAATGACGGAAAGTCGGTGTCCTCCTCCGCCTAAGCTCCGGGGTGTCCTGAGTCTCTGGCAGAGGGCTGGTCTTCGGGCTACTCTTCCCATCAGTGCTTGACTGCATGGGGGGAACTGGCTCTGGCACAGGCTGGCCCCCAGCTCTGGATGGCTCTGGATGGACCGGCCCCATCTCTGGAAGGTCCTGCAGGACATAAGATGACATGTATGGTTAAACAGCGATCTGGAGGGGGTGTGTTCATGGAGGTAAGGGTGAGTGGGGGTATGGACTGAGGCAATTGCGGGTTGGGAGTGATGAGGGGGGGGGGGGCGCGGGCTGAGGGGGGTGGAGGTTGGGGGGGTGAAGGGATTATGGGGGTGTGGTGGAGGTTGGTATCGACACATGGGCAGCACGGTAGCATGGTGGTTAGCATAAATGGTTCATAGCTCCAGGGTCCCAGGTTCGATTCCCGGCTGGGTCACTGTCTGTGCGGAGTCTGCACGTCCTCCCCATGTGTGCGTGGGTTTTCTCCGGGTGTTCCGGTTTCCTCCCACAGTCCAAAGATGTGCGGGTTTGGTGGATTGGCCATGCTAAATTGCCCGTAGTGTCCTAAAAAGTAAGGTTAAGGGGGGGGGGGGGGGGAGGGGTTGTTGGGTTACGGGTATAGGGTGGATACGTGGGTTTGAGTGGGGTGATCATGGCTCGGCACAACATCGAGGGCCGAAGGGCCTGTTCTGTGCTGTACTGTTCTATGTTCTATGTGTCATCGGGACCCGCAGCTAAGTGGGGTCTTACTCGTTCGCCCGCTGCCGACCTCCACATCGGTGACCGCCCTTTCCTTCAGGCCACCAACCACGTCCTGTGCCCTCTGTCCGGGCATGGTGACAGGCCACAGGTGGTGGTCCCCCTTCAGTCTTCTTCCGCACCTGGCGGTTGTGCGCGGCCTTCTGCTGGGAGGGGTGGCAAACACAGACAACGACACTGTTAGAGGTTTTGACGCAGGCAGCCCAGGGATTGGTAGATGATGGCATCAGTGGGCAGGGTACCCGGCCTTTGCGGCTGGCATGGGTTCTGGCGTGTGGGGCAGGGTGGGGGGGTTCAACCGTCCCCCAGGGGAGAGGGGCCGGGTTTCAGGTATGGGGACGGCAGGGTCAGTGCCAGGGGCACAGCGATGCCGACCCGCCCTGGCCGCCCTGAGGAAGTCGATCAGTTTCTCCGGCACTGCATGCCAGTCCAGATGATGTTGTCCAAGGCGCTGACCGCGCCTGTCACCTGAGCCCTGAAGTTTCAGTCAGGGATTACTTTGGGATTAGAGATCACAATTCCGTAAGTTTTAGAACACTCATGGACAAAGACGAGAGTGGTCCTAAAGGAAGAGTGCTAAGTTGGGGGAAGGCCAACTATACCAAAATTCGGCAGGAGCTGGGGAATGTGGATTGGTAGCAGCTGTTTGAAGGTAAATCCATATTTGATATGTGGGAGGCTTTTAAAGAGAGGTTGATTAGAGTGCAGTACAGACATGTCCCTGTGAAAATAAGGGATAGAAATTGCAAGATTAGGGAACCATGGATGACTGGTGAAATTGTGAGACTAACTAAGTGGAAAAAGGAAGCATACATAAGGTCTAGGTGACTGAAGACAGACAAAGCTTTGGAAGAATATCGGGAATGTAGGACCAATCTGAAACGAGGAATTAAGAGGGCTAAAAATGGTCATGAAATATCTTCAGCAAAGAGGGTTAAGGAAAATCCCAAAGCCTTTTATTCATATATAAGGAGCAAGAGGGTAACTAGAGAAAGGGTTGGCCCACTCAAGGACAAAGGAGGAAAGTTATGCGTGGAGTCAGAGAAAATGGGTGCGATTCTTAACGAGTACTTTGCATTGGTATTCACCGAGGAGAGGGACATGATGGATGTAGAGATTAGGGATAGATGTTTGATTACTCTAGGTCAAGTCGGCATAAGGAGGGAGGATGTGTTGGGTATTCTAAAAGGCATTAAGGTGGACAAGTCCCCAGGTCCGGATGGGATCTATCCCAGGTTACTAAGAGAAGTGAGAGAGGAAATAGCTGGGGCCTTAACAGATATCTTTGCAGCATCCTTGAATATGGGTGAGGTACCGAAGGACTGGAGAATTGCTAATAGAACATAGAACATTCGTCCATATGTCTATCCAATGACCATTTGAATGCCCTTAGTGTTGGCGAGTCTACTACTGTTGCATGCAGGGCATTCCACACCCTTACTACTCTCTGAGTAAAGAACCTACCTCTGACATCTGTCCTATATGTTGTCCCCTTGTTTAAGAAGGGCAGCAGGGATAATACAGGTAATTATAGACTGGTGAGCCTGACATCAGTGGTAGGGAAGTTGCTCGACAAGATACTGAGGGATAGGATCTACTCCCATTTGGAAGAAAATGGGCTTATCAGTGATAGACAACATGGTTTTGTGCAGGGAAGGTCATGTCTTACCAACTTAATAGATTTCTTTGAGGAAGTGACAAAGTTGATTGATGAGGGAAGGGCTGCAGATGTCACATATATGGACTTCAGTAAGGCATTTAATATGGTTCCCCATGGTAGGCTGATGGAGAAAGTGAAATCTCATGGGGTCCAGGGTATACTTGCTAGATGGATAAAGAACTGCTTGGGCAACAGGAGACAGAGAGTAGTAGTGGAAGGGAGTTTCTCAAAATGGAGAACTGTGGTGTTCCACAGGGATCCGTGCTGGGACCACTGTTGTTTGTGATATACAAAAATGATCTGGAGGAAGGTATAGGTGGTTTGATTAGCAAGTTTGCAGATGACACTAAGATTGGTGGAGTAGCAGATAGTGAAGGGAACTGTCAGAGAATACAGCAGAATATAGATAGATTGGGGAGTTGGGCGAAGAAATGGCAGATGGAGTTCAATCCGGGCAAATGCGAGGTGATGCATTTTGGAAGATCCAATTCAAGTGCGAACTATACGGTAAATGAAAAAGCCCTGGGGAAAATTGATGTACAGAGAGATCTAGGTGTTCAGGTCCATTGTACCCTGAAGGTGGCTGCGCAGGTCAATAGAGTGGTCAAGAAGGCATACAGCATGCTTTCCTTCATCGGAAGGGGTATTGAGTACAAGAGTTGGCAGGTCATGTTACAGTTGTATAAGACTTTGGTTCGGCCACATTTGGAATACTGCATATAGTTCTGGTTGCCACGTTACCAAAAAGATGTGGATGCTTTGGAGAAGGCGCAGAGGAGGTTCACCAGGATATTGCCTGGTATGGAGAGCGCCTACTATGAAGCGGGGTTGAGTAGATTCGGATTATTTTCATTAGAAATACGGAGGTTGAGAGGGGACCTCATTGAAGTCTACAAAATCATGAGAGGTATAGACAGGGTGGATAGCAAGAAGGTTTTTTCCCAGAGTGGGGGGCTGAATTACTAGGGGTCACGAGTTCAAGGTGAGAGGGGAAAAGTTTAAGGGAGATATGCGTGGAAAGTTCTTTACTCAGAGGGTGGTGGGTGCCTGGAGCGCTTTCCCGGCGGAGATGGTAGAGGCGGGCACGATAGCGTAATTTAAGATGTATCTAGACAGAGACATGAATGGGCAGGGAGCAGAGGGATACAGATCCTTAGAAAATAGGCAACAGTTTTAGATAGAGGGTCTGGATCGGCGCAGGCTTGGAGGGCCGAAGGGCCTGTTCCTGTGCTGTAATATTTCTTTGTTCTTTGTAATAACATTCTGGTTTGCACTCAGATTCCTCTTCTGTGTATGCCTTCTGATACATCTGTTTTATTTCTATATCTTTCTGTTGTAACTCCACCAATTTTCCTGAACTATAAATATCCGCCTCATCCTCCACCTGTTCTTGTTCTTTTCCAACCATCTGATCAAAAATCGTTTCTGATAATTGAACTTCAACTTGATCTTCGCTCTTTGATTTCTCCTCTTGTCTTAACTGTGAGTTTGTGACCTTGTAGCTACACAATCCGGAAAAATCCCAGGATATTCGTCCTTTAACACTTCAGTTGTCTGATTTTCCACTGGCTTATCAACCACAGTAGGCATCATTCCCACCTGCGCTCCAGCTATATCATTACCCAAGATAAACTGTATTCCTGGATAAGGTAGTTTATTACCCCTACTACCATTTCACTACTCTACACTGTACTTTCCAACCTTATCTTATATAATGGAACACTACTCCTCTCACCCTGAATTCCACATATTACCACCCTTTCGAGCAATATTTTTCCCAGACGACATAACTCATCTCTTCCCATTAAAGATTGACTCGCTCCCATATCTCTTAAAACTGTGACTTCTTTACCTGCTCCTTCTGGTACATATGAGTGAAATTTACCCACGCAAGTAAATTCTTTAAAGACATCTGGCACCTTCTTATCAATCACCTCTTGATCAGGCTCTACCATCTTTTGAACCTCCTTTTCTTCACTTGGGCTTTCCTTCATCACTTTAACAAACCCCACTGTCTTATCCTGTTTTACCACATCAGCCTTCCCATGGTTTCCTTCAACCACCAACACTGTGACTTTACATGGCCTAGTTTATTCCAGTGAAAACATTTGAAACTTTTCATTTCTCTACCACCCTCCTGTATTTCTATTTTCATCTGAGGTACACTTTCCTTATTATCTCCCAACAGATCTCCTTTACCTCTCCCACTTGAGTATTTCTCTTTTCCCCAGTTTCTGTCCTTCACAGGCTGAAACTGATGTCGGAAACCAAGCTTTGATTGATGAACTAATTCATAATCACCTACCATTTCTGCTGCAACCTTACAGTTTTAACCCTCTGCTCTTCCACATGTATTCTCACTACATCAGGAATTGAATTTTTAAACTCCTCCAAAAGTATAATTTCTCTGAGAGCTTCATACATTTGGTCTATTTTCAAAGCCCTCATACACCTATCAAAGTTACTCTGTTTGATCCTTTCAAACTCCATGTATGTTTGACGAGGTTCTTCCCTTAAATTTCTAAAGCTTTGTCTGTAGGCTTCAGGCACGTGTTCATATGCACCTGAGATGGATTTTTTCACCTCCTCATACGTCCCAGATACCTCCTCTGGTCGTGATGCAAACACTTCACTAGCCCTACCTACCACCTTTGTTTGAATCAGTAATACCCACATGTCCGGTGGCCCTTTCATTTGTTTAGCTACCTTCTCAAATGAAATGAAAAAGGCTTCTACCTCCTTCTCATCAAACCTTGGCAATGCTTGGACATATTTAAATAGGTCCCCACCAAACCTTCGACTACGACCCTCTTTCTCTTTATCCTCATCACTATCCTCCAACTGTACATTTCCCTTTACATCCGCCAATTTTAACTGACTGTCATGTTTCATGGCTATTTTCTGAAGTTGAATCTCTCTCTCTTTTTCCCTTTCCTCTTTTTCTTTTTTTGTTTTGCTGGGGCTATTCTTTCTTTGTTTCTTTCTTCTCTCACCTTTTATTTTTCCGTGATCTGTATCTCCCTTTCTCTCTCTTTTTCTCTCATTTCGTATTCAAGCTGCTTTAATTCTCTTTCATGTTCAAGTTGCTTGATTTGTAACTGTATTTTTGCCATTTCTAATGAGTCAGACTGTATCAGGCAATTTTAAATGTTCAGCTAGCGCCGTAAATACCTCTTTTCGTGTGCTGTCAGATAACGCTACCTGGAATGTTTTTGCCAAATCTAAAAGACATTTCTTAGTTTCTGTTTGTCAGGTACTGCGTGTGACCTTCTCCACCCCCAAAAACCTCCGAGCCTCTGAATGCCATTCTCCACAACACACTCCCTACTTAAACTGAAATGCAACCACAAATATACTCACCCCTCACTGTCTTTAAGTTCACAAAGCCAATCCAATCATGAAAGATAGACTTTTAGCTCTCGAGACCCCAATTTATTACGGGCCAGGGTTTAAAGAACCCCAAAGTGTTACAAGGAGTTCACCTGACCCACAGCGTTTAATCGATGTTGGTTATGGGGAGCACAAGGGCCCACTCTACAGGTGTGATGCAACAGAAATCTAAAGTACCTTTAAAAAAAAACAATGTTCATTATACGAATCTAGTTAACATTTTATAAACACACAGTAAACATCTTTGCAACTATCAACTCAAATACTCCCCCCAAAGAATACAGTTCTCTAAAAGTAACCTTAATCTTTCCTGGCAACATCCATAAGATAAATACTCTCTTTAACAAAGACAGCAGCTTTAAATTCTCTACTGAAATTACTGAGAAGTGATACCGCAGTTATCACTTTTAAATTAGCAAGTGATCTGGAGACATTATTTTCATGCAGAGAGAGATCAAAATTACACCTTGTTTAACTGGATGCAGCTCCAAATCTGAAAATGAAACCAAACACACACTGTAGCTGCCAGCTCAAAAACGAAAGTAAAAACAGACAGACATGCCAGCTCCACCCACACTCTGACATCACTGCAGCTATTTGATAAACACCATATCTTTTTAAAAAAAAATAATTTTAATTCAGATTTTCACAGAATATCAATAACAGAAAATATTAACAAAAAATATTACCAACTAAGAAAACAAAAAAAAGAGCAAACCCCCCCCCCCAGTAAATACAAAAAAGAAGAAATAGATTAACGCCCGTCATAAACAAAGAACACATATACACATCCCTTCAACCCAACCCACAGAAACAACGCCCCCCACCCCCGGCTGCTGGTGCTGCCAGCCTTATTCCCTACCGTTCTGCCAGGAAATCTAGGAAAGGCTGCCACCGCCTGAAAAACCCCTTTACTGATCCCCTCAGGGCAAATTTCACCCTCTCCAATTTGATAAATCCCGCCATATCATTGATCCAGGCCTCCACGCTTGGGGGCCTCTCATCCTTCCACTGAAGAAGAATCCTCCGCCGGGCTACTAGGAACGCAAAGGCCAGAACACCGGCCTATTTCGCCTCCTGCACTCTCGGCTCCACTGCAACCCCAAATATTGCGCGTCCCCAGCCTGGATCGACCCTGGATCCTACCACCCTCGACACCGTGCTTGCTACCCCTTTCCAAAATTCCCCCAGCGCTGGGCATGCCCAGAACATATGGGCATGATTCGCTGGGCTCCCCGAGCACCTAGTACACCTGTCCTCGCCCCCAAAGAACCTACTCATCCTCGTCCCGGTCATATGAGCCCTGTGCAGCACTTTGAACTGTATGAGGCTAAGCCTCGCACAAGAAGAGGAGGAGTTCACTCTTTCCAGAGCATCCGCCCACGTCCCCTCCTCAATCTCCTCACCCAGCTCCTCTTCACATTTACCCTTCAGCTCCTCCACCGAAGTCTCGTCTACTTCCTGCATCACTTGGTACATGTCCAAAATCCTCCCCTCTCCAACCCACACCCCCAAGAGCACCCTGTCCTGGACCCCACACGGGGGCAACAGAGGGAACCCCGCCACCTGCCGTCTGGCAAACGCCCTTACCTGCCTGTACCTAAAAATGTTCCCCGGGGGGAGCCCGAACTTCCCCTCTAACTCACCCAGGCTCGCAAACTTCCCGTCTACAAACAGGTCCCTCAACCTCCTAACACCTGCCCTGTGCCAACTCAGGAACCCGCCATCAGCACGGTAGCATTGTGGATAGCACAATCGCTTCACAGCTCCAGGGTCCCAGGTTCGATTCCGGCTTGGGTCACTGTCTGTGCGGTGTCTGCACATCCTCCCCGTGTGTGTGCCTCAGTGTCCAAAATTGCCCTTAGTGTTGGGTGGGTTACTGGGTTATGGGGATAGGGTGGAGGTGTTGACCTTGGGTAGGGTGCTCTTTCCAAGAGCCAGTGCAGACTCGATGGGCTGAATGGCCTCCTTCTGCACTGAAAAATTCTATGTCTATGTAATTCTCCCTGGAACAAACCGGTGGTTCCCCCGTATCTGGGACCCCATCGAAACCCCCACCTCCCCCCGTGCCGTCTCCATTGCCCCCAAATTCTGAGGGTAGCCGCCACCACCGGGCTCGTGGTATACCTCGCTGGAGGGAACTGCAGCGGCGCCTTTACCACCGCCTCCAGGCTCGTGCCCACACAGGACGCCATCTCCATCCTCTTCCATGCTGCCCCTTCCCTGTCCATTACCCACTTACGCACCATCGCTGCATTGGCAGCCCAATAGTACCCACAGAGGTTGGGCAGCGCCAGCCCCCCCCATCCCTGCCCCGCTCCGAAAACACCCTTCTCACCCTCGGGGTACCATGCGCCCATACAAACCCCGTAATGCTCCTGTTGACCCTCCTAAAAAAGGCCTTCGGGATAAGGATGGGGAGGCACTGGAACAGGAACAAAAACCTCGGGAACACCGTCATCTTGACTGACTGCACCCTGCCCGCAATCAACAGCGGCAACATGTCCCATCTTTTAAACTCCTCCTCCATTTGCTCCACCAGCCTTGTAAGGTTAAGTTTGTGTAGGGACCCCCAGGTCCTGGCCACCTGGACTCCCAGGTATCTAAAGCTCCTCTCCACCCTTTTTAGTGGGAGCCTACCAATCCCTTCCTCCTGATCCCCCGGGTGCACGACGAACAGCTCGCTCTTCCCCAGGTTGTGCTTGTACCCTGAGAACGTCCCCAAATTCCCTGAAAATCTTCATCACCTCCGGCATTCCCCCCACTGGGTCCGACACATATAGCAATAAGTAATCTGCATAAAGCGACACTGGGTGCTCCTCCCCACCCCACACCAGTCCCCTCCAGTTCCTCGACTCCCTCAATGCCATGGCCAGGGGTTCGATTGCCATCGCAAAGAGCAGTGGGGACAAGGGACACCCCTGTCTCGTCCCTCGGTATAACCGGAAGTACTCCGATCTCCTCCTATCCGTGGCCACGCTCGCCATCGGGGCCTCATATAACAACCTCACCCATCTGACAAACCCCTCCCCAAACCCAAACCTTTCCAGCACCTCCCACAAGTACCCCCGCTCAACCCTATTAAAGGCCTTCTCCGCGTCCAGCGCCACCACTATCTCCGCTTCCCTGCTACCGCCGGCATCATTATAACATTCAAGAGCCTCCGTATATTGGTGTTCAGCTGCCTTCCCTTCACGAACCCCGTCTGATCCTCGTGGATGACCCACGGCACACAGTCCTCTATCCTTGTTGCCAAGACCTTCGCCAACAGCTTGGCGTCTACATTTAACAGCGAGATCGGCCTGTATGATCCACACCGCAGGAGGTCCTTGTCCCACTTACGGATCAAGGAAATCAACGCCCGGGACATAGTCGGGGCAACCCCCCCCCCACCTCCCTTGCCTCGTTGAAGGTCCTAACCAACAGGGGACCCAGCAGGTCTGCATACATTTTATAGAATTCGACCGGGAACCCATCCGGCCCCGGCGCATTCCCCGACTGCATGCTCCCTATCCCTTTGATCAGCTCCTCCAGCTCAATCGGCACCCCAGTCCCTCCACCTGCCCCTCCTCCACCCTCGGGAATCTAAGCCGGTCCAAGAAGTGCCCCATTCCCCCCCCCTCCTCCGCTGGGGGTTGGACCCCATTAATGCCTACCCCCCTTCGCACCACATTCCCTCCCCTATCCTTAACTCCACCAATCTCCCTAGCCGCATCCCGCTTACGGAGCTGATGCGCCAGCATCCTACTCGCCTTCTCCCCATATTCATACACCGCTCCCTGTGCCTTCCTCCACTGAGCTTCCGCCTTTCTGGTGGTCAGCAGGTTGAACTTGGCCTGAAGACTACGCCGCTCCTCCAGCAATCCCTCTTCCGGAGCCTCTGCGTATCTCCTATCCACTCTCACCAACTCCCCCACCAGCCTCTCCCTCTCTCTCTGCTCTCTCCTCTCCCTATGGGCTCGGATGGAGATCAACTACCCTCTAATCACCGCCTTCAATGCCTCCCAAACCGTCCCCACTCGGACCTCCCCATTATCATTGGCCTCCAGGTACCTCTTGATACATCCTCGAAACCGCCCGCCCACCTCCAAGCACCAGAGCGGGCGCTGGTCTCTCACCTCCCCCAGCTCGAGGTCCACCCAGTGCGGGGCATGATCCGAAATGGCTATCGCCGAATATTCGGCATCCTCCACCCTCGAAATCAGCCCCCTGCTCATAATAAAAAAAATCGATCCGGGAATAGGCCTTATGCACATAGGAGAAGAATGAAGACTCCCTGGCCCTCGGTCTCGCAAACCTCCAAGGATCCACCCCTCCCATCTGGTCCATTAACCCCCTCAACTGGCCTCCTACCCGTCTTGGACCTGGATCGATCCAGTGGCGGGTCCAGCACTGTATTGAAGTCCCCCCCCCCCCATTATCAGGCCCCCCGTCTCCAGATCTGGAATGAGGCCCAACATGCGCCGCATAAAACCCGCATCGTCCCAGTTCAGGGCGGATACGTTAACCAGCACCACCCGCTCCCCCTGCAGCTTGCCGCTCACCATCACATACCTCCCACCGCTGTCCGCCACCACATTTGACGTCTCAAACGACACCCTCTTTCCCACCAGGATCGCCACCCCCCGATTTTTTGCATCCAGCCCTGAATGAAACACTTGCCTACCCATCCCTTCCTCAGTCTAACCTGGTCCGCCACCTTCAGGTGCGTCTCCTGAAGCATGGCCACGTCCGCCTTCAGCCCCTTCAGGTGCGTAAACACACAGGCCCGTTTGACCGGCCCATTCAGTCCCCTCACATTCCAGGTTATCAGCCGGATCAGGGGGCTCCCTGCCCCCTCCCCCGCCGACTAGCCATAACCCTTCCTCTGCCCGCCACTTGCTCGCGCTCCCCGCTCGGCCCGTTCCCCACGGCGGCAAACCCCCACCTCGACCCCCCCTGCATACTCCAGCTCCTTCCTGGCCATTCCAGCAGCAACCTGGTACCACTCCCCCCACCCAGCTAGGTTCCCCCCTAGCCGCTTTACTCCCGTAAGCCAGCTGACTCCTGCTGACCCCGGCAACTCCCGCCACTCCTCCGACCCCTCCCAGCGTGGGGCTACCCCTCATCTCCAGTGCCCACCAGCAGGCTCACCTCCTCCCCCTCCCGCTCTCACGCAGGAAAAAAGCCCGCGCTTCCCAGCTCCGACCCCGCCCCACCAACCCTCAGCGCGGGAAAAAGCCCGCGCTTTCCACCTGCCCGAACCCACCTCCTCTAAAGCAGCTCCCCTTGTCGGCCCCATACCCTCGCGGGTCCCCAGCCCCCCTTCCTACCATCAGCTCCCCACACTGCAAGTCTACCCCCCTCCTCGACCCCATCCACCGAACCCACGCAAAAAAACAGTGCCCCACCATCCCTGAAAGCGACACAGAACCAGCATTAAACAGAAAACCCCCCCTCAGAAAATAACACAGTTACATACAGACCCCCGCACCCAACCCTCAGTTTGAGTCCAACTTATCGGCCTGCACAAAGGCCCACTCCTCCTCCGGGGAATCGAAGTAAAAGTGTCGGTCCTTGTAGGTGACCCACAAACGCGCCGGCTGCAACATGCCGAGCTTCACTCCTTTGCTGTACAGCACCGCCTTCGTCCAGTTGTACCCGGCCCTCCGCTTAGCCACCTTCGCACTCCAGTCCTGGTAGATCCGTACCACCGCGTTCTCCCACCTGCTACTCCGCTCCTTCTTGGCCCACCTGAGCACACACTCCCGGTCAGCGAACCGGTGGAACCGCACCAGCACCGCCCGTGGTGGCTTATTCGGCTTGAGCCTTCTTGCCAGTATTCTGTGGGCCCCCTCCAGCTCCAGGGGCCCCTGGAAGGACCCAGCTCCCATCAGCAAATTCAGCAGGACGACTACGTAGGCCCCCATGTCTGACCCCTCCAGCCCCTCCGGAAGGCCCAGGATCCTCAAATTTTTCCACCTCGACCGGTTCTCCATCTCCTCGAACCGCTCCTGTAACTTTTTATGGAGCGCCTCATGCATCTCCACCTTTACCGCGAGTGCTGAGGCCTCATCCTCTCTTTCAGAGGCCTGCTGTCGGATCCCCCAGATTGCCACCCCCTGGGCTGTCTGAGTCTCCAGCAGCTTGTCGATGGAAGCCTTCAACGGCTCTAGCAGCTCCGCTTTGAGCTCCCGAAAGCAGCGCTGGAGAGTCTCCTGCTGCTCCTGCGCCCAATGCCTCCATGCCTCTTGGTCTCCGCCGGCCGCCATCTTGTGCTTCTTCCCTCGCTTTTGCTTTGGCGCTGTCACCGCTATCTTGCTCGCCCCTCTGCTGGTCCAGGCCATATACCACTGGGGAAATGCTGCTGACTCCTTCCCACGTCGGGAACCATCGAACAAGTACCGCAGGGGGCCCTAAAAAGAGCCCAAAAGTCCGTTCCTGGAGGGAGCTGCCGAACGTGCGGCTTAGCTCCGCATAGCCGCAATCGGAAGTTGATAAACACCCATTTCTTAAAGGTACGTCCACTACAGCTATTTGATAAACACCCATATCTTGAAGGTACACTCACATGACAATAAGACCCCCCTGCCGGGTCCCGCGGTGCAGTGCAAAGTACCCCAAACACATGTTTGTGCGGCTCCTCGCCATCAATTCCTTATAAAATAGCCATACCCACATGTACATCTCGGCCCGATCCCAAACCTCTCAAGAACCACATTAAATACTTCCACTCTACTCGATAAAATTAATTTTCCTCGTTTAGCGCAACCACCACCCCCGTCTCATTTTCCTCAGCTGGCCTCATGATTACATTTAATAACTACCTTATATTTGAGATTAGCTGCCTTCCTTTCACGAATCCCGTCATGATCTTCCCCTATCACCTTCGGGTCGCGCCCACCAACATAGTCGGCAGTACCTTCGCCAGTTTCCTTGCGTCAACATTCAGCAGAGATATGGGCCTGTACGACCCTCACTCTGTCAGGTCCTTATCTTTCTTTAACAGCAAGGAGATTGAGGCCTGCCCCAATGTTTGCAATGGCACCCCCTTCCCTTTTGCCTCCTCAAACATCCTCACTATCAGCGATGCCAATTTGTCATTAAATTTCATGTAATACTCCATTGGGAAGCCATCAGGCCCTGCCACCTTCTCCGATTGCATTCTCCCAATTGCCTCCTTTATCACCTGTTCCCCTTCCGACCTCTCCAGTGCGGCTGTATCTTCCTCCTCCAGCCTCGGATATTCCAATCTGTTCAGGGACTCCCGCATTCTCTGATGTTTCCCGGTGTCTTGGACCTATATAGATTTTCATATAATCCCTAAAACACCTTATTAATCTGGTCCGGGTCCACCACCAATTTCCCCGTCCTATCCCGCACTTAGACATTTTCTGTCGCCGTCGCCTCCCTCCAAAGTTGGCCTGCCAGTATGCGCCCCACTTTCTCCCCATACTCATAAATCGCTCCCCTTGCCCGCCTCAGTTGGCGCACTTCCTTCCCCGTGGAGAACCGATCAAGCCTGAAGCACCCTCCTGTCCAAAACTGCAGGATCTGCATCTCCCGCATACCTCCTGTCCACCTCCAACAGGCTCTTCCCTCTCCTCTTTATCCATCTTTGCCGTAAACGACATCTCCTCCCCCCTCACTACCGCCTTTAGGCCCTCCCATACCACCACCTACGATTTTTCCCCCGTACTCCTCAATCACCTTCCCGATCTTCTCACAAAAATTTCGGTCCCCCAGCAACCCTACACCTATTCTCCACCCCGGCCTCTGCGCTACCCGCCTTTCCTGGACCATGTCCATCCAATGCGGCGCGTGATCTGTGACTGCTATCGCCAAATACTTTAATCCCCTAATCCCCACCAGCAATGCCTTCCCTGCTACAAAAAAAGTCTCTCCTCGAATAAACCTTATGAACCAAGGAGAAAAATGAATACTTCTGTTCCCTCGGGTGCAAGAATCTCCATGGGTCCACCCCTTCCATTTCCCTCATAAGCCCAGTCAGCCCCCCCCCCCCCCCCCTCCCAATTTCATTCCCCTCCACTATTAGCTGGTCTGAACCTAGGTCCGGAATGGCCCCAAACACCTTTGTCACAAACCATGCATTATCACAGTTAGGGCCATACACTTTTTTATTTTAAAATTAGAATGACCAATTATTTTTTCCAATTAAAGGGTAATTTAATGTTGTCAATCCACCAGCCCTGCACATGTTTTGGGTTTGTGGGGGTGAGACCCACGCAGACACGGGGAGAATGTGCAAACTGTACACAGACAGTGACCCGGGGCTGGGATCGAACCCGGGCCCTTGCCATGAAGCAGCTGTGCTAACCACTGCCGCCCTGGGGCCATACACACTTGCCAATGCCACCATCCTCCCCTCCAACACCCCTGTTTCTATCACATATCTACCCCCCTGCTCCGCCATCACCTTCTCCATCTGGAACTTCACTCTCTTACCAACCAAATCCGCTGACTCCCGTGCCCTTCTGTCAAACCCCAAATGAAATACTTGGCCCTTCCTGAGCCTCACCTGGTCTTTCACCTTCAGATGAGTCTCCTATAGCATGACAACATCGGCCTTTAAGCTTTTTAGGTGTACAAACACCCTTGCCCTATTCACTGGCTCCCCAAATCCCTCATGTTCCATGTAACTATCCTGACCGAGGGCCTGTCACCCTCCCCCGCCTCTCCTATCCACTATCATTATAACTCTGGGTCCTGCCCTCTGAGCTTGTCCCACTCTGTTCCTTTGTTAGCAATAAACCCTTCCCCTCCCAGAATCCCCCCCATCCACCTTCTTTCGAAAACACCTCACCTAGTATCTGTCCCCCCCCCCCCCCGCCCCCACTTTTCAGACCTTTTATGCCCATTGAAACCTGTTCAACCAGATTCCAATACCGTAGCCCCTCCCCACCACACTCCCGTTCACTAGCCAGCTTGAGCCTGGTGGTGTGGAGGCCCAGTTCCAGGAAAACAAAGAAATCCCCTTCAAACAAACAACCCCAGTGCAAACACACAAGCCCCAAAAAACCATAATTGCAAAAAAGAAACCCACCTCCTACTGTACCCAAATAGGCAACTTCACCCCATTTAACACAGGTAACAACAAAAGACTTCAGCTGATGAAGGAGCTGCGCTCCGAAAGCTAGTGATTCAAAACAAAACGACTTTGATCTGGTGTTGTAAGACTTCTTACTGTGCCCAACCCCTATCCTCACTTCAAAACGAATCCTCAGTTCCATTTCTCACTTCTGCCGTTACATATGCCTCCAACGTTTCCACTGTCTGGAAGTAAAAAGCTTTGGAGCCGTAGTCACCCTTAATTTAGCTGGGTGCACTACGCCGAACCGCACACCGATGTTATACAGTGTTGTCTTCACTGGGCCAAAGGCCGCCCGCCTCCTCGCCAACTCCAAGGTTCAGTATTCACGTGTACCAGCTCCAGCCCACTGCACCTCCCGCTTCTGCTTTGCCCAATGCGGACCTTGTCCTTCACATGGTACTTATGGAAACAAATAATCACCACTCTTGGCGGCTCATTTGCCTTTGGTTTAGGCCTCAACGACCAATGAGCTCGATCCAGTTTGTACCAGAAAGGAACTTTCCCCTCCCCCAACAGCTCCGCCAACATCTTGGCAAAGTACTCAGTCAGACTCGGGCCCTTCACCCCTTTGGCAGGCCCACGATCCTCAGACTTAGCCGCCTTGATCTGTTTTCCAAGTCTTCCACCTTCGCCCGCAGATCTTTGTTGGCCTCCACCACTCTCTGCATCTTCTCACCCGTTGAGGTGAGCTTGTAGCTGTGCTGTGACAAGGCCTCCTCCACTGCCTTCAGTTTCTCACCCTGCTCCTGCACCTCAGCCGATGCCTTCGACACCGCCGCCGGGGCAATCTCCTTCAGCACCTTCAATGCCGCCATCATCCCCTTCCTTATCACCTCCATGTGGTTTGCAAACTGTTTCGAATTCCACAACCATCACTTTGGTCATCTTTTCTGCTGTGAACAGTACGGCCTCAACCAGCGACCCAGCCTCCGCCATCTTTCCAGTTGCTGAGCTGACCCTTTCACTCGACAGTGAACCTTCACTCGCCCCCTTCTTCGTGGCAGTCTTCATTTGATTTTTGGACATCCTCCTCTTTCCTTATGTCTTCCTGCACTTATTTAATGAAAACTTGCCCCTGGGACCGGGCATTAAATTCTAAAAAATCAATTTTTTCAAATCTGACATATGTTAGTTGTCTAGAAATCTCACTTGAATTGACAGCCTTGCTCATTTTGAGAGTAAATGTCAACTACAGCTCATTACCTACAAGAATTTCTCACCCTTAAAGATAATAGGAGGTTGGCCATTTGATCAGTTGAATTGTTTATAGTGGTAAGTGCTTGGCATTTTCTGGACTCAAACACATCCTCCCATCTCTTGCCTCACCACTGAATATCTCGGAGACCCTGGTTCAAAGCTACCATACTTTTTTCTGAGTTCCATGCAGGGAAAAGTATTCCATGTAGAATATCAGAATGGCGATAATATGTTTTGCTAATGTTCTTTAAAATGTACAATAAGGAGAATTGCCCCAAGGATATTTTAAGAACATCAGAGCTGATGCTGCATTCTATTTATGCTAAACCCTTCAGGCCAACTCACTTGAGTTGGCAAATATGAGTTAATTCATTAGAAAAAGCTCTTTGTAACATTAACTTGATCTTCAAAAATTGATGCCACAGATGATGCCCTTTTGTTACTGAATGCTGCAAGGCTGGCATTTCGATGTTGGCTGTGTCCCGTAATGGAAAATATATTAATCAGTTAGCTGTCCCCCAATTATGCAATGTTTATTTGATGGTGATTAAAGAGATATTGGCCGGGATTTTCCAATCCCGCGGCCAAGTTCTGACGCCGGCGTGAAAAATGGCGCCAACCACTTCGGTGTCAATGGTCCTCAATCTTCCGGTATGCTCCTCTTCCTAGGGAGCTAGGTCGGCGCCAGAGTGGCCCCCGCAGCTCCAGCCGGCGCGGAACAGCCGGCGCGAGTTCGCGCTTGCGTGCTACGGCCGGCGTGATTCAGCACATGCCCGTGGGTTCCTGTCTCCGCGCCAGCCCCCGGGCAATATGGCGGAGCCCCACAGTGGCCTGGTGCGGAGGAGCATAGGCCCCCACGGTACCAGCCTACCCACCGATCGGTAGGCCCCGATCGCGAGCCAGGCCATCGTGAAGGCCCACCCCAGGGTCGGATCCCCCCCTATCTCCGCTCCAGGATGGCCCCCGCAGACACACCTTCCAGGTCCCGCTGTGTGGGACCTGAGTTATCCATGTCGGCCCTCCGAGGCCCGGAGCGCGTTTTCAATGGATTGGATTGGATTGGATTGGATTTGATTATTGTCACGTGTACCGAGGTACAGTGAAAAGTATTTTTCTGCAAGCAGCTCAACAGATCATTCAGTACATGGAGGAATAGGGAATTAAACAAAATTCAAGAAAATACATGAGAATACATAATAGGGCAACACAAGATACACAATGTAACTACATAAGCATTGGCATCGGATGAAGCATACAGGGTGTAGTGTTAATGAGGTCAGTCAATAAGAGGGTCATTTAGGAGTCTGGTGACAGTCGGGAAGAAGCTGTTTTTGAGTCTGTTCGTGCGTGTTCTCAGACTTCTGAATCTCCTGCCCGATGGAAGAAGTTGGAAAAGTGAGTAAGCCGGGTGGGAGGGATCCTTGATTATGCTGCCCGCTTTCCCCCGGCAGCGGGAGGTGTAGATGGAGTCCATGGATGGGAGGCAGGTTCGTGTGATGAACTGGGCGGTATTCACGACTCTCTGAAGTTCCTTGCGGTCCTGGGCCGAGCAGTTGCCATACCAGGCTGTGATGCAGCCCGATAGGATGCTTTCTATAATGCATCTGTAAAAGTTGGTAAGGGTTAATGTGGACATGCCGCATTTCCTTAGTTGCCTGAGGAAGTATAGGCGCTGTTGTGCTTTCTTGGTGATAGCGTCGACGTGAGTGGACCAGGACAGATTTTTGGTGATGTGCACCCCAAGGAATTTGAAACTGCTAACCATCTCCACCTCGGCCCCGTTGATGCTGACAAGGGTGTGTACAGTACTTTGCTTCCGGAAGTCGATGACCAGCTCTTTAGTTTTGCTGGCATTGAGGGAGAGATTGTTGTCGCTACACTCCACTAGGTTCTCTATCTCCCTCCTGTATTCGGACTCGTCGTTATTCGAGATCCGGCCCACTATGGTCGTATCATCAGCAAACTTGTAGATGGAGTTGGAACCAAGTTTTGCCACGCAGTCGTGTGTGTACAGGCAGTAGAGTAGGGAGCTAAGTACGCAGCCTTGCGGGGCACCGGTATTGAGGACTATTGTGGAGGAGGTGTTGGTGTTCATTCTTACTGATTGTGGTCTGTTGGTCAGAAAGTCAAGGATCCAGTTGCAGAGTGGATAGCCAAGTCCTAGGTTTTGGAGCTTTGATATGAGTTTGGCTGGGATTATGGTGTTGAAGGCGGAGCTGTAGTCAATAAATAGGAGTCTGATGTAGGAGTACTTATTTTCGAGATGCTCTCGGGATGAGTGTAGGGCCAGGGAAATGGCGTCTGATGTGGACCGGTTGCGACGGTATGCGAATTGAAGTGGGTCAAGGCGTTCCGGGAGTATGGAGGTGATGCGCTTCATGATCAGCCTCTCAAAGCACTTCATTACAACTGACGTCAGGGCCACCGGGCAGTAGTCATTGAGGCATGTTGCCTGGTTCTTCTTTGGTACCGGAATGATGGTGGACTTCTTGAAGCAGGTGGGGACCTCGGAGTGGAGTAGGGATAGGTTAAAGATGTCTGTGAATACCTCTGCCAGCTGGTATGCGCAGGCTCTGAGTGCACGACCAGGGATCCCGTCCGGGCCCATCGCCTTCCGTGGGTTCACTTTCAGGAAGGCCGATCTGACTTCGGAAACTGTGATGGTAGATATGGGTGAATTATGGGCTGCTGGGGCACTCAACAGCGGATTGTTGGTTTCCTGCTCAAACCGAGCATAGAATGCATTAAGTTCGCTTTGTAGCCCGTTATGTTGTTTAGTACTTGCCACAACAGCCGAGAGTCTGTCTGTGACTCTAGCTTAGTTTGATATTCTCTCTTGGCATCTCGGATGGCTTTGCGGAGGTCGTACCTGGATTTCTTATATAGGACAGGGTCATCTGCCTTGAACGCCTCAGATCTGTCCTGGCTCCTGACCGGCGCGGCGGCGATCCCGCGGGCGCCCGAAAATCGGTGCCGGAGAAACGGCGAGCCGGCGTCGGGACAGCACGGCGCGATTGTTGCCCCCCCCCCCCGGGATTCTTGGACCGGCGCCGGGTCGGAGAATCCCGGCACTTGTATTAAAGTTGGATTATATCATTTTAATTATTACATTCAGAACTAACGTTGGATGTTAATCATGTGCATTAGGTTTGGTCTTTTTACGCTTTGAAACCATGGGCGGCAATGTTTCTTTCCAAACTTCACACAAAACTATTTTATTTAATACAAATCAAAACTGAAAGATTTGAATGTCAATTTTGGCTTAGTGGCAGCATTCTCATCTCTGAGTCAGGTAGTTTTAGGTTCAAGCAACCAACCTAGAAATTTGAACTGATAATTTAGGACTGTACTTGTGAGTTGAGACTTACGGTGACAGGAATGTGCTGAGTGGATTCAGGAAACATGGGTCTCCTCCTGGAAATTTGACACTTTTAGCCCAGACCTCGGCCACTAAACCTGCAAAAACCCCACATCCTCCTCCAAGATCACCACAGCTACCAAGACGTGTCTGCAAATAATAATTCCAATAGTCAAATAAATGGCAGGATCAGCAAGAGCCTGGAAAGGAGAAACAAGGCGACGACAAACACGTGGGTTGAGACAGAGCCAGTTGCAGCCGAACAGGTTGGGTCGGACCCACTGATAAGCCGATGGATGAAGTTCTGAATAGGAGTTCGAAAAGCACAGAGACATCATCAAATTGGAAATGATGGCAATGGTAAAGGTGATGGTCACGGATGCCCTGGCCCACTTCAAGGTGGCGCTGGAAAAGAAGGAATAATGCTGGAGACGCAAGAAGCAACAATCAGGGAGCTGGAGAAAGCAGCGACCCATCAGAGCGACCGGATCGCCTCATTGGAGACTAAGATGGCAAGGCTGGTGGCGACCCAAGGAACGCTTAAAGGAAAGATCGAGGACCAGTCGAATTGGTTGCCCAGTGAAAACCTCCGCATTGTGGACCTACCGAAGAGTATTAAGGGTAGGAGCCCCACAGGGTATGTGGCCCAGATGCTCGGTAAGCTGGTCGGGGGTGAGAACTTCCCCTTGCACCCAGAGATAGACAGAGCCCACAGGTTCAGCGTAGCCAAGGCGGCCCTGTACAGAAGCAAGGTGCAATTTGGTGAGCTGTACCCAGCCAAGTTCTGGGTGACCTTCCAGGGGGGAAAGGAATTTTACTTTGCTGCACCGGTCAAAGTGGATGGATTTGTGCACAGGCAGGGTCTGGAAAAACAGCAGCACCCTTGAACACAAACTCTTAATAGAAGGATAAATTCACAGGATACAACTGCTTCGTTTTCAGTCTGTCATGAGTCCAAGAAAGAACCGGGTGAGAGTGGTAAGATGCAGAAACGGGGGAGGAGACAAAGTGCGGTAGAATCCCAACTCCTGGGGAAAGTGGGGCCACCACACTAACGAACAAATTGGCACAGAGCGATATGGGCGAAAGAGGGGTGGCGGCACAGCTCCCGACGGGGAGAGAGTGCTTGCAGAAGTGGGGTGAGACAACTCTAGATAGGAGGAAAGAAAGGGGGACATACGGGGGTGGTGAGGATGGGAAGGGAGGCCCACAGGGGCACAGGGAGTGGGAACAAGAGGGGGAGACATGCAGTGGGGGAATCGAGGGGGGGGAGAGGGTGTTCGAAGAGGGGAGGGGTGGGTAAAACACTGACTATGACAGGGCGCAGATGGCGACAGCAGAAACAAGAGCACCAAGAATAGTCATCTTAGATGGCCCCCAAAAAAGAGAAACCCAGAGTGTGGGGGCACCCCCATGTGATGAGTATGGCGACAACGGCCATCTTTCATGGCCCCTGGACAAAGGGAAACCCTGGAGTGCAGGAGAACAGCCACATGGTGGCAGAGTGGTGCAGTGGTTAGCACTGCTGCCTCAGCTCCAGGGACCTGGGTTTAATTACAGCCTCAGGTGACTGTGTGGAGTTTGCACTTTCTTCTGGAGTCTGTGTGGGTTCCTTCCAGGTGCTCCCTGTTTCCACCCACGGTCCAAAGATGTGCAGGTTAGGTGGATTGGCCATGCTAAATTGCCCTTAGTGTCCAAAAGGTTAGATGGTGTTACTGGGTTATGGGGATAGGGTGGAGGAATGAGTTTAAGTTGGGTACTCTTTATAAGGGCCGATGCAGACTCGATGGGCTGAGTGGCCTCCTTCTGCATTGTAGATGCTATGTCAATGATCCATGGTGAGTATGGCGACAATTGCCATCTTGGATGGTCCCCCAAACAAAGAGAAACCCCGGAGTGCTGTGGTGCACCTGCAAGGTGAGTATGGTTTACCCTGCAGAAATCGGGGGGGGGGGGGGGGGGGGGATGGGGACAGAAAACCCCCACCAGGATAGTCACCCAGAACGTCAGGGAATTAACGGCCCAGTGAAAAGGTCTAGGGCTGGATTCCCCATCCCGCCAGATTTCTGGTTCAGCACGCCGGCAAGATGCTGTTTCGCCGGCTGGTCAATGGGGTTTCCCATTGTGGGGCAGCCCCACGCTGTAGGGAAACCCCCGGACTTCCGGCAAAACGGAGTATCCCAAAGGCGGAGAATCCAGCCTCTAGAGTCTTTGCCCACCTGAAAAGTCTTAGTGCTGATGTTATCTTCCTTCAAGAGGCGCACTTGAGGGAGATGGAACCACTGGGTAAGAAAAGGGTAGGTGGGACAGACTTATCAATAGTGCTGGGGGGGTGGCCATACTGCTGAACAAGAAGACAGCTTGCACGGTGACAAAGATGGTTATGGACCTGGGGGGAAGGTATGTCATGATTTGTAGTGTCCTTGAAGGGACACTAGTGGTCTTCATAAATGTGTACTGCTCCAAATGTGAGATGCGAAATTAATGAAGAAAACCATGGCAGACTCCGACCGACTCATTATGGGGTGAGGAGGTGGAGCACTTTAATTGCAAACAGGACCCATAGACGGATAAATCCAGCTCCAAACCGGGGAAAATATCAAACATGCAAGGGAGTTGAACGCCTTCATGTAGCAGATGGAGGTAGTGGACCACTGGAGGTTCACGCACCCAGGAGGAAAGGAGTTCTCTTTCTTCTCCAACATTCACAAGGCCTACACTAGAATCGACTTCTTCATTTGTGGGGAAAGCGGTGCTTTCAGGGATAGTGGTGCAGAGTACTCCGCAATCATACTCCACATTACGTGGGTGTGAGGGTGAAGTCGGGCCAGGCGCAACACACCTCCATGGAGGTTGGACATGGCCCTCCTCGCCGATAAAGTATTCTGCGAACACATATCCAAAGCCATTGACGGGTACATTACCTTCAAATCAAAATGGTGAGGTCTCAACCTCCATATTCTGGGAGGCAAAGATGGCGTTGATCAGGGGAAAATTATTGCATACAAGGCGCGCAAGGATAGGAAGGAGAGGGCAGCTAGGCAATAGCTTGTTGATTCAATGCAGGTGGAATTGGCAGTACTCCACGGCCCTGGGCGTGCAACTAGTGGCAGAGAGGAAAAAGCTACAAATGAACTTGGACCAGCTCTCTCCGGGCAAGCAGTGCACCAGCTCCGCCAGATATGGAGGACCTTTTATGAGCATGGAGACAAAGCCAGCTGCCTGCTGGCTCACCAGCTGAGAAAGCAGGGAGCCATGAGGGAAATGGCCAAGGTAAAAGATAGGAGTGGCAAACCAGTCACAGCGCCAGAGGAGATTAACAAAGCCTTCATCACCTTCTACTGAGAGCTGTATACTCCTCCAAGCGCCAGAAGGGGGAGTCGGAGATGAAGCAGTTCCTTGTACTTTTCTTTGTTCTTGTACTTTTCTTTGTTTTTGTAATTTTCTTTTTTTTTAGAAGATTTTAGTTTAGACGGGCAGCATGGTCGGCACAGGCTTGGAGGGCCGAAGGGCCTGTTCCTGTGCTGTATTTTTCTTTGCTCTTTGTTCTCTTTGTTCTTTGATGGACTCAAAATGGCGGTCGTAGGGGAAGATGGGAAAAGGGCCTGGAAGCACCATTAGATCTGAGGGAAGGCATGGAGACCATTAACTGCATGCAGCCAGGGAAGGTGCTGGGGAAGGATGGCTTCCCAGCGGAGTTGAATAAAAGTTTGTGCACTTTCGGTAGAGGTTCGCAGACTCGCTAGCAAGGGGAAACCTATCACCAATGCTGGCTCAGACCTCAATATCGCTGATCCCAAAAAAGACAAACATGCGACTGAGTGTGTGTTATACAGAAGAACATAAGAACTAGGAGCAGGAGTAGGCCATCTGGCCCCTCGAGCCTGCTCCACCATTCAATTAGATCATGGCTGATCTTTTGTGGACTCAGCTGCACTTTCCGGCCCGAACACCATAGCCCTTAATCCCTTGATTCTTCAAAAAACTATCTATCTTTACCTTAAAAACATGTAATGAAGGTGCCTCAACTGCTTCACTGGGCAAGGAATTCCATAGATTCACAACCCTTTGGGTGAAGAAGTTCCTCCTAAACTCAGTCCTAAATCTACTTCCCCTTATTTTGAGGCTATGTCCCCTAGTTCTGCTGTCACCCGCCAGTGGAAACAACCTGCCCGCATCTATCCTATCTATTCCCTTCATAATTTTAAATGTTTCTATAAGATCCCCCCTCATCCTTCTAAATTCCAACGAGTACAGTCCCAGTCTACTCAACCTCTCCTCATAATCCAACCCCTTCAGTTCTGGGATTAACCTAGCGAATCTCCTCTGCACACCCTCCAGCGCCAGTACGTCCTTTCTCAAGTAAGGAGACCAAAACTGAACACAATACTCCAGGTGTGGCCGCACTAACACCTTATACAATTGCAACATAACCTCCCTAGTCTTAAACTCCATCCCGATAGCAATGAAGGACAAAATTCCATTTGCCTTCTTAATCACCTGTTGCACTTGTAAACCAACCTTCTGTGACTCATACACTAGCACACCCAAGTCTCTCTGAACAGCGGCATGCTTTAATATTTTATTGTTTAAATAATAATCCCGTTTGCTGTTATTCCTACCAAAATGGATAACCTCACATTTGTCAACATTATATTCCATCTGCCAGACCCAAGCCCATTCACTTAACCTATCCAAATCCCTCTGCAGACTTCCAGTATCCACTGCACTTTTCGCTTTACCACTCATCTTAGTGTCATCTGCAAACTTGGACACATTGCCCTTGGTCCCCAACTCCAAATCATCAATGTAAATTGTGAACAATTGTGGGCCCAACACGGATCCCTGAGGGACACCACTAGCTACTGATTGCCAACCAGAGAAACACCCATTTATCCCAACTCTTTGCTTTCTATTAATTAACCGATCCTCTATCCATGCTACTACTTTACCCTTAATGCCATGCATCTTTATCTTATGCAGCAACCTTTTGTGTGGCACCTTGTCAAAGGCTTTCTGGAAATCCAGATATACCACATCCATCGGCTCCCCGTTATCTACTGCACTGGTAATGTCCTCAAAAAATTCCACTAAATTAGTTAGGCATGACCTGCCTTTTACGAACCCATGCTGCGTCTGCCCAATGGGACAATTTCTATCCAGATGCCTCGCAATTTCTTCCTTGATGATAGATTCCAGCATCTTCCCTACTACCGAAGTTAAGCTCACTGGCCTATAATTTCCTGCTTTCTGCCTACCTCCTTTTTTAAACAGTGGCGTCACGTTTGCTAATTTCCAATCCACCGGGACCACCCCAGAGTCTAGTGAATTTCGGTAAATTATCACTAGTGCATCTGCAATTTCCCTAGCCATCTCTTTTAGCACTCTGGGATGCATTCCATCAGGGCCAGGAGACTTGTCTACCTTTAGCCCCATTAGCTTGCCCATCACTCCCTCCTTAGTGACAACAATCCTCTCAAGGTCCTCACCTGTCATAGCCTCATTTCTATCAGTCGCTGGCATGTTATTTGTGTCTTCCACTGTGAAGACCGACCCAAAAAACCTGTTCAGTTCCTCAGCCATTTCCTCATCTCCCATTATTAAAACTCCCTTCTCATCCTCTAAAGGACCAATATTTACCTTAGCCACTCTTTTTTGACTTATATATTTGTAAAAACTTTTACTGTCTGTTTTTATATTCTGAGCAAGTTTACTCTCACTCTATCTTACTCTTCTTTATAGCTTTTTTAGTAGCTTTCTGTTGCCCCCTAAAGATTTCCCAGTCCTCTAATCTCTCAGCAATCTTTGCCACTTTATATGCTTTTTCCTTCAATTTGATACTCTCCCTTATTTCCTTAGATATCCACGGTCGATTTTCCCTCTTTCTTCCGTCTTTCCTTTTTGTTGGTATAAACCTTTGCTGAGCACTGTGAAAAATCGCTTGGAAGGTTCTCCACTGTTCCTCAACTGTTCCACCATAAAGTCTTAGCTCCCAGTCTACCTTAGCTAGTTCTTCTCTCATCCCCTTGTAATCTCCTTTGTTTAAACACAAAACACTAATATTTGATTTTACTTTCTCACCCTCCATCTGTATTTTAAATTCCACCATATTGTGATCGCTCCTTCCGAGAGGATCCCTAACTATGAGATCATGAATCAATCCTGTCTCATTACACAGGACAAGATCTTTTTTTTTTTTTTAAATTTAGATTAGCCAATTATTTTTTCCAATTAAGGGGCAATTTAGCGTGGCCAATCCACCTACTCTGCACATTTTTGGGTTGTGGGGGCGAAACCCACGCAGACACGGGGAGAATGTGCAAACTCCACACAGACAGTGACCCAGAGCCGGGATCGAACCTGGGACCTCAGCGCCGTGAGGCGGTTGTGCTAACCACTAGGCCACCGTGCTGCCCTTCACAGGACAAGATCTAGGACCGCTTGTTCCCTCGTAGGTTCCATTACATACTGTTCTAGGAAACTATCGCGGATACATTCTATAAACTCCTCCTCAAGGTTGCCTTGACCGACCTGGTTAAACCAATCGACATGTAGATTAAAATCCCCCATGATAACTGCTGTACCATTTCTACATGCATCAGTTATTTCTTTGTTTATTGCCTGCCCCACCATATCGTTACTATTTGGTGGCCGATAGACTACTCCTATCAGTGACTTTTTCGCCTTACTATTCCTGATTTCCACCCAAATGGATTCAACTTTATCCTCCATAGCACCGATGTCATCCCTTACTATTGCCCGAATGTCATCCTTAAATAACAGAGCAACACCACCTCCCTTACCATCCACTCTGTCCTTCCGAATAGTTTGATACCCTCGGATATTTAACTCCCAGTCGTGACCATCCTTTAACCATGTTTCAGTAATGGCCACTAAATCATAGTCATTTACGATGATTTGTGCCATCAACTCATTTACTTTATTCCGAATACTACGAGCATTCAGGTAAAGTACACTTATGTTGGTTTTTTTACCTCTGTTTTGAATCTTCACATCTCCAGTTTTATTCCTTTTGTTATTACTGGGCCTATTCACTGTGCTCCCCTCAGTCACTGTACCTTGTACTGTCGCCCTTTTAGATTTCTGACTATGTCTTCTCTGCCTTGCACTTTTCCCCTTACTTCCTTTTGCTTCTGTCCCTGTTTTATTACCTTCCAACTTCCTGCATCGGTTCCCATCCCCCTGCCACATTAGTTTAAACCCTCCCCAACAGCTCTAGAAAACACCCCCCCTAGGACATCAGTTCCAGTCCTGCCCAGGTGCAGACTGTCCGGTTTGTACTGGTCCCACCTCCGCCAGAACCGGTCCCAATGCCCCAGGAATTTGAATCCCTCCCTCTTGCACCATCTCCCGAGCCACGCATTCATCCTATCTATCCTGACATTCCTACTCTGACTAGCTCGTGGCACTGGTAGCAATCCTGAGATTACTACCTTTGAGGTCCTACTTTTTAGTTTAACTCCTAACTCCCTGAATTCCGCTTGTAGGACCTCATCCCGTTTTTTACCTATATCGTTGGTGCCTATGTGCACCACAACAGCTGGCTGTTCACCCTCCCCCCCCCCCAGAATGTCCTGCAGCCGCTCCGAGACATCCTTGACCCTTGCACCAGGGAGGCAACATACCATCCTGGAGTCTCGATTGCGTCCACAGAACCGCCTGTCTATTCCACTTACGATCGAGTCCCCTATCACTATAGCCCTGCCATTTTTCTTCCTGCCCTGCTGTGCAGCAGAGCCAGCCACGGTGCCATGAACCTGGCTGCTGCTGCCTTCCCCTGGTGAGCCATCTCCCTCAACAGTATCCAAAGCGGTATATCTGTTTTGCAGGGAGATGACCGCAGGGGACACCTGCACTGCCTTCCTACTCTTGCTCTTTCTTTTGGTCACCCATTTTCTATCTCCCTCAGTAACCTTCACCTGCGGTGTGACCAACTCGCTAAACGTGCTATCCACGACCTCCTCAGCATCGCGGATGCTCCAAAGTGAGTCCATCCGCAGTTCCAGAGCCGTCAAGCGGTCTAACAAGAGCTGCAACTGAACACACTTCTTGCACGTGAAGGAGCCAGGGACAGTGGACGTGTCCCTGAGCTCCCACATCGCACACGAGGAGCATGACATGGGTCTGGGATCTCCTGCCATGACTTAAACCCATATCAGTCCTTAACACTGATGCTAAGTGTTATAACCTGCCTGCTTACCACTGGCTGGGGACTAAAGACAATCCCACACTCCTATGAGAGTATGAGCTTCCCCAATGAGGGGGGCGGAGAAATCATTAGCAGACTCCCTGCATAAATAGAACTGGC
The DNA here is from genome assembly GCF_902713615.1 of Scyliorhinus canicula. NCBI lineage: Eukaryota > Metazoa > Chordata > Chondrichthyes > Carcharhiniformes > Scyliorhinidae > Scyliorhinus > Scyliorhinus canicula. The sequence goes on from NC_052146.1 coordinate 161,031,648, forward strand.
CAGTTTGGAACTGGCTAGTGAGAGGAGTGAGCAGCAAGGGAAGTTGCTGCTGTATATATATGTTGTAAATAAATGTTATTTCTTTGTATCCTTAAAACTCGTGCTGGATTCTTCGTGGCCCTCACAAAACTAAGATTTTGGCGAAGGCCTTGGCAAGATGGCTGGAGAGCTGCGTGCCAGAGATAGGCATGGATGATCCGATGGGCTTTGCCAAGGTCAGGCAGCTAAGAGCGAACATCAGGTGCCTGCTGAACATGATCATGACGCCATCCAGGAGAGAACACCAGACATAATAATTTCCCTGGACACAGAAAAGGCCTTCAACAAGGTCAAATGGAATTACCTCATAGACGTGCTGGAATGATTTGGGTTTGGGCCAGGGTTCACCTCTTGAGTCAAACTACTGTACAGCGCACCAGCTCTGCATACTTCCGGCTGCACAGAGGCACAAGACAGGGCTGCCCACTGTTTGCTCTGGCAATCGAGCCACTGGCGATCGCTGTTAGAGCGGGGAAGGGGTGGAGAGATATCCAAAGGCGAGGCAGAGAGCATAGAGTCTCACAATATGCAGATTACCTGCTCCTCTACAATCAAAACCCCTGGCCAGCATGGAAGGAATAATGAAACTCCAGAGGGAGTTCGGAACCTTCTCAGGTTACATATGTAATCTGAATAAGAGTTCAATCTTCCCTGTGAACATACAAGGGAAAGAGCAAAACTAACTGGGGATCCAAATTGCCCACTACTGACACAGACCCACAGGTGGAACCTGACCAGTCCGTTGGAGGAAATTAAAAGGACCTGCAGAGGTGACGTTCACTCTCACTCTCCCGAGCGGGGGAAATGCAGATGATCAAAATGAATGTGCTGCCCAGGTTTCCCTTCCTATTCAGATCCCTGCCGATCTGCATCCCCAAGGCCTTTTTCAATAGTGGATAAACTCATTATGCTGTTTGTTTGTGGGGGGGGGGGGGGGGGGGGGCGGGGGGGGAGAGCCCGAGAATTAGGAAGAAGGTCCGACTAAGGAGGAGAAATGGGGGAGACCTGGCCTTCCTGAACCTCCAGTTATATCACTGGGCGACCACCATGCAAAGAATACGGGATGGGTCAAGGAACCGGGAGCAGTGTGGGTGAAGATGGAGGAGAGCTCCTGTGAAGGGACATCACTCCGAGCACTAGTCACAACCGCACTCCTACCCCAGCTACCCCCCACCCAACCCCGCCAGATACTCGAAAAACCCTGTGGTCGTAGCCACGCTCTAAATGTGGAATCAAATGAGATAGCACCAAACAAAATGTCCACCATCTGCAAAAATCACAGGTTCACTTCCGCAACAAATGGACACTTCCTTCAAAAGATAGAGATAGGAAAATGTGGAACTGACGTTTTTGGACATCTTCGCAGACAGGAGAGTAGCGACCCTGTGGGAACTCACGGAGAAGTATTGACTCCCGGGTGGCAGAAAACACAGCCTTGTATGCCTTAATAATAATAATAAATAGTAATAACTTGTTGTCACAAGTAGGCTTCAATGAAGTTACTGTGAAAAGCCCCTAGTCGCCACATTCCGGCGCCTGTTCGGGGAGGCTGGTACGGGAATTAGCCTTGGAATCAGATTAGGATTTACCAAGACATTGGGGCTGACATGCCTTAGCGCCGGGCAGAGTTCAACAGGACTTAGGCAGCCCTGTACAAAAGGAAAGTCAACTTTGGGATGCTGTAACCAGCTAAACTCTGGGTCACATTTCCGGGCAGGGAGCATTTCTTCATGACCCCTGTGGACTTGGACAAATATTTCCTGGAAAACGGGCTGGAAAAAACCACAGCAGAGACAGTGTGAGAAGATCACCCAAAAGGACACTAATCAACCGCGGGACTGCACTGCCTCGCTCTGAAGATGGGGATGAAAGCGTGGGAGGGAAGGGGCGGGATCAGCAGAGTGCAGGAAAGTGTAGAGAGAACAGTAGGAGGGGAAACCAGATAGAGGCGAAGGATAAACACATAACCGACTCCAGGAGGGGGGCCACAACACTAGTGGGGAAGTTTGTGCCAGGAGGTATGGGTGAGAGGGGGGCTGCAGAGCATCTCCTGCAGGGGAGAGAGCGCCTGGAATCGGGGGAGGTACACAACACCAATAGGTGGACAGTCAGCGGAGTAAACGGGTGTCATGGAGCAAGGGGGAGGGGCAGTAACAGGAGTGGGTGGAGATCATAGAATCATAGAGTTTACAGTGCAGAAAGAGGCCATTTGGCCCATCGAGTCTGCACCGGCCCTTGGAAAGAGCACCCGACTTAAGCCCACGCCTACACGCTAGCCCTGTAACCCAATAACCTCACTTAACCTTTTTGGACACAAAGGGCAATTTAGCATGGGGAATCCACCTAACCCGCACATCTTTAGACTGTGGGAAGAAACTAGAGCACCTGGAGGAAACCCACGCAGACATGGGGAGAACATGCAGACCCTGTACAGGCAGTGACCCAAGCTGGGAATCGAACCTGGAACATTGGAAACTGCGAAACAACTGTGCTAACCACTGTGCTACCGTGATGCCCATGGCAAGGGTTGGAAGAATCATAGGAGAAACATAGGCAAGGGTAGTAAGAGTATTAGGCTGGCCACAACAGGCTACACGTGGCAACTTGGAACACAATGGCACCCCAAGCAGCCACTTTGGATGGCCTCGAAGAAAACGGAACGTTTGGAGTGCAGGGTTCACCCACATGGCATGGACACAGACTTGGTGGACATATTGGATGGCACCGGACAAAGGGAAATCCCGGGGCGTAGGGGCACATCAACAAGGTAAGTACGGTTGGTGCGGCAGGAGGGGGTGAGACAAAAATCCACCATCAGGATAGTCACCTGGAGGTTGGAATGGCCCTCCTTGCTGACAAGACTTGTTGTGAGAAAATCTCACAGGCCATAGACCAGTATGTTACTAATAACTGAAATGGGGAGGTCCCACCCTCCACACTCTGTGAAGCTCTGAAGGCTGGAATCAGGGATGAAATTATTGCTCACCAAGCACAAAGAGATAGGGAAGCTAGGCAATAGCTAGTCGACTCCATACTGGAGGTAAACCAGCACGACGCCAAGCGCTGACCGTAGAGTTCCTGGCAGAGAGCAAGAAGTTACAAATGGACTTTGCCCTACTCTCCACGAGGAAATCAATGCACCAACTCCGCCAGGCACGGGGAACCCTGTACGAACAAGGAGATAAGGCCAGGGGATACTGCGGGGACCTGTTTGGGCAACTACTGGGAAGGACACGCTCTCCACTAGACGAGACAAGGGAAAAATGGGAGGAGGACCAGGGATTTGAAATAGGGTGTGGTCTCTGGAGCAAATCACTGCACTGGGTCGACTCCACCTCCACGTACGTGACGCTGAGCATAATGCAGCTGAAAGTGGTACACAGAACCCATTTAACCAGAGCCCAAATGAGCAGGGTCTTCCTGAAGGTGGAGGACAAAGGTGAATGGTGCCAAGGAGGCCCAGCCAACCACACCCACATGTTCCGGTCATGTCCCAGACTTGTTGGATTCTGGACAACCTTCTTTGAGGCGATGTCCAAGGTGGTGGGTATGAGCCGTGCACGAGAGTGGCAGCCTGCGGGGTATCAGAGCAGCCAGAACTCTTTATGGGAAGGAGGCCGGCGCTCTTATTTTTGCCTCCCTAATTGCCAAAGAACAAAGAAAAGTACAGCACAGGAACAGGCCCTTCGGCCCTCCAAGCCCATGCCGACCATGCTGCCCATCTAAACTAAAATCTTCTACACTTTCTGGGTCCAAAGCCCTCCATTCCCATCCTATTCATGTATTTGTCCAGATGCCCCTTAAATGTCACTACCGTCCCTGCTTCCACCACTTCCTGCGGCAGCGAGTTCCAGGCACCCACTACGCTCTGTGTAAAAAAACTTGCCTCGTACACCTCCTCTAAACCTTGCCCCTCGCACCTTAAACCTATGCCCCCTCGTAATTGACCCCTCTACCCTGGGGAAAAGCCTCTGTCTATGCCCCTCATAATTTTGTAGATCTCTATCAGGTCGCCCCTCAACCTCCGTCGTTCCAGTGAGAACAAACTGAGTTTATTCAACCGCTCCTCATAGCTAATGCCCTCCATACCAGGCAACATCCTGGTAAATCTCTTTTGCACCCTCTCTAAAACCTCCACATCCTTCTGGTAGTGTGGCGACCAGAATTGAATACTATACTCCAAGTGTGGCCGAACTAAGGTTCTATACAGCTGCAACATGACTTGCCAATTCTTATACTCAATGCCCCGGCCAATGAAGGCAAGCATGCCATATGCCTTCTTGACTACCTTCTCCACCTGTGTTGCCCCTTTAGTCACCTGTGGACCTGTACACCTAGATCTCTATGACTTTCAATGCTCTTGAGGGCTCCACCATTCACTGTATATTCCCTACCTGCATTAGACCTTCCAAAATGCATTACCTCACATTTGTCCAGATTAAACTCCATCTGCCATCTCTCCGCTCAAGTCTCCAAACGATCTAAATCCTGCGGTATCCTCTGACAGTCCTCATCGCTAACTGCAATTCCACCAACCTTTGTGTCGTCTGCAAACTTACTAATCAGACGAGTTACATTTTCCTCCAAATCATTTATATAGACTACGAACAGCAAAGATCCCAGCACTGATCCCTGCGGAACATCACTAGTCACAGCCCTCCAATTAGAAAAGCACCCTTCCATTGCTACTCTCTGCCTTCTATGACCTAGCCAGTTCTGTATCCACCTTGCCAGCTCACTCCTGATCCCGTGTGACTTCACCTTTTGTAGCAGTCTACCATGAGGGACCTTGTCAAAGACCTTACTGAAGTCCATATAGACAACATCCACTGCCCTCCCTGCATCAATCATCTTTGTGACCTCTTCGAAAAACTCTATCAAGTTAGTGAGACATGGCCTCCCCTTCACAAAACCATGCTGCCTCTCACCAATACGTCCATTTGCTTCCAAATGGGAGTAGATCCTGTCTTGAAGAATTCTCTCCAGTAATTTCCCTACTACTGACGTAAGGCCCACTGGCCTGTAGTTCCCTGGATTATCCTTGCTACCCTTCTTAAACAAAGGAACAACATTGGCTATTCTCCAGTCCTCCGGGACATCACCTGAAGACAGTGAGGATCTAAAGATTTCTGTCAAGGCTCAGCAATTTCCTCTCTCGCTCCCTTCAGTGTTCTGGGATAGATCCCATCAGGCCCTGGCGACGTATCTACCTTAATATTTTTCAAGACCCCCAACACCTCGTCTTTTTGGATCTCAATGTGACCCAGGTTATCTACACACCCTTCTCCAGACTCAACATCTACCAATTCCTTCTCTTTGGTGAATACTAATGCAAAGTATTCGTTTAGTACCTCGCCCATTTCATCTGGCTCCACACATAGATTCCCTTCCCTTCAGTGGGCCAACCCTTTCCCTGGTTACCCTCTGGCTTTTTATGTATGTGTAAAAAACCTTGGGATTTTCCTTTTTGGCAATGACTTTTCGTGACCTCTTCTAGTCCTCCTGACTTCTTGCTTAAGTTCCTTCCTACCTTCCTTATATTCCACACAGGCTTTGTCTGTTCCCAGCCTTCTAGCCTGACAAATGCCTCCTTTTTCTTTTTGACGAGGTCTACAATATCTCTCATTATCCAAGGTTCCCGAAATTGGCCGTATTTATCCTTCTTCCGCACAGGAACATGCCGGTCCTGAATTCCTTTCAACTGACATTTGAAAGCCTCCCACATGTCAGATGTTGATTTACCCTCAAACATCCACCCCCAATCTAGGTTCTTCAGTTCCCGCCTAACATTGTTATAATCAGCCTTCCCCCAATTTAGCACATTCACCTTAGGACCACTCTTATCCTTGTCCAGCAGCACTTTAAAACTTACTGAACTGTGGTCACTGTTCCCGAAATGCTCCCCTACTGAAACTTGTACCACCTGGCCGGGCTCATTCCCCAATACCAGGTCCAGTACAGCCCGTTCCCTAGTTGGACTGTCTGCATTTTGTTTTAAGAAGCCCGCCTGGATGCTCCTTACAAACTCTGCCCCATCTAAGCCGCTAGCACTAAGTGAGTCCCAGTCAATATTGGGGAAGTTGAAGTCACCCATCACAACAATCCTGTTGTTTTTACTCTTTTCCAAAATCTGTCGACCTATCTTCTCCTCTATCTCCCACTGGCTGTTGGGTGGTCTTTGGAAAACCCCCAACGTTGTGACTGCACCCTTCTTATTCCTGATCTCTACCCATACAGCCTCGCTGCCCTCTGAGGTGTCCTCCTGTAGTATAGCTGTGATATTCTCCCTAACCAGTAGTGCAACTCCTCCACCCCTTTTACATCCCCCTCTATCGCGCCTGAAACATCTAAATCCTGGAACTTTTAGCTGCCAATCCTGTCCTTCCCTCAACCAGGTCTCTGTAATGGCAACAACATTATGCCTTGGGCAGCACGGTAGCACAAGTGGATATCACTGTGGCTTCACAGCGCCAGGGTCCCAGGTTCGATTTCCCACTAGGTCACTGTCTGTGCGACGTCTGCACGTTCTCCCTGTGTCTGCGTGGATTTCCTCTGGGTGCTCTGGTTTCCTCCCACAGACCAAAGACGTGCAGGTTAGGTGGATTGGCCATGATACATTGCCCTTAGTGACCAAAAAGGTTTGGAGGGGTTATTGGGTTACGGTGATCGGGTGGAAGTGAGGGCTTAAGTGGGTTGGTGCAGACTCGATGGGCCAAATGGCCTCCTTCTGCACCGTATGTTCTATGTTCTATAGTTCCAAGTACTTATCCAAGCTCTAAATTCATCTGCCTCACCCGTAATACTTCTTGCATTAAAACTTATGCACTTCAGGCCACCAGACCCGCTGTTTTTACCAACATCTCCCTGTCTGCTCATCTTCAGAGCCATACTGGCCCTATTCCCTAGTTCTCCCTCAATGCTTTCACCTTCTGATCTATTGCTTCGGTATCCACCGACCTGCCATACTAGTTTAAACCCTCCCGTGTGACACTAGCAAACGTCGCGGCCAGGATATTTATGCTTCTCCAGTTTAGATGCAACCCGTCCTTCTTATACAGGTCACACCTGCCCCGGAAGAGCTCCCAGTGGTCCAGATAACGGAAACCCTCCATCCTACACCAGCTGTTTAGCCACGTGTTTAGCTGCTCTATCTTCCTATTTCTAGCCTCACTGGCACATGGCACAGGGAGTAATCCCGAGATTACAACCCCAGAGGTCCTGTCTTTTAACTTTCTGCCTAGCTCCCTGAACTCCTGCTGCAGGACATCATGCCCCTTCTTGCCTATGTTGTTAGTACCAATATGTACAATGACCTCTGCCTGTTTGCCCTCCCCCTTCAGGATGCCTGTTGCCCGTTCAGAGACATCCTCGACCCTGACACCAGGGAGGCAACATACCATCCTGGAGTGTCTAAAGAAGTGCAGGTTAGGTGGATTGGCTGTGCTAAATTGCCCCTCAGTGTCCAAAAGGTTTGGTGGAGTTACTGGGTATGGGGATGGGGTGGAGGCGTGGACTTAAGTAGTGCACCGTATATTGTATGAATTCTATCGAAGCACATGTGAGTGTGGTTGGCCAGGCCTCCTTGGCACCGTTCGCCTTTATCCCCTACCTCCTCTAGCTGCTAATTCGGGTTCTTGTTAAGTGAGCTCTGTATATCACTTTCAGCTGCATTAGGCTTCGCCTTGCGCAGGTGGAGGTGGAGTTGACCCGATGCAGTGCTCCGCTCCAGAGTCCCCACTCTATTTCAAATCCTCAGTCCTCCCATTTTTCCTTGTCTCGTCCAGTGGTTAGTGTGCCCTTCCCAGTAGTTGCTCACACAGGTCACTGCAGTTCCCCTTCCCAAAGATGTCCATGTCCAGTTGGTCCTCTGGCAACGTTTGTTGCAGTGGTCGTGGGTACGTCCTTGTTTACCTATGTAAGATGTTTGGACCTGCATATATCTTAACTAAGAATTTAGTTCCTCAAGTATTGTCAGCCTGTTGACTGTGCAGAAGTCCCTAACTGTCAGCGTCACTCCGTCCTGTCTCCACCTTTTGAAGATAGTGTCCATTGTTGCGGGCAGGAATCTGTGGTGATTGCAGATGGGGGCCTTAACGGATATTTCAGTTAATCCAAAGTGTTGTCGCAGTTGGTTCCATGACTGAAGTGCTGGTATCATCACTGGGCTTGTTGAATGTTTTTTCGGTGGGAATGGCAGCGCAGCCATGGCTAGGGCCTGGAGGGAGGTCCCTATGCAGGAGCCCTCCTCTGTCTGCACCCACTCAGCTTCTGGCTCTTTTACCAACCCCATTATGCTCTCTGTAATTGCAACCCAGTAGTAATATTGCAGGTTTGGGAGTGCTAGACCACCATGGCTCTGCTTCTCTACAGCAACGTTTTGTGGATTTTTGGTTTCCCCCCCCCCCCCCAAATCCCCAATGCATTTTCTGCGTCCAAGGAGATGATCGCCTCAGGTGATCTCTCCCCCGATGGGGTCATAATCCCGTTCAGCAAGCGCCACATGTTCAATGTTAGCTGTCTACCCTTTACAAAGCCCTTCGGTCTTCTGCCACCACCTCTGGCGATTTTGGTCAGCATTTTCATGTCCACGTTTAGCAGCAAAATGGGTCTGGAGGACCCGCATTCTGTTGTGTCCTTGTCTTTCTTCGGTATCAGCGAGATTGAGGCCTGTGCTAGCGTAGGTGACCGGGTGCCCCTCGCCAGCAAGTTTGTGAACATCTTAGATGCGGGGCCCGTGCCGTTGCACATTTTTTGTGGAGGTCCGCAGGCAATTCGTCCGGAAATCCTCTTTCCCCGCCCTCACGAAGTTGATACTCTCCAAAACCTCTTCCAGTTCTAGTGGTGCTTCCAGCCCCCATTTTCTGTCCTCCCCCACGACTGGCATGTCCAGTCCATCAAGGAACCTCTCGCCAGGAACTCTACAGTCGGGCCTTGGAGTCTCGCCGGGCTACCTTCAGTATGAAGTGGGCTAGCTGTTGCCTGGCCACCTTCTGTTCCCTATGTCTCTGTGCTTTGTAAGCAACAAAATACACCCCTGATCACAGCCTTCAGCGCCTCCCAGAATATATAGGGTGAGACCTCCTCATTCCGGTTATTAGTAATATACTGGTCAATGACCTGTGATATTTTCTCTCCGGAAACCTTATCGGCCAGCAGGGCCGAGTCCAACCTCCATAGTGGATGTTGGGCACGGCCCATCTCCAATCTCCCATCTATATAATGTGGAGCATGGTCAGAGGTCACGATTGCGGAATATTCTGCTCTTACTAGCCCTGGAAGCACCAATTTCTCCACAGCAAAGAAGCCAAACATTACATATACAAAGAACAATACGGTACAGGAACAGGCCCTTCAGCCCTCCAAGCCTGCACCGACAATGGTACCTGCCTAAACTAAAACCATCTGCACTTATGGAGTCCATAGCTTTCCATTCCCACCCTATTTATATATTTGTCTAGATGTCCCTTAAATCCCACTATCGTACTTGTTCCCACCATCTCCCCAGGCAGCGCGTTCCATATATTTACCATCCTCTGTGTAAAAACTTGCCTTGCACATCTGTTCTAAACTTCTCCCCACGCATTTTAAATCTATGTCCCCTAGTATTTGCTTTTCCTATCCTCGTAAACCGTTTCTATACCCTCTCCAAAGTATTGTTTATCTGGGAAAATCATAGAATTTACAGTGCAGAAGGAGGCCATTCGGCATATCCCGTCTGCACGGCCCTTGGAAAGAGCACCCTACTTAAGTCCACGCTTCCACCCTATCCACGTAACCCAGTAATCCCACCTAATCTTATTTTTTTGGATACGAAGGGGCAATTTATCATGGCTAATCCACCTCACCTGCACATCTTTGGACTGTGGGAGTAAACCGGAGTACCCGGAGGAAACCCATACAGACACGGGAGAAACTGTAAACTCCAAACAATCACCCGAGGCCAGAATTGAACCCAGGTCCCAAGGCAGTACTAACCACTGTGCCACCATGCCATCCCACGAAGAAAGAGAACTACTCCCCTGGGTGGGAGAATGCCATGGGTCCACTGCCCTCATCTGTTCCATGAATATGCTGAGTTGTTTCACCATGTTGGAGAAGACCCCTGTTTTGAGATTCAGCCTGTCCATCCGTGGGTCCTGTACACAGTTAACTGCCCCTCCACGATAAGTAGCTGTGTGTCAACATCGGGGATTTCTGCCATAGTGCTCTTTATAAACTCCATGTTGTCCTATTTGGGCGCGCACACATTGACCAGGCCAACCGGTGCCCCGCCCAGGACACCGCTGACCATGATGTACCGTCCCCCTGGGTCCATAACTGTCCTTGTTGCAGTAAACATTGTCCTCTTATTTAACAGTATGGCTACCCCCCTGGCCCTTGTCCTTCAGCAGGAATGGTAGGTCTGTCCCAGCCAGCCCTTCTTTACCTGCAGTTGGTCCTTCTCCCTCAGATGCATCTCTTGCAGGAAGACTATGTCAACTTTTATACTTTTCAGGAGGGCAAAGGCTCTGGATCTTTTCACTTTGGCGTTAAGTCCCCTGACATTCATGGTGACTACCCTGATGGGGGTTTCTGTCCCCCACTTCCTGCGGGATCAACAATACTTAACTGGTGGACGTGCCATTGCACTCCGGGGGTTTCCCTTTGTTAGGAGGCTATCCAAAGTGGCAGCGGTCACCATTCTCCCCATGAGGCCGGGTCTCTGCACTCTGGAGTTTTCCTCTGTCATGTGTGGCCTGTTGCAGCCAGCCTAATGCCCTTGCTATCTTTGTTCCTATGTTCCCCCTATGGTACGTTCTTTCCCCTCCCCCACACCCTTTCCTCCTCCCTCCCTTCCGTGGAGCTGTCCCCACCCATGTTCCCTTCCCTCTGTTTCTTCCCCTAATTGTCCCCTTGTTGCTTCCCACTCCCCCTTTTGCAAGGCGCTCTCTCCCTTGCGGGAGATGTGCTGCGGCCTCTCTTTCCATCATGCTTCCCGGTGCTAGATTTCCCGCTAGTGTGGTGGCCCACCTCCTGGGGTTGGTTATGTATCGACCTGTCGCCTCCTCTCTGTGCTTCCTACCTGGGTTCCCCTCACCTTTCCTGCGCTCCGCTGCCCTTGCTCTTCCCTTCCTCTGTTTCATCTCCCGTCCTCAGAACAAGGCAGTGCAGTCCCGTACAAAGTATTCATCGAGTTGGTTCATTGATTTAGTAAATAAATAAAGTCTCTTTGGATGAACTTTTCATTGCTGTCCCTGCTGCCGTTTCTCGAGCCCGTTCCCCAGGACAAATTTCTCTGCGTCTGCAGGGGCCGTGAGGAAGTGCTCCCTACCTTGGAATGTGACCCAGATTTTGGCCGGGGACAGCATCCCAAATTGTACGTTTAGAGCTCAACAACTTCTCCTTTAACTCATCACATTTTTTCCAATTCAAAGGTGCAGCAATGGGTACCCGCATGGGTCCTAGCTACGCTTTCCTTTTTATGGGGTATGTGGAACATTCCTTGTTCCAGGCCTAACCGGGTCCCCTTCCAGTACCGGTACATTGATGAGTAACTTGTTGCCGCTTCATGCTTTTGTCGGACCTGGAAAAATTCATCAACTTCGCTTTCAGTTTCCACCCCCTCCATCACTTTCACCTGGTCCATCTCAGACACTTCTCTTCCCTTCCTTAATCTTTCTGTCTCCATTTTCGGCAATAGGCTATCTACTAATATCCACGACAAGCCCACTGACTCCCACAGCTACCTACACTACAGCTCTTCGCACCCTATCCCGTTGTCATGTGAGAGTACCTTTAAGAAATGGGTGTTTATCAATGGGTGTGTATATAAATATCTGTTGTCAGAGTACCTTTAAGAAATTGGTGTTTACTACTGCAGTGATGTCAGAGAGTGGGTGGAGTTGGGCTGTCTGTCAGCTTTTTACTTTCATTTTAGGCTGTTTGCTGCAGGGTGTGTTTTAGTTTCGTTTTCAGTGTTGGAGCTGAAGCCAGACCAAGCAGGTGTACTGTTGATCTTTCTGCCATGAAAAGACTATCTCTTGATCATTTGGTGAATTCAGAAGTATAAATGTTTTCAGTAGTCAATGTAAACCTGGGGCGGGATTCTCTGGGAATCGGCGGGGCGGGCAGAAACGGCGCCGTGGAGTGGCGGGCACCACTCCGGCGTCGGGCCGCTCCAAAGGTGCGGAATCCACCACACCTTCAGGGGCTAGGCCGGCGCCAGAGTGGTTTGCGCCCCACCGGCCGGCGTGGAAGGCCTTTGGCGTCGCGCCAGCCGGGGCCGAAGGGACTCCGCCAGGAGCCCGAGCCCGCCCCGCCACCAGGTCCTACCGGTAAGGGACCTACTCCAATCTACGCCAGAGGGACCTGCATAGAACGGGCGGGACTTCGGCCGATCGCGGGCCGGAAAATCGCCGGGGGGGGGGGGGGGGGGGCGCTGTGAGCGGCCGCCGACTGGCGCGCCGTTATTCCCGCCTCCGCCAAATCTCCGGTGCCGGAGAATTCGGCAGCTGGCAGGGGTGGGATTCACATCACCCCCCGGCGATTGATGTACTTCTATTAAGAGGTGTTTCTTCTGTTTTCTGGATATTGTTTGGGAAGTTATTAAGTATTACTTAGTGTTGTATTCTTTGGGGGTTGTATTTGAATTCATGGTTGCTAAGATGTTCACTGTATGTTTTAAAAAGGTTAACTTGAGTTCATAGAAGAAACATTGTTTTGCTTTAAAAAATACTTTTCCATTTCTGCTGTACCTCACCTGTAGAGTGGGCCGTGTGCTCCCCAAACAAACTATTAAAAGTTGTGGGTCAGGTGAACTCCATGATACACATTGGGGTTCTCTAAAAGCTGGCCCATAACAAATTGGGGCTCGTCCGGGATAAAAGTCTATTGGATTGGCTTTGTGAACTTAAAGACAGTGAGGGGTGAGCATATTTGGTTGCATTTCAGGTGTGTTATTTCAGTTTAAGTAGGTAGTGTGTTGTCGGGGTGGCGACGGTCACACAAAGTACCTTACGGACAGAGACTAAATGCAGACTGTTAGATTTGGCAAAAACATTGCAGTTATCATTACCTGACACAATGCGAAAAGATGAGGTAATTATAGCAGTGGTTAAGCATTTAAAATTGCCTGAGATACAGTTTGACTCATTGGAAATGCCAAAAATTCAGTTACAAATTAAACAAATGGAACATGAGAAAGAATTAGAGCAGCTTGAATATGAGCGAGAGGAAAAAGAAAGAGAGAGGGAAAGAGATAGAGGGGGAAAAGAAAGAGAGAGAGAAAAAGAAAAGGAGAGAGAAGAAAGGAGAAAAGAACAAATAGCCCCATCAGAACAAAAAGAAAGAGAAAGGGAGAGACAGTTCAGGGAAAAAGATAAAGAGAGAGAGTTTTAACTTCAGAAACTGGCCATGAAACATGACAGTCAGTTAAAATTAGCAACCGTAAAGGGAAACGTACAGTTGGCTGATAGTGATGAGGATAGTGAGAAAGAGCGTCAAAGTCAAAGGCTTGGTGGGAATCTATTTAAATATGTCCAAGCATTGCCAAGGTTTCATGAGAAGGAGGTAGAAGCCTTTTTCATTTCATTTGAGAAGGTAGCTAAACAAATGAAAAGGCCACAGGACATGTGGGTATTACTGATTCAAACAAAGCTGGTAGGTAGGGCGAGTGAAGTGTTTGCATCACAATCGGAGGAAGTATCTAGGACATATGAGGAGGTGAAAAAATCCATCTTAGGTGCATATGAATTTGTGCCTGAAGCCGACAGACAAAGATTTAGAAATTTAAGGAATGAATTTGGTCAAACATGCATTGAGTTTGAAAGGATCAAACAGAGTAATTTTGATAGGTGGATAAGGGCTTTGAAAATAGACCAAACGTATGAAGCTCTCAGAGAAATTATACTTTTGGAGGAGTTTCAAAATTCAATTCCTGATGTCGTGAGAACTCATGTGGAAGAACAGAGGGTTAAAACCTCAAGCTTAGCAGCAGAAATGGCAGATGATTACGAATTAGTTCATAAATCAAAGCTTTCCGACATCAGTTTCAGCCTGTGAGGGATAGAAACTGGGGACATGAGAAATACTCAAGGGGTAGAGGCAAATATGGTCTGATGGGAGATAATAAGGAGAGTGTACCTCAGATTAAAAAAATAAATCCAGGAGGGTGGAAAAGAAATGAAAAGTTTCAAATGTTTTCCTTACAATAAACTAGGCCATGTAAAGTCACAGTGTTGGTGGTTGAAGGAAACCATGGGAAGGCTGATGTGGTAAAACAGGATAAGACAGTGGGGTTTGTTCAAGTGGAAAAGGAAAGCCCAAGTGAAGCGAAGGAGGTGCAAAAGATTGTACGGTCTGATCAAGAGGTGATTGATAAGAAGGTGCCAGATCTCTTTGAAGAATTTACTTGTGTGGGTAAAGTTTACTCATGTGTATCAGGAGGCGCAGGTAAAGAAGTCACAATTTTAAGAGATACGGGAACTAGTCAATCTTTAATGGTTCGAGATGAGGAGTTATTTAGCTTGGGAAGAATGTTGCCAGAAAAGGTGGCAATATGTGGAATTCAGGGTGAGAGGAGTAGTGTTCCATTATATAAGGTAAGGTTGGAAAGTCCAGTGAAGAGTGGTGAAGTGATAGTAGGAGTAATAGAGAAACTATCTTGTCCAGGAATACAGTTCATCTTGGGGAATGATATAGCTGGGTCACAGGTGGGAGTGATGCCTACCGTGATTGATACACCAGTGGAAAATCAGACAACTGAAGTGTTGAAGGATAAATATCCTGGGATTTTTCCGGATTGCGTCGTAACAAGGTCGCAAAGTCACAGGTTAAGACAAGAGGAGAAATCAGAGAGTGAAGATAAAGTTGAAGTGCAATTATCAGAAACAATTTTTGATCAGATGGTTGAAAAAGAACAAGACCAGGTGGAGGATGAGGCGGATATTTTTAGTTCAGGTAAATTGGCGGAGTTACAGCAAAAAGATATAGAAATAAAACGGATGTATCAAAAAGCATACACAGGAAAGGAATCTTGAGTATATACCAAAGTGTTATTACCGTAAAAGCGATGTCTTGATGAGAAAATGGAAACCTTTACATATGCAGGTAGATGAAAAGTGGGCAGAAGTTCATCAAGTAGTATTGCCGGTAGGGTATAGAAAGGAGGTGTTGCGAGTTGCACATGAGGTACCAGTGGGAGGTCATTTGGGAATAAGGAAAACTCAAGCTAAAATCCAGAAACATTTTTATTGGCCAGGACTACATTCCGATGTAGTTATATTTTGTCAATCATGTGACACATGTCAAGTGATAGGGAAACCTCAAGCAGTGATAAAACCAGCACCCTTAATATCCATTCCAGCATTTGAGGAACCTTTTACAAGCGTCCTAATTGATTGTGTAGGACCCCTTCCGAAAGCAAAAAGTGGAAATCAATATCTTTTGACGAAAATGGATGTGTCTACTAGGTTTCCAGAGGCCATTCCAGTACATATTATTACAGCTAAAAAGATTGTGGAGGAGTTACTTAAATTCTTCACTCGATATGGACTACCCACAGAAATACAATCGGATCAAGGATCAAATTTTACCTCCAGGTTATTCAAAGAAGTTATGGATAGCTTAGGAATAAAACAATTTAAATCAACTGTGTACCATCCAGAATCGCAGGGAGCGTTAGAAAGGTAGCATCAGCCATTAAAGACAATGTTGAGGGCTTATTGTCAAGATTATCCAGAGGATTGGAATAAAGGAATTCCATTCGTACTGTTTGCAATTAGGGATGCACCGAATGAATCAACCAAATTTAGTCCTTTTGAACTAATTTTTGGTCATGAGGTAAGAGGACCACTTAAATTGATTAAGGAAAAATTGGTGAGTGAGAAATCAGAACTTACATTACTGGATTACGTGTTAAATTTTAGGGAATTATTAAATAGAGCAAGTGAATTGGCTCGACAACATTTAAAAGTTGCACAAAATCTGATGAAACGGGTAGAGGACAAGAAATCCAAAGTTCATAATTTTGCCAGTGGAGATAAAGTTTTTGTATTGTTGCCAGTGGTAGGTGAACCTTTAAAAGCTAGTTTTTGTGGACCTTATCAGATTGAAAGGAAATTAAGTGAGGTGAATTATGTGGGAGACGCCAGATAGAAGGAAAACTCACTAGAGTGTGTCAGGGAAATATGCTTAAAAAGGACTTTGAAAGGGAAGGAGAGAAAATGGAGGTTTTAATGATTCTAACTCAAAGTGACGAACCAAATCCAGATGACTGTGAATTTGGCAAATCAAATTGGAAAATGAGGATGTTCTTAAAAATTGGGAAAAGTGTTGAGTTACCTTCCAGAGGAAAAACAAACTGACCTGAAAGAGTTATTGATACCAAGTGGGCAAATTTGGAGAGATAAATTGGGAAGTACTAAAATAGCTATACATGATGTAGATGTGGGAAATGCTGTTCCAATCAAACAACATCCATATAGACGTAACCCTTTTAAATTGGCACATGTTAACAAAGAGTTTGAGAGTATGCTTAAAAATCGCATAATTGAAGTGGGTTGCAGCCAATGGAGCTCACCCACAGTGATGGTCCTAAAACCAGACAGTACCCAACGGTTGTGTGTCGACGATAGAAAGGTTAATGCAGTTACAAGAACGGACTCTTATCCTATCCCACATTTGGAGGATTGCATTGAGAAAGTGGGACAATCAACTTTTATTTCCAAACTGAATTCACTTAAAGGTTAGAGCAGGTACCTTTATCCGGAAGGGCGAAGAAGATTTCAGCTTTTGTGATTCCAGATGGTATATACCAATTCAATGTTGCGCCATTTAGCATGAAAAACACCCCAGCCACATTTCAACGGTTAACTAACAAATATGTTTCAGGATTACCCAATATACATATTGGGTATACATCGACGATCTGGTAATTTTCAGCCAGACTTGGAAAGAACATTTAAAACATCTGATGGAGTTATTCAATCGACTACAGGAGGCGGATTTGGTGATAAACCTAGCCAAAAGTGAATTTGGAAAGGCCCAAGTCACTTTCCTTGAGGGGTTCCCGATACCCTGAAGACGAAGGGAAATAATGCGATTTCTTGGCATGAGTGGATTTGACCGAACATTTGAGCAAATGTTTTGTGCCGTGATTGCTCCACTGATGGACTTGCTGAAGATACATTGACAATTTCAGTGGACAGCGGACTTTCAACAGGCATTTGAAGGCCTGAAAGCTGTGATAGCCAATGCTCCTGTGTTGGAGAATTACTAGGGACTCTGCAATCAGATTGAACTAAAGTATCTGACTTTAAGGAGAAATGCAGAGGCGGAGAGTAATGAACGGATCGTGCAGAGACCTTCTTGTTCAAAGAGACTGTCAATCAGGAAGGATTTCAGTTGGAGGAAGAAGAACAAAAATAGAGTATATTATTATGCCTGTTTGCGTGTGTTTTTTTAAACAAAAATGTATATTTACTGTGTGCATTTCTTAAAGGATAGTGAAAAGGTGATAAATGAAGTTACATAAGAATCTAAGAACTAGGAGCAGGATTAGGCCATCTGGCCCCTCGAGCCTGCTCCGCCATTCAATGAGCTCATGGCTGATCTTTTATGGACTCAGCTCCACTTTCTGGCCCAAACACCATAACCCTTAATCCCTTTATTCTTAAAAAAACTATCTATCTTTATCTTAAAAACATTTAATGAAGGTGCCTCAACTGCTTCACTGGGCAAGGAATTCCATAGATTCACAACCCTTTGGGTGAAGAAGTTCCTCCTGAGCTCAGTCCTAAATCCACTTCCCCTTATTTTGAAGCTATGCCCCTTGTTCTGCTTTCACCCGCCAGTGGAAACAACCTGCCCGCATCTATCCTATCTATTCCCTTCATAAGTTTATATGTTTCTATAAGATTACCCTGCATCCTTCTAAATTCCAACGAGTGCAGTCCCAGTCTACTCAACCTCTCCTCGTAATTCAACCCCCTCAACTCTGGGATTAACCTCGTGAATCTCCTCTGTACACCCTTTATGCCAGTACGTCCTTTCTCAGGTAAGGAGAAATGAACACAATATTCCAGGTGTGGCCTCACCAACACCTTATGCAATTGCAGCATAACCTCCCTCCTCTTAAACTCTATCCCTCCAGCAATGAAGGACAAAACTCTTTTCACCTTCTTAATCATCTGTTGTACCTCTAAACCAACTTTTTTTTTTATAAATGTTTTTTATTGAGTTTTCATATTTTATAATATGACAAATTACAAATTATTAGAGAGAAAAAAAGAACACACAAAAATTTAACATGTATATTTACAGGTAAGCATCTTCATAACAACAATTGTGGCCGCCCCCTTTAGCCGGCATACATATTTTACATTCCCCAATATGGCCGAGGCACATGTTTATAGGCATTTATTTATAGTTTGGTTTTGGGCCTTAGCTTGCCATCAAACCCCCATAACGAACCCGTAACCCCCCCCCCCGGCTACCTTCCCCCGAGTCCCGTCCATTTTCCCCTGATTCTTGGCCACCCGACTATTCTTCCTCTTGTACGTTGGCCACAAACAGGTCCCGGAACAATTGCATGAATGGCTCCCACATTCTATGGAAGCCGTCGTCTGACCCTCGGATGGCGAATTTGATTTTCTCCATTTGGAGAGATTCCGAGAGGTCGGACAGCCAGTCTGCAGCTCTGGGCGGTGCTGCTGACCGCCAGCCAAACAGGATTCTACGGCGGGCGATCAGGGAGGCAAAGGCAAGGGCGTCCGCCCTCCTCCCCAGGAATAGATCTGGCTGGTCTGAAACCCCGAAGACCGCCACTATCGGGCATGGCTCCACCCTCACCCCCACCACTTTGGACATAGCCTCGAAGAAGGCTGTCCAGAACTCCACAAGTCTGGGACAAGACCAGAACATGTGGGCGTGGTTGGCCGGGCCTCTTTGGCACCGTTCACATCTGTCCTCCACCTCCGGGAAGAACCTACTCATACGGTTTCTCGTTAATTGGGCTCTATGTACCACTTTTAGTTGCGTCAGGCTGAGCCTTGCGCACGTGGAGGTGGAGTTGACCCTATGCAGTGCTTCGCTCCAGAGTCCCCACCCTATCTCCATCCCCAGGTCGTCCTCCCATTTCCTTCTTGTTGCGTCCAGTACGGTGTCGTCCCTTTCTACCAGTCGGTCATACATGTCGCTACAGTTCCCTTTCTCTAGGATACTTGCGTCCAGTAGGTCTTCCAGTAGTGTCTGTCGTGGCGGTTGTGGGTATGTCCTTGTCTCCTTTCGTAGGAAGTTTTTGAGCTGCAGGTACCGTAGTTCGTTCCCCCCAGCTAGCTGAAATTTCTCTGTCAGTTCGTCCAGTGTTGCGATCCTGTCGTCCGTGTATAGGTCCCTGACTGTCAGTGTCCCCCCGTCCTGCCTCCACCTTTTGAAGGTGGCGTCAGTCAGTGCTGGTGTGAACCTATGGTTGTTGCAGATGGGAGCCTTGTCCGACATTTTGGTCAGGCCAAATTGCTGCCGCAGTTGGTTCCAGGATTGGAGGGTGGCTGTCACCACTGGGCTGCTGGAGTGTTTTTTGGGTGGGGATGGGAGTGCTGCTGTGGCGAGGGCCCGGAGGGAGGTCCCCATGCAGGAGGCCTCCTCCGCACGCACCCACTCGGCTTCTGGCTCCTGGATCCATCCCCTTACTCGCTCGGCTGTTGCCGCCCAGTGGTAGAATTGTAGATTCGGGAGGGCTAGCCCCCCCCTGGATTTTGTTTTTTGTAGGACCTTCTTTAGGATCCTAGCATTTTTACCCCCCCATACGAACGCCATGATAGGTTTGTCCAACGCTTTGAAAAAGGCCTTGGGGATGTAGATCGGAATGGATCTAAACAGGAAGAGGAACCTGGGCAGTACGTTCATTTTGATCGTCTGGACTCTCCCCGCGAGTGGGAGTGGGAGTGTGTTCCATCTTTATCTTTGCAGGTCCTCTGTCAGGCTGGTGAGGTTCCATTTGTGGATCCCTTTCCAGTCATGGGCTATTTGGATCCCCAGGTAGCGGAATTTGTGCCGGGCTTGTTTGAACGGCACCCCCTTTAGTGCTGCCCCCCCCCCCCCCCCCCCCCCTTGCGGGTATACTGGGAAGATCTCACTTTTGCTCATGTTGAGTTTGTAGCCCGAGAAGGCTCCAAACTCTTTCAGGAGCGCGATGATTCCGTCCATGCTGCTTTGTGGGTCCGAGATTTAGAGGAGCAGATCATCCGCATAGAGTGAGACTCTGTGCTCTCTACCTCCCCTTCGGATCCCCCTCCAATATTTTGCTGCCCTGAGCGCGATTGCTGGCGGTTCGATTGCTAGTGCGAACAGCAGCGGGGACAGTGGGCATCCTTGTCTGGTGCCCCTGTGCAGCTGGAAGTATTGGGAGTTGGTATTGTTGGTCCGTACACTCGCCATGGGAGCGTTGTATAGGAGCTTTACCCAAGCGGTGAACCCTGTTCCAAGCCCGAACCGCTCCAGTACCTCTATGAGGTATTTTCATTCGACTCTGTCGAAGGCCTTTTCTGCGTCCAGGGAGACGATCACCTCTTGTGTTCTCTCCCCGGAGGGGGTCATTATCACGTTCAGCAGGCGCCTGATGTTCGCGGTAAGCTGTCTACCTTTGTCGAAGCCCATCTGGTGCTCTGTGAGCACCTCAGGTACACAGTCTTCTAGCCTTTTGGCTAGGATTTTGTCCAGTATTTTGGCATCTGTGTTCAGCAGAGATATGGGTCTGTATGACCCACATTCCGTTGGGTCTTTGTCTTTCTTAGGTATCAGCGAGATTGAGGCCTGTGCTAACGTGGGTGGCAGTGTGCCCCTAGCTAGCGAGTCTGTGAACATCTCCCGCAGGTGCGGGGCCAGCGCTGTCGCAAATTTTTTGTAGAAGTCCGCCGGGAATCCGTCCGGTCCCGGCGCCTTCCCCGTCTGCATGGAGCTATTGGTGTGCATGATCTCTCCCACTGCTAGTGGTGCTTCCAGATCCCGTTTTCTGCCCTCTCCCACGACTGGTATGTCCAGTCCATCAAGAAACCGGTTCATCCCAGCCTTCCCCGTTGGGGGCTCTGAGGTGTACAGCTCTTGGTAGAAGGCCTTGAAGGTTTCGTTAATCCTCTCTGGTTCTGTTTCCAACGTGCCTCTGGTACCTCTGATTTGCGCAATTTCTCTGCTGGCTGCCTGCTTTCTCAGCTGGTGTGCCAACAGGTGGCTGGCTTTGTCTCCGTGTTCGTACAGGGCCCCGCGTACCTGGCGGAGTTGGTGTACTGCTTTCCTGGTGGAGAGCAGGTCAAAGTTCCTTTGTAATTCT